>NC_133621.1:127422558-127743808 GCF_048593235.1 Sminthopsis crassicaudata
TTTCCAGTTTCTGGCCACTACAAAGAGGGCTGCCACAAATATTCTTGCACATATAGGTACCTTTCACTTCTTTAAGATCTCTTTGGGATATAAGCTCAGTAGTAACACTGTTGGATCAAAGGGGTATGCACAATTTGATAACTCTTTGAGCATAACTTCAAATTGCTCTCCAGAATGGCTGGATGTATTCACAGTTCCACCAACAATGCATCAGTGTCCCTGTTTTCCCACATCCCCTCCAACATTCTGCATTGTCTTTCCCTGTCATTCTAGCCAATCTGACAGGTATGTAGTGGTATCTCAGAGTTGTCTTAATTTGTATTCCCCTGATTAATAATGACTTAGAGCATCTTTTCATATGGCTAGAAATAGCTTCAATTTCTTCATCTGAAAATTGTCTGTTCATACCCTTTGACCATTTATCAATTGGAGAATGGCTTGATTTTTTATAAATTATAATCAATTCTGTATATATTTTTAAAATGAAGCCTTTATCAGAACCTTTGACTGTAAAAATATTTTTGAAGTTTATTGCTTTCCTTCTAATCTTATCTGCATTAGTTTTGTTTGTATAAAACTTTTCAATTTGATACAATCAAACTTTTCTACTTTCTGATCAATAATGATCTCTAGTTCTTCTTTGACCTTATATTCTTTGCTCTTCCATAGTTCTGAGAGGTAAACTATCCTATGTTCATCTAATTTATTTATAATCTCATTCTTTATGCGTAGATCTTAAACCCATTTTGACCTTGTCTTTGTGTACAGTGTTAAGTGTGGTTTAATGACTAGTTTCTGCCATACTAAGTTCCAATTTATACAGCAATTTTTGTCAAACATTGAGTTCTTATCCCAAAGGCTAGTCTTTGGGTTTGGCAAACACTAGATTATTAAAGTTATTGGTGGTTTTGTCCTTTAAACATAACCTATTACACTGATCAACTAGTCTATTTCTTAGACAATACCAAATGGTTTTGGTAACCGCTACTTTATAATTTTAGATCTCGTACAGCTAGGCCACCTTATTTGATTTTTTTTAACATTAATTCCCTTGTACTTGTTTACCTTTTGTGTTCCCATATGAACTTTGTTGTTATTTTTATTAGGTCATTAAAATATTTTTGGGGACTCTGATTGGTATAGTGCTAAATAAATAGATTAGTTTAGGTAGAATTGTCATTTTTATTATATTTGCTTGCCCTATTCAAGAGCATTTAATATTTTCCAATTGGTTAGATCAGACTTAATTTGTGTGGAAAGTGTTTTGTAGTTTTGCTCATATGTTTTCTGATTTTCCCTTGGCAGATAGATTCCTAAATATTTTATACTATCGGTAGCTACTTTAAGGGGAATTTTCTTTGTACCTCTGTTGGATTTTGTTTGTGATATGTAAGTATGCTGATGACCTATGTGGGTTTATTTTGTATCCTGCAACTTTGCTAAAGGTGTGGATTATTTCTAATAGCTTTTTAGTAGAATCTCTGGGGTTCTCTAAGTATGCCATCATATCATTAGCAAAGAGTGATAACTTGGTTTCCTCATTACCTACTCAACTCTTATTGTCAAAGTTAGCATTTCTAATACAATATTAAATAGTAATGGTGATAGTGGGCAATCTTGTTTCACTCCTGATCTTACTGGGATGGTTGGAGTTTATTCCCATTACATATGATACTTACCGGTGGTTTTAAATAGATGCTACTGATTATTTTAAGGACAAGTCCATTTATTCCTTTCTCTCAAGTGCTTTTAATAGGAATGGATGTTGGATTTTATCAAATGCTTTTTCCGCATCTATTGAGATGACCATATGGTTTTTGTTAATTTGGTTAATATGGCCAATTATACTGATAGTTTTCCTAATATTGAACCAGCCCTGCATTCCTGGTATAAATCCTACTTGATCATAGTGTATTATCCTGGGGATGATTTTCTGAAGTCTTTTTGTTAATATCTTATTTAAGATTTTAGCATCAATATTCATTAGGGAGATTGGTCTATAATTTTCTTTCTCAGTTTTCAATCGACTTGGTTTAGGTATCAGTACCATGTCTGTGTCATAAAAGGAATTTGGTAGGACTCCTTCATTCCCTATTTTTAAAAATAGTTTATATAGCATTGGGGCTAATTGTTCTTTAAAAGTTTGATTGAATTCACATGTAAATCCATCTGGTCTTGGGGATTTTTTCTTAAGGAGTTGATTAATAGCTTGTTCTATTTCTTTTTCTGAAATGGGACTACTTAAGCAATTTAGTTCCTCCTCTGTTAATCTGGGGACCCAATATTTTTGGATTCAGTCATCCATTTCACTTAGGTTATCAAATTTAGTGGTATAAAGTTGAGCAAAGTAATTCCTTATTATTTCTCTAATTTCCTCTTCATTGTTGGAAAGTTATCCCTTTTCATTTTTAAGACTAATAATTTGATTTTCCTCTCTCCTTTTTCTAATCAGATTTACCAAAGGTTTATCTATTTTATTAGCTTTTTCATAAAACCAACGCTTAGTTTTATTTCTTAATCCAATAGTTTTTTTTTTTTGTTTTTTGTTTTTTGTTTTTCTTTTTACTTTCAATATTATTGATTTCTCCTTTTAATTTTATTATTTCAAGTTTAGTATTTGGTTGGGGGTTTTTAATTTGGTCATTTTCTAGCTTTTTAAGTTGCAGGCCCAATTCATTGCTCTTCTCTTTTTCTATTTTATTCAAGTAAGCCTATAAAGATATTTTCCCCTTATTACCACATTGGGTGCATCTCACACATTTTGGTATGTTGTCTTATAGTTGTCATTATCTTGAGTGAAATTATTAATTTGTCTATAATTTGCTGTTTCATCCAATCATTCTTTAAAATGAGATTATTTAGTTTCCAATTATTTTTCATCTAGTTACCCCTAACTTTTTGTTGAATGTAGGTTTTTTTTGCATTGTGATCTGAAAAGAAAGCATTTACTATTTATGTCTTCCTGCATTTAATTTTGAGGTCTTTATGTCCCAAAATATGGTCAATTTTTGTATAGTTTCCATGAACTTCTGAAAGAAAATATGCTCCTTTCTGTCACCAATTAGTTTTCTCCAAAGAGTTATCATACCTAAATTTCCTAATATTCTATTTACCTCTTTAATTTCTTTCTTCCTTGTTTTGTGATTTGATTTCCCTAGTGCAAGGTTGAGATCTCCCACTATCATAGTTTTGCTGTCTATTTCTTCTTGCAACTCTCTTAACTTCTCCTTTAGGAAGTTAGATGCTATACCACTTGGTGCATAGATGTTTAGTATTGATATGGCTTCATTGTCTATGCTACCCTTTAGCAAGAAATAGTTTCCTTCCTTATCTCTTTTAATTAGATCAATTTTTGCTTTAGCTTTATCTGAGATAAAGATGGCTACCCCTGATTTTTTCCTTCACCTGAAGCATAGTAGATTCTGCTCCAGCCTTTTACCTTTACTCTATATGTATCTTCTTGCTTTAAATGTTTATCCTATTAACAACATATTGTAGGGTTCTGACTTTTGATCCAGTCTGCTATACACCTCCCCTTAATAGGAGAGTTCATCCCATTCACACTTACAGTTAAATTACTAATTTTGTATTTCCTGCCATCTTATTATCCCCAGATTATGCTTTTCTTTTTCTTGCCCCCCCCGAACCCCTTCCCCAGTATTAAACTTATGTGCCCCACTTGCGTCATGCAGCCTTCCCTCTTTAGTATTCCTCCCTCCTCCCTTTAAATCCCTTCCCCTTTAGAAATCAATAAAATTGAAAGTAAAAAAACTATTGAATTAATAAATAAAACCAAGAGTTGGTTTTATGAAAAAGCCAATAAAATAGATAAACCTTTGGTAAATTTGATCAAAAAAAAGAAAGAGGAAAATCAAATTGATAGTCTTACAAATGAAAAGGGGGATCTTTCCACCAATGAAGAGGAAATTAGAGAAATAATAAGGAGTTACTTTGCCCAACTTTATGCCAATAAATTTGATAACTTAAGTGAAATGGATGACTTCCTCCAAAAATATAGGCTCCCTAGATTAACAGAGGAGGAGATAAATTGCTTAAATAGTCCCATTTCAGAAAAAGAAATAGAACAAGCTATTAATCAACTCCCCAGGAAAAAATCCCCAGAGCCAGATGGATTCACATGTGAATTCTACCAAACATTTAAAGAACAATTAGCCCCAATGTTATATAAATTATTTGAAAAAATAGGGGATGAAGGAGTCCTACCAAATTCCTTTTATGACACAGACATGGTACTGATACCTAAACCTGCTAGATCGAAAACTGAGAAAGAAAATTATAGACCAATCTCCTTAATGAATATTGATGCTAAAATCTTAAATAAGATATTAGCAAAAAGACTTCAGAAAATCATCTCCAAGATAATACACTATGATCAAGTAGGATTTATTCCAGGAATGCAGGGCTGGTTTAATATTAGGAAAACTATTAATATAATTGACCATATTAATAATCAAATTAATAAGAACCATATGATCATCTCAATAGATGCAGAAAAAGCATTTGACAAAATCCAACATCCATTCCTACTAAAAACTCTTGAGAGTATAGGAATAAATGGATTATTCCTTAGAATAATCAGGAGTATATATTTAAGACCGTCAGTAAGCATAATATGCAATAGAAATAAACTGCAACCTTTCCCAGTAAGATCAGGAGTGAAACAAGGTTGCCCACTATCACCATTACTATTCAATATAGTACTAGAAACGCTAGCCTTGGCAATAAGAGCCGAGAAAGAGATTCAAGGAATTAGAGTAGGAAATGAGGAAATTAAACTATCACTTTTTGCAGATGACATGATGGTATACTTAGAGAACCCCAAAGACTCTGCTAAAAAGCTACTAGAAATAATTCAAAATTTCAGCAAAGTGGCAGGATACAAAATAAATCCACATAAATCCTCGGCATTTTTATATATCACTAACAAAATGCAACAGCAAGAGATACAAAGAGAAATTCCATTCCAAACAAATGTTGATAGTATAAAATATTTGGGAATCCATCTACCAAAGAAAAGTCAGGAATTATATGAGAAAAATTACAAAACACTTGCCACAAAAATAAAATCAGATTTAAATAATTGGAAAGACATTCAGTGCTCTTGGATAGGCCGAGCGAATATAATAAAGATGACAATACTCCCCAAACTAATCTATTTATTTAGTGCTATACCAATCAGACTCCCAAGAAACTATTTTAATGACCTAGAAAAAATAACAACAAAATTCATATGGAAGAATAAAAGGTCAAGAATTGCAAGGGAACTAATGAAAAAAAACTCAGAGGAAGGTGGTCTAAGTGTACCTGATCTAAAGCTATATTATATAGCAGCAGTCACCAAAACCATTTGGTATTGGCTAAGAAATAGACCGGTAGATCAGTGGAACAGATTAGATACAAAGGACAAAAAAGGGTACATCTATAGCAATCTAATCTTTGACAAACCCAAAGATTCCAACATTAGGGATAAAAATTCATTATTCGGAAAAAACTGTTGGGAAAACTGGAAATTAGTATGGCAGAAATTAGATATGGATCCACACTTAACACCATATACCAAGATAAGATCAAAATGGGTCCATGATTTAGGCATAAAGAGGGAGATAATAAATAGATTAGAGGAACAGAGGATAATCTACCTCTCAGACTTGTGGAGGAGGAAGGAATTTATGACCAGAGGAGAACTAGAGATCATTATTGATCACAAAATAGAAGATTTTGATTACACCAAACTAAAAAGTTTCTGTACAAATAATACTAATGCAAACAAGATTAGAAGGGAAGTAACAAATTGGGAAAATATTTTTAAAAACAAAGGTTCTCTAGGGACCGCGGTTTCTGGCAGACACTTCCAGTTTGAGCGCAGGGGCTTCTTACGTCACCTGCTGCAGACACCCACTCCCCACCCGGACACATAGCCTGGGCTTCCTGCAGTCTTCACTATTCTACGCCCTCGAAGCACAGCAGTGCTAATCACCTCTGAGGCACTTCCAGGGAGGGGGTGGGGAACTCTCTCCCAGAGCTCTCTCTTAGCTCAGGCTCAGGAGCCGCTGCATCCATCCCGTCTGGGAGGAAGCTGGTAAAGAAGTAAATAATTTCCTACCCCAGAGACAGACCCCAAAAGATTTTTTTTAAGTATGAGCAAGAAAGCTAGAAAAACTATAGATTCCTTCTATACAGAGAAAGAGCGGGTGTCCAACCCCGAGGAAGTTGACAGCAGAGAATCAGATAACAACCTAAAGGGGAACGATTCCTGCCCCCCATCACATAACTCTCTCCTAGAAGAAGCTCTTAAGAAATTGAGGGAGATCGAAGAAAAATGGGGCAAGGAAAGGGAAGTTATGATAGAGAACAACAATGTCCTGAAATTGGAGTTGGAAAAAATAAAGAATTCACAGGAGATGCAGGGAAACAAAATTAGTGAATTAGAAAAGGTTAAAAAAACACAGGAAAGTAGGATATCTGAATTGGAAAAGATAAAAAAGTCTCAAGAAAATAGAATTTCTGAATTGGAAAAAGAAAATAATTCTCAAAAAAAAAAAATTAGGGAAATGGAAAAAAACTCAATAGAGCAAAATAATTCATTTAAAAACGAAATTGGGCATTTACAAAAAGAACTAAAAACTGTGAAAGAAGAAAATAACTCCTTAAAAGTCAGGATGGAACAAATAGAAATGAATGATTCACAGAGAACCCAAGAATCAGTCAAACAAAACAAAAAAAATGAGAAGCTGGAGAACAACGTCAAATACTTACTGGGAAAATCTATAGACCTGGAAAATAGATCTAGGAGAGATAATCTGCGGATTATTGGACTTCCAGAAAACTATGACCAAAAAAAGAGCCTAGATTCTATTTTACAGGAAATTATCAAAGAGAACTGTCCAGAGATAATAGAAACAGAAGGGAAAGTAGATGTGGAAAGAATTCATCGAACTCCTTCTGAAATAGACCCTAAAAAAAGAACACCACGGAATATTGTGGCTAAGCTGCAGAATTACCACACAAAGGAGAAAATCCTGCAAGCAGCTAGAAAAAAACAATTTAAATACCAAGGTGCCACAATAAGGGTCACCCAAGATCTGGCTGCCTCCACATTAAAAGATAGAAGGGCCTGGAACCTGATATTCCGAAAGGCAAAAGATCAAGGACTGCAACCAAGAATGAACTACCCAGCTAAGTTTAGCATCTTTTTCCATGGAAGAAGATGGTCATTCAATGAAACAGAGGAATTCTATATGTTTCTAAGAAAAAAACCAGACTTAAACAAAAAATTTGATCTACATCCACAAGACTGAAGAGAAACAGAAAAAGGTACACAGAACCCTTGAGAACTGTAACTTTGTTGTGGGTATATAAAAAATACTCAAGGATAATTTGATTTTACTGATATAAAAGAAAAAAAGGGGGGTGTGGTAAAGGGAAGGAGGTCGGTTCAGAAAAAGGGGAAGGAGTGATAAAAAGAGGGAAACTACATCCCAGGAAGAGACATAGAAAATACACCATATCTGAGGGAACTTAGTGAGGGGGAGAATCATTGTGTGAATCTTACTCTCATCAGAAGAGGCTCAAAGAGTAAATAATTAACATATTTGTTTTTCAGAGAATTTTCTCTCACCTCATTAAAAGGGGGGAGAGGAAAAGGGGAAAGGAAAAGGAGAATAAGTGAAGGGACTTGGAGGGAGGGGGGAGGGATCCTAAAAAAAAAAAAAAAAAAAAGAGGGAGGGTTGCGCGTCACAAGGGGGGTCTGTAAATTAAATATCGGGGAGGGGGATCAGGGGGGTCAAGGGAAAAAAGTATAATCTGGGGATAATACGATGGCAGGATATACAGAATTAGTAATTTTAACTGTAAATGTAAATGGGATGAACGATCCCATCAAACGGAGACGGATAGCAGATTGGATCAAAAAGCAGAACCCTACAATATGTTGTCTACAGGAAACACACTTAAAGCAGGGAGATACATACAGAGTAAAGGTAAAAGGTTGGAACAGAGCTTATTATGCTTCAGGTAAAGCCAAAAAAGCAGGGGTAGCTATCCTTATCTCAGATCAAGCAAAAGCAAAAATTGATCTAATTAAAAGAGATAAGGAAGGAAACTATATCTTGCTAAAGGGTACCATAGAAAATGAGGCCATATCAATACTAAACATATATGCACCAAGTGGTATAGCATCTAACTTTCTAAAGGAAAAGTTAAGAGAACTGCAAGAAGAAATAGACAGTAAAACTATAATAGTGGGAGATCTCAACCTTGCACTCTCAGATTTAGACAAATCAAACCACAAAACAAACAAGAAAGAAATTAAAAAAGTAAATAGAACATTAGAAAAACTAGGTATGATAGACCTTTGGAGAAAACTGAATGGCAATAGGAAGGAATATACTTTCTTCTCAGCAGTTCATGGATCCTATACAAAAATTGACCATATATTAGGACATAAAGATCTCAAAATTAAATGTAGGAAGGCAGAAATAATAAATGCCTTCTTCTCAGATCACAATGCAATAAAAGCTACATTCAGTAAAAAGTTAGGGGTAAATAGACCAAAAAGTAATTGGAAACTGAATAATCTCATCTTAAAGAATGACTGGGTGAAAGAGCAAATTATAGAAACAATTAACAATTTCACCCAAGATAATGATAATGATGAGACATCATATCAAAATCTTTGGGATGCAGCTAAAGCAGTAATAAGGGGAAATTTTATATCTTTAGAGGCTTATTTGAAGAAAATTGAGAAAGAGAAGATTAACGAATTGGGCTTACAACTTAAAAGGCTAGAAAAAGACCAAATTATAAACCCCCAACCAAAAATTAAACTCGAAATACAAAAATTAAAAGGAGAAATCAATAAAATTGAAAGTAAAAATACTATTGAATTAATAAATAAAACCAAGAGTTGGTTTTATGAAAAAGCCAATAAAATAGATAAACCTTTGGTAAATTTGATCAAAAAAAAGAAAGAGGAAAATCAAATTGATAGTCTTACAAATGAAAAGGGGGATCTTTCCACCAATGAAGAGGAAATTAGAGAAATAATAAGGAGTTACTTTGCCCAACTTTATGCCAATAAATTTGATAACTTAAGTGAAATGGATGACTTCCTCCAAAAATATAGGCTCCCTAGATTAACAGAGGAGGAGATAAATTGCTTAAATAGTCCCATTTCAGAAAAAGAAATAGAACAAGCTATTAATCAACTCCCCAGGAAAAAATCCCCAGGGCCAGATGGATTCACATGTGAATTCTACCAAACATTTAAAGAACAATTAGCCCCAATGTTATATAAATTATTTGAAAAAATAGGGGATGAAGGAGTCCTACCAAACTCCTTTTATGACACAGACATGGTACTGATACCTAAACCTGCTAGATCGAAAACTGAGAAAGAAAATTATAGACCAATCTCCTTAATGAATATTGATGCTAAAATCTTAAATAAGATATTAGCAAAAAGACTTCAGAAAATCATCTCCAAGATAATACACTATGATCAAGTAGGATTTATTCCAGGAATGCAGGGCTGGTTTAATATTAGGAAAACTATTAATATAATTGACCATATTAATAATCAAATTAATAAGAACCATATGATCATCTCAATAGATGCAGAAAAAGCATTTGACAAAATCCAACATCCATTCCTACTAAAAACTCTTGAGAGTATAGGAATAAATGGATTATTCCTTAGAATAATCAGGAGTATATATTTAAGACCGTCAGTAAGCATAATATGCAATAGAAATAAACTGCAACCTTTCCCAGTAAGATCAGGAGTGAAACAAGGTTGCCCACTATCACCATTACTATTCAATATAGTACTAGAAACGCTAGCCTCGGCAATAAGAGCCGAGAAAGAGATTCAAGGAATTAGAGTAGGAAATGAGGAAATCAAACTATCACTTTTTGCAGATGACATGATGGTATACTTAGAGAACCCCAAAGACTCTGCTAAAAAGCTACTAGAAATAATTCAAAATTTCAGCAAAGTGGCAGGATACAAAATAAATCCACATAAATCCTCGGCATTTTTATATATCACTAACAAAATGCAACAGCAAGAGATACAAAGAGAAATTCCATTCCAAACAAATGTTGAGAGTATAAAATATTTGGGAATCCATCTACCAAAGAAAAGTCAGGAATTATATGAGAAAAATTACAAAACACTTGCCACAAAAATAAAATCAGATTTAAATAATTGGAAAGACATTCAGTGCTCTTGGATAGGCCGAGCGAATATAATAAAGATGACAATACTCCCCAAACTAATCTATTTATTTAGTGCTATACCAATCAGACTCCCAAGAAACTATTTTAATGACCTAGAAAAAATAACAACAAAATTCATATGGAAGAATAAAAGGTCAAGAATTGCAAGGGAACTAATGAAAAAAAACTCAGAGGAAGGTGGTCTAAGTGTACCTGATCTAAAGCTATATTATATAGCAGCAGTCACCAAAACCATTTGGTATTGGCTAAGAAATAGACCGGTAGATCAGTGGAACAGATTAGATACAAAGGACAAAAAAGGATACATCTATAGCAATCTAATCTTTGACAAACCCAAAGATTCCAACATTAGGGATAAAAATTCATTATTCGGAAAAAACTGTTGGGAAAACTGGAAATTAGTATGGCAGAAATTAGATATGGATCCACACTTAACACCATATACCAAGATAAGATCAAAATGGGTCCATGATTTAGGCATAAAGAGGGAGATAATAAATAGATTAGAGGAACAGAGGATAATCTACCTCTCAGACTTGTGGAGGAGGAAGGAATTTATGACCAGAGGAGAACTAGAGATCATTATTGATCACAAAATAGAAGATTTTGATTACATCAAACTAAAAAGTTTCTGTACAAATAATACTAATGCAAACAAGATTAGAAGGGAAGTAACAAATTGGGAAAATATTTTTAAAAACAAAGGTTCTGACAAAGGTCTCATTTCCAAAATATATAGAGAACTGACCCAAATTTATAAGAAACCGAACCATTCTCCAATTGATAAATGGTCAAAGGATATGAACAGACAATTCTCAGAGGAAGAAATTGAAACTATATCCACTCACATGAAAGAGTGTTCCAAATCACTACTGATCAGAGAAATGCAAATTAAGACCACTCTGAGATACCACTACACACCTGTCAGATTGGCTAAGATGACAGGAACAAATAATGACAAATGTTGGAGGGGATGTGGGAAAACTGGGACACTAATACATTGCTGGTGGAGTTGTGAAAGAATCCAGCCATTCTGGAGAGCAATCTGGAATTATGCCCAAAAAGTTATCAAACTGTGCATACCCTTTGACCCAGCAGCGCTACTACTGGGATTATATCCCAAAGAAATACTAAAGAGCGGAAAGAGACATATATGTGCCAAAATGTTTGTGGCAGCTCTTTTTGTTGTAGCTAGAAACTGGAGGATGAATGGATGTCCATCAGTTGGAGAATGGTTGGGTAAATTGTGGTATATGAAGGTTATGGAATATTATTGCTCGGTAAGAAATGACCAGCAGGAGGAATATAGAGAGGCCTGGAGAGACTTAAATCAACTGATGCTGAGTGAAATG
The DNA here is from genome assembly GCF_048593235.1 of Sminthopsis crassicaudata. NCBI lineage: Eukaryota > Metazoa > Chordata > Mammalia > Dasyuromorphia > Dasyuridae > Sminthopsis > Sminthopsis crassicaudata. The sequence goes on from NC_133621.1 coordinate 127,434,172, forward strand.
AGCAGAACCAGAAGATCACTGTACACTTCAACAACAATGCTGTATGAGGATGTATTCTGATGGAAGTGGAAATCTTCAACATAAAGAAGATCCAACTCACCTCCAGTTGATCAATGATGGACAGAGGTAGCTGCACCCAGAGAAGAAACACTGGGAGGGGAATGAAAATTGTTAGCACTAATATCTGTCTGCCCAGGTTGCATGTACCTTCGGATTCTAATGTTTATTGTGCAACAAGAAAGTGATATTCGCACACATGTATTGTACCTAGACTATATTGTAACACATGTAAAATGTATGGTATTGCCTGTCGTCGGGGGGAGGGAATAGAGGGAGGGGGGGTAAATTGGAAAAATGAATACAAGGGATAATATTATAAAATATATATATATATATATATATATATATATAATAAAAACAAAAACAAAAAAAAAAAAAAAAACAAAGGTTCTGACAAAGGTCTCATTTCCAAAATATATAGAGAACTGACCATAATTTATAAGAAACCAAACCATTCTCCAATTGATAAATGGTCAAAGGATATGAACAGACAATTCTCAGAGGAAGAAATTGAAACTATATCCACTCACATGAAAGAGTGTTCCAAATCACTATTGATCAGAGAAATGCAAATTAAGACCACTCTGAGATACCACTACACACCTGTCAGATTGGCTAAGATGACAGGAACAAATAATGACAAATGTTGGAGGGGATGTGGGGAAATTGGGACACTAATACATTGCTGGTGGAGTTGTGAAAGAATCCAGCCATTCTGGAGAGCAATCTGGAATTATGCCCAAAAAGTTATCAAACTGTGCATACCCTTTGACCCAGCAGCGCTACTACTGGGATTATATCCCAAAGAAATACTAAAGAGCAGAAAGAGACATATATGTGCCAAAATGTTTGTGGCAGCTCTTTTTGTTGTAGCTAGAAACTGGAAGATGAATGGATGTCCATCAGTTGGAGAATGGTTGGGTAAATTGTGGTATATGAAAGTTATGGAATATTATTGCTCAGTAAGAAATGACCAGCAGGAGGAATACAGAGAGGCCTGGAGAGACTTAAATCAACTGATGCTGAGTGAAATGAGCAGAACCAGAAGATCACTGTATACTTCAACAACGATACTGTATGAGGATGTATTCTGATGGAAGTGGAAATCTTCAACATAAAGAAGATCCAACTCACTTCCAGTTGATCAATGATGGACAGAGGTAGACATACCCAGAGAAGAAACACTGGGAGGGGAATGTAAATTGTTAGCACTAATATCTGTCTGCCCAGGTTGCATGTACCTTCGGATTCTAATGTTTATTGTGCAACAAGAAAATGATATTCACACACATGTATTGTACTTAGACTATATTGTAACACATGTAAAATGTATGGTATTGCCTGTCGTCGGGGGGAGGGAATAAGGGAGGGGGGGTAATTTGGAAAAATGAATACAAGGGATAATATTATAAAATATATATATATATATAATAAAAAAAAATTTAAAAAAAAATAAATAAATAAATAAATAAATCCCTTCCCCTTTTTTCTACCCTTATCTTATTACTCTTTTCCTTTTCCCTTTTTCTCTCCCACTTTTTAAGGAGGTAAGAGAGAATTCTCTGTAAAACAAATATATCAATTATTTTCTCTTTGAGCCAATTCTGATGAGAGTAAGATTCATACAATGTTCCTCCCCCTCTCTAACTTCCCTCAGATATGATAAATTTTCTGTGCCTCTTTGTAGGATATAGTTTCCCTCTTTTTATCTCCCCTTTTCCCTTTTTCTGACACTATCCCCTTTCCATTTCTATTTCTCTTTTTATGTTTTATAAGTAAAATCAAACTATACTTGTGGACTTTATTTATATCCACAACAGAAATACAGTTCTCAAGAGTTCCTTTTACCTTTTTCTACTTTTCTTGGTTGGAGATCAAACTTTTTTTAGATCTGGTCTTTTTCTTTAGAAACATATGAAATTCATCTGTTTCATTAAATGTCCATCTTCTTCCATGGAAGAAAATGCTCAGCTTAGCTGGGTAGTTTATTCTTGGTTGCATTCCAAGTTCTTTTACCTTTTGGAATATCAGATTCCAGACTCTTGGATCCTTTAATGTGGATGCAGCCAGATCTTGAGTGACCCTTATTGTGGCACCTTGATATTTGAATTGTTTTTTTTTTTTTTTTCCTGGCTGCTTGTAATATTTTTTTTCTTAGTCTGATAGTTCTGAAATTTGGCCACAATATTCTGTGGAGTTGTTGGGTTTTTTTTTGTTTGTTTGTTTGTTTATTTTGTTTTGTTTTGGTTTTGGTTTTGGTTTTTGGTTTTTTTTTTTTTTTGTTTTGTTTTGTTTTTTTTGTTTTTTTTTAGGGTCTTTTTCAGAAGGTGTTTGATGAATTCTTTCAATGCCTATTTTCCCTTCTGGTTCTGTTACCTCTTGGCAGTTCTCTTTGATGATTTCCTATAAAATAGTATCTAGGCTCTTTTTTTCATCATAATTTTCTGGAAGTCTAATAATCCTCAGATTATCACTCCTAAATCTATTTTCCAGGTGTGTTGTTTTTCCAATTAGATATGTAATATTTCTTTCTATTTTTTTTCATTTTTCTTGGTTTTGCTTGACTGATTCTTGATGTCTCAGGGAATCATTTGTTCAGTTCTGATTTTTAATGAGTTATTTTCTTCATTAGCTGTTTTTACTTCTTTTTGTATATGTCCAATTGTGTTTTTAAATAAGTTGTTTTATTCTATGGAATTTTTTTCCCTTTCACTATTTTTAGTGAGTTATTTTCTTTTTCTAATTCACAAATCCTACTTTCCTGGGAGTTCTTTACCTTTTCCAGTTCACAAATTCTGTTTCCCTGCATTTACTGAGAGTTTTTTAACCTTTTCCAATTCACCTTTCAGGAAGTCGTTTACCTTTTCCAGTTCACCTTTCAGGAAGTTGTTACTCTCTTGTATAGTTTTTCTTTCATTTCCCCATTTTTCTTCTAGCACTCTTTTAAGATTTTTAATAGTCTCTTCTAGGAGAGCCTTTTGTGTTGGGGACCAACAATTGTCTGGATACTGTCTGCTATTAGTCTCCTTGGGGTTGAAAATCTGCTCTCTTTCTGTATAGAAGTTATCAATCTTCCTTTTAATTTTTTCCTCATTTTTTAAAGCCTGTAAGGTCTGCCTTTTAGGATCAGGAGGTTACCAGCTTCCTCTGAAGAACAGGGATAGGTGTATGGATGGCCTGTCAACCAGTTGCAAAGAGTGGCCAGGTACAGGAGTGTTCTGGGAAGTAGTTCCCAACAGAAGTGACTCAGGTCTGCATGGCTGGCTATGGGGGATGCTCTGCTAAACTCCACTGTGCAGATTAACAACTGCCCTTAGGCAAGAGTCTGAGCAGTGTCACTACCCCAATTCAAAGCCAGCTGTGGGTGTGGGTATTAGTAGCTGACCAGCTGAATAGGTCTGCTGGGCCTGAAAGTGTCTCTGCCCTGGAAGCACAGTTGCATTGCAGAAGTTCTGTTGCCCCAGGCTGAGCCCCCCACTGTGCAGATTAGAGGCTGCCCTGGGCTGCACCCTCCTTCAGTGTAGATTTGAAGTTGTTTTGGCAGTGTTTCAGTGTGCAGCTGCACAGTTGTGCTGGTCTTTGCTGAGTCACTTCCAGTTTGGGGGGGCAGGGTACAGTTCTGGTGTTTTTAGAGTACCTTGTACCTCTGGCTCTAATCTCTGTGCTGGTCCCCTGCTTTACAATCAAGGCAAAGCAGACAGCCTATGTCAGGGTCATTTCCACTGCTCTTCTAGCCACAGAGGCTACCCCCCGTTCCTGGTCTGCTAAGGACACCAGACTTTCCTATCTCCCTGCCTGAAGCTTGTCTGTTCCCACCCTTCAGGACAAACCTGCTTTGGTGGTCTTCCAGATTATTTTCAGCTGGTAAGTGGTTGCATCTTTAATCTTCGTGAATTTCACTAGTCAAGCACTATTTTTGAGGCTAAATTAAAAGATTGGTAGTAAAGGCATGAGAGGAGCTTAAAAAGTGTGTGCCTTCTCTGCCATCTTGGTTCCCCCCTCCCACTTTTCTGTAAGATGAGAAATGTTTCTAAGTAAAACCTCATATATCTAATATTCTTTTTTTGGGCCAAATCTGATGAGAGTAAGATTCACGGAATATTCGTCATCCTTCCTTTTTTCCCTCAATTATAATATGTTTTCTTTGTCTCTTCCTGAGATGTAATTTTACCTCCACTTTCCCTTTGTTTTATATTACAATCCCCTTTCCATTTCTAGTTTCTTTTTTATATTATAACAGTAAAGTCAGATTATACATGTATTATCAATGTATACCCATAACAGAAATACAATTCTCAAGAGTTTTGTGTTTTTTGTTTGTTTGTTTGTTTGTTTTTGTTTGTTTGTTTGTTTCCTTTTTACCTTTTTATGTTTCTCTTGAGTTCTATATTTGGAGGTCAATTTCTTTTGTTTGTTTGTCTCTGGTCTTTTCATAAAAATAAATGAAATTCACCAGTTTCATTGAATGTCCATCTTCTTCCCTGAAAGAAAATGCTCACTTTAGCAGGATTATTTATTCATGCTACATTCCATGTTCCTTTAAGGCCTTTCAGAATATTAGATTCCAGGCCCTTCGATCCTTTAAAGTGGAAGCTGCTAAGTACTGAGTAATCCTTATTGTAGATCCTTGGTATTTGAATTGTTTCTTTCTAGCTGCTTATAATATTTTTCCTTGATCTGTTAGTTTTCAAATTAGCCATGATATTCCTTGGGGTTTTAATGTGGGGTCTCTTTTAGAAGGTATTCAGTGAATTCTTTCAATAGTCATTTTATCTTCTGTTTCTATGATATCCTGGCAGTTCTCTTTAATGATTTCATGAAAGATAGTCACTAGGCTCTCACTAGGCTCTTTTTTTTTCATTATGTACTTCATAGGGTTGTTTTCCCAATTAGGGATTTTACATTTTTTTGTATTTTTCTTTGGTTTTGCTTGACTGATTCTTGTTGTCTCATTGAGTCATTCATTTCATTTTGTTCAATTCTGAATTTTAGTGAGTTATTTTCTTCCTTTAATTTTTAAACTTCTTTTTGTATTTGCCAAATTGAATTTTTAAATGAGTTGTTTTGTTCTATGGAATTTTTTTCCGTTTAACAAATTAAATGTGTTAAGGAATTATTTTCTTTTTTCATTTCACAAATTCTATTTTTAAGGAGTTATTTTCTTTTTCTGTTTCACCAATTCTGTTTTTCTGGGACTTTCTTTCTTTTTCCACTTTATCAAATTGATCTTTTAATAAGTTATATGCTTTTTTCCATTTCACTATGTCTATTTTGTAGTGAAATTTCTTCAGATAATTTCTGTATTGCCTTTTCCAGACCCTCTTGCAGATTTTTCACTTCCTTTCCTCATTTTTCTTTTAGCTCTCTTTTAAGATCCTTTTTTATTTTTTTCTAGGAGATCCTTGTGTGATGGGGACCAGGTTATATTGCCTTTTGGGGCTTCATCTGGAGACAATCTGCCTTTAGTCTCCTCAGGGTTTGAAATCTGTTCTCTTTTGCCATAAAAGCTGTCAATTATTAGAGTGCTCTTTATTTTTTTTAACTCATTTTTTTTTTAAAGTTAAGATCTCCCTTTAGGGTGTGAGAGGTTTTCCAAGCAGCTGCAACTGTGCTGGATTAGTGTTGATTTACTTCCGGTGGGGGTGAGCATTTTCAGGTCCCCTGAGATTCTGACATTTTAGAGTTCACTATTGATCTTTTGTGTTTGTGTTGGTGTTTTATAACTTATCAGCTGGTAAGATATAACTGATCTACTTGCTTTCAACCAGGGAAGAGTGGCCAATACTACTGTAGAGTCCTGTGGATTCTTCCCCATAGAGTCTCTGCCATGTGGAGTCAACAACACCTGGTAGAGTCAGCAACATCCCAAGACTCTGTGCTATCTGCATTGGTGTTTGTGGTCAGCTTTTTCTGCTAGGCTGTCTCCCTCCCATTTCTGATTAAAAACAGACCTTTTTCTGGTCTGTTTTCTCCCATAGATTCTCTGCTGCATGGAGTCTGCACCACCACATTAAGACTGCACTGCTCCAGGACTCTGTGCTGTCTATCCTGGCTTGTACTCTGCTGGTTGCACTAGCTGCCTCCCTCCTGCTTCCAATTGAAACAGATCTTTTCTGATGAGCTTTAAATTATTTTCTGCTGATAATTTGTTGTATTCCCAATATTTGAGGTTTCTGCCAATACAGAGAAGGTCAGGGGAACATATATCATCTCCACCATCTTGGCTCTGCCCCTGGAAGTCCAATTTGATTTATTTAAACAAATATATATATTGATTAGCCACTACATACTGGAAATTGTATAAGGCAACAAAGATGAAATAGACAAAGAATATGATTTTAAGGAAATTTTAACCAAATGTGGGCAGCTGGAGATAAATAGATTAGTAGAACAATAATTAATAATAATTTTATCTAAAGCAAATATATAATTTTGGGTATATTTATATTGAGTGAAAGAGTGGCTCATGTTTTGCCCCTATGATGACAAGACATTGGGGGCAAGGGGAGGCTGGCTCAGGAACAACTGAATTATTTTGGTGGTAGAAACTAATAGAAAATTAGGAGGACAGTTACACATACATTGGCACTATGACTAGAAACTTCATCTGTCAGGGAGAAAGTAGGCCATATTTTTCCCCCTTCAAAAAACCTTATTCATTTCAAGCTGTTTTATGGCTCTGAAAGTGAGACATATGTAATAACTGACACAAGGCAAAAAGTGCTAAGTATGAAGAAGTCCCAAGCAGTGCTATGTTAAAAGCTGAGGATGCAAAGTCATTTTCAGCTGGGGCTAGAATTCTACAAACTACTATCAACATATTTTTCACAATGTGTATATTAAATTCTGCAGTAGGTCTCATTTCAATTAATTTTATCTAATTATTCTATGCCTTCTATCTGTGTTCATTCTCATCTTTTTGCTTTTATTTTAAATTTTTGATTTTGTTAATATTCACTTCCTCTGCCTCAAATGATCACACACACACACACACACACACACACACACACACATATATATATATATTATCTATTTATGCATTTTATCCCACCAATAAAAAGCAATATGATGTACTGTACAGAGTTAGGAAGACCTAGATTTGGATCCTACCTCTGACACATACTAGTTGTATTTCCCTTCACAAGCCACTTAAAGTAAGCAATTGCTAATAGCTTAGACAACACTCAGAATCTAGAAGTTATAGAGGAAGTGATGACCTACATTGGTGTCATTTCTTCATCTGAGAGTTCCTTACATTAATAAAATCACAGATTTAGTTATTTTCCTCTTAATGGAAACCATACTGTTTGAAGTGAGATGTAGAGGGCAGAAATTTGGAGAAGTATACTTGAAAGGAGCTATTAACTCAGTGGAAATGATGAGATGATTGTTCTCTACTTCACATATATACTTAGTGCTTAGTATGGTGATGTAATGGTTCTCTAGTTCACAAATAATCAGTATGCTATAATGAGATAATTAAAATAAGGTATATAAAGGTTAGTATATAAAGGTTAAGAAGGACTGGAAGATAGACATTCTATCTTTGGCCAACCTCATGGTGGCTCGAATTCCTCCTGACTAAGATCAAGACTGGTCCAGAATAAAGAATCTAGACTCTATTATTGACTATTCTCATAGTGTCTATCCTGCTGAGACTTAGGTCTGTCCGAAGGACCTCCAGAAAACTAGCCCAAACATTATAGTGAGGAATGGTTTTCTTATTTTATCTTAATATCCCCAAATGCTACAGAGCCTTCTACATAAAAATAAATTTAATAAATGTTTGCTGATTTGCATTATATCATATAATTTATGAAGATATATATTATCTCGAGTCTACTGAAAGCTTGTTGAGAAAATCATCCAGTCTGACCCAAATTATGTACATCCTAAAATACTCAATATTATGTTAAAGCCACCCTATGGGTCTCTACAAGTGTAGTTTTATGTGGTTATCATTAATATTTTCATTCTGGAATTATTTGAAAATTTTATCTAGAATAACTTTAAAGCAAACATTTAGAAGCAGGGCTTTCTTTTCCCTTTACCATAAAGCAGTCTCTTAAAGGAAAAATAAGCCATCAATGGCAGGCTGCTTTCAAAACTTTCAACTGCATCCCATCAATCCTAGTGATGTGATGTCTAATATATTTCTTGATAAAAGCTACAGTGCAATCAATAACAGAGTTTAGAGAAAATAAATGTCATTTTTACAGTACTTTTAATTCATGAACTCCGTACTTACTAGCTGCACAAGCCAGAGTTCAGGGATCGGTCAGCTTCAAAAACTAAGGGGAATAATCAAAAAAAGGAATGGAAATGCTAAAGGAAAGAAAGAAATGACTCTCAAAAGTTAAGGAAATGATGCCTAACATACAACAGTTTTTTTACAGAAAAATCCTAAAAATTAAAGACAGAAACTGGGGGTGGTTGGAGGGAGTTGAGCAAAAATATATAGTCTACTTATAATAGAAATAAAGGAAAATTAATTCTCCCTATGCATAAGAAGATAAATGACATAGATAAAATGCTAGGTTTAGAATCAAGAAGTCAATTTCAAATTCTGTGTCAGACATTTACTAGATGTGTGATCCTGAGTCAGTCACATAACCTCTCAGCCTCAATTTCCTCATCAGTAATACAGATAGAATAGCATCTATCTCACAGAGTTGCTCAAAGATCAAATAAGATGATGTATATAGAATTCTCTATAATATTTAAAAAGTCACATAAATATTATTTAATATTAGTTGTTAATTTACCGTAGTAAAATACATTATGATTTTGGAGTGCATATTTTCTCTTGACTCCCCACCATTTTAGTTCTTAAACTACTAGACAAGCATACATATTTTATTCAATAAACATTTATTAAATAAATTCTATGTGCAAAGTAGTTGCTTAAGGAGCTATATAAATAATAGAAATGGCTCTTGTACTCATGGAGTTTCTGTTCTACTGGAATATACAACATGTATGCAATAAATAAATGATGCAGTAAGAGTGAATGAACAAGGCAATTCATGGAAGAAGGAAGAGGAAGAGGAAGAGATAATATTTGAGATGAGATTTTATAGAAGATAAGAAGGATGAGGGATTGAGGTCAGAAATGAGAAGAAAGTTGTATAAGGTATAATGAACAAAATCTAGATTGCATTTAATTGGGATGTTACAAGAAAGCAATGTAAAATAAAGCTTAGAAGGTTAATGGGGGGGGATAAATTGTAGAAAACTGAAATGTCAGGTTAAAGATGTATCCCTGAGAATCAGTACTTGGTCCTATATGAGAAACCACCATGGACAAATTTAGGAAAAAAGTGGCATTTACTGAAATAAAATAGTGAATTCTTTTGCAAATGGCAAGCTTCCTTCAAAGTTAAAATATACTTAATTATTCTAATTTCAACAGCAACAAATCTGAAATAGTAAAGACTAGGTAAATGTTAAATTGCTATCCTGTTTGCATTAACAGCTAAGTGCCAAATCTGATTTTTCAGTTTTCTTTCCAAATGTGTCTTTTATAAACTGGTATTAAAACAGACATCAAAGCCACTCAGTTCCACTGAATTATATTTAAAGAAGTTATGCTTTTAGAATAGCCTAAATCAATTTTCTTATGTCCTTTAATGCCCAGAACCCCTATAAAAATTCAGAGAATTTCCAGACTGTTACGGTAATATAATTAGATACTGACTCATTTCCATTAGCTAGAGACATCAACCTTTCTATACTTTTCAAAGAAACTTTTATCATGTGCTTTCTTGTTCAAAACAAATGTTAAATTAAACAGCAAAGGCAAGGGAGAAAATTATCTGAATTACACAATTAGATTACTGCCAATTACTCACACTACATGAATATTCCAGGAAGAGTCTGGATATTTTTAATTAGGAGAGATGATAAGGTTTGGTGTAAAACTCAGAGAGTTGAGAGAGAAGGAATAGATCTAATTATTGACTCAGTTATCCAGATGAGCAGGGCTTGTGGTTGATGCTAATTTGGCTGCTAGCTTGTTGAAAATCAATATCTCTGCCATATGGTGAAGGCTGAAGATTAATTGCTATTTCTATTTTGTTAACAAAGTAGACATGTTTGAACTGTGACATCAAATTATGTTGGGACTTTCATATTAGCTCAGTTACAGACAACCTGTTTTGTGCAAATTAGTTTGCAATACACAACCTCTTTTGTAATTGCCTTCAAGGACAATTCCACATTTTCTGCCCAGTTAATTCAAAAGAAATGTTATGATAAGAAAGATTAGTTGGTCATATGAAGAAAATGAGGGATAACAGATGGACCACTGTATGATACACTGTTTTCCTCAGGGAGTCAAGAGAATTGAGGAAGTCCCTCTCCTATGCACATGGTGCATACACACACACACATACACACACACACACACACACACACACACACACACACACACACACACACATAGAGTCTGAGACTGATGGACCTCCTATAACTTCTCATCGACAAGAATCACATAAAATGAAAATACATGTATTTTTATTGATATCACTCAAGAGAACATCCACATCAGTCCTTCTGAACATTTTAATAACATGTCCATTTGGCGGAGCTGGGGAAAAGGTAATGATGGTAAAACCCTTGAAATAAAATGGAAAATAGCACCTAAATGTAGAGATTAAACTTGAGAATTTTTTTATACTTCACTTTATCTCCAGATCCATTCTACAATCTAACAATCTACAATTGTTCTTTAGATTTTTCCCTAATTTTACTTATCCCTATGCATATTTTTTAAAATTATAGTTCAAACAAAATAAATCAGGACAGGAGTTATAATACTTTTTTTTTCTTTGACTACCCAACTATGAGTCACACATAGGAGGCATTTTCAGGTTCTGTGAATTCATCATTTTAGCAACTCCCGAGTATGTAAGTTTCCTTCTATATATACATGTTAGGTTCTTTACTCATAGACTGGGAATTTGGAGAATTGAGAGATCAAATGCTTTATTCAAGATCTAATATAGCTAATAAGTATATTTCTCATACTCAGATCTTCCTGACTACAAGGCCAATTCTCTATTCACTATGTCATCCTGATACTCTAATAAGTAGGAATATAAAAATAATAAGAACAGCAATAATAACACTTTTGTGTAATACTTTACACTTTACATTGACCTTTCCTCACAATAAACCTGTGACATCACTTTTAATTTAATTAAATTTTATGCCTGGGGCAGAAGGAAGCCAGTGAGAAAAGAGTTGTTTCCAAAGAGGTGGGAAATTTTTCACAAGACATTCCTCTCCTATTGCATGTCCCTAAAATGTAAGAAGATCCAAAAATTTCATCCATCTTTTGTTTCCTGCTCCACATTTAAAAAATTTAAAACCAGTCAGTGATATCACTTTCAGGAGACTATCTGCTCTGAGTCTTTGTATAACTAAAGATGTGAACATATATGTCATTCTTATGGGGGTACTATGTCAGAGTAATTGCAAATAAATAAGCTGTGGTATATAAATAGAATAAACCAAAGCCATGGGTTGTTTTTTTTTTTTTTTTGTTATTGTTTGTTTTTTCCCAGATGAACTAAATAGATGCAAATAAATTTTGGTTTACTATTTGAATTTGGAATTACACATATGATGTCTCAAAATAAAGAATAGATTCAGAAAATCTAGTTGACCAAGTAATAAGTCTGCTTTTTTGAAAAGTAGACCTTGAAAATCACCACAGGATCTAATTACAATTGCAAAAGACTGTAGATAAATCAGTCAACAAGAATTTATTAAACACTCCCCATGTGACAGACATTCTACTAGACATTGAGAATACAAAAATCAGACTGAAATGGCCCCTACTCTAAAGAAATTTATATTCTTTAAGAAGAAATGATATGCATGCATGTAGATATAAACATACATAGCACATAATAAATATAAAGCAATTGGTGAGGGGTCACTACTAGATTGGAGGAATTAGGAAAGCTCATATAGGATATGAAGCATGAGCTAAATTTTGAAGGAAAGTAGGAATTCTAAAATAATAATAGTAATAGCAAATCATTTTATAAATATTTTTTCTTTTGATCCTTACAACAAACCCAGAAAGTTGATGTTATTATTACCCCATTTTCCACATGAGGAAACTGAGGCAAACAAAGGCCAAGTGACATACCCAAGTTCACACAGTTAATAACCAGGTTTTCCCAACCCTAGGACCAATGCTCTGTCCATGTCCACTGGACTATCTAGATGCGTCAAAAGCAAAATAGAAAAGGGAATTCATTCAAGGCAAGTGAGGAGAGTTTGAACAAAAACAAGAAGAAAGGAACTTATTTGAGAAACAGGAAGGAGGCCAGTTTTACAGGTCAATAGAGAGAAATATATAATAAAGCAAAGGAATGTATAATAAGATAGGAATGTATAATATAATAAGCTAGGAATTAATATAAGCAATAGGATTCTACATTAAGATCTTAAAGAGACATTCATCCTCTAGACATACCTTTCTTTCTTTCTTTTTTTCTTTCTTTCTTTCTTTCTTTCTTTCTTTCTTTCTTTCTTTCTTTCTTTCTTTCTTTCTTTCTTTCTTTCTTTCTTTCTTTCTTTCTTTCTTTCTTTTTTTTAAGGTGATGCAATGGTAGCCCAGAGAAGGCTAAAAGTACTAAGTAGAAAAATAATAAACTCAGAATTTTTCCATTGTAGCACACTGACATTCAATTTCTGTCATATTCTTGATTCTTCTCTAATACATCATTCAAATTAGAGTAAAAAAGACTCTCAGAAATAAATATCACCTATTGAAAATACTTTTTCCCCTGACCTTTTGCCTGTTTTTAATATAATTATTATTTATTTATGTTATTTATATTTATATTAATTTGTGTTATTTATTTATATTAATGTAAATTAATATAAAACTAAAATATGTACTGAGAAATAAATAAATAAAATATAAATATATAAAATATATATATTAATATATATATTAATATATATATAATATATAAATACAAATATATAAATAAATAAAAAATAAATAAAAAAATATGTACTGAGAAATTGAGAGTCAATGAAGAGATGTGGGGATCCTGATGAACTCAGAAGTAAGGAAAGCTGGGTCCCCAAAACACTATGGAGGTAATGAAGAAGCTTTTTTTTAGTTTTAAAATATTTAGCTACATATATTCAGTTGACAATAATCTAAAATTTAGAGATTTTTCATCCCAATTCTTAAACATGGGGAAAAAAGAAATTGACTTTCTACTGTATACAATCAGAACTGACTATGAAGTACAGTTAATTACAGAATTTATTTATTTATCCTGTATGAAATTTAATATAAATACAATACCCTAAGGAAAAAAACATCACAAGTAGAAATTGTGTTTCGAATATACAGTTCATTGTCATTAAAATTTAATTGTAATTATCCTGAAAGTTTAATTATTAGTAGTCATTCACATTAGAAAAATCATTTTTAAAGAAAAAACATTTTTAACATTTGCTGGCTTTATTTTCATTATACTAGCAGTATTTAATTCAAACAAAGGCTGACTGAGAACTAAAAAAAAAATCTTTAAAAAATATCTTTTAAATATCTCAAGACAATTTAGCTTTTAAAAGACTGCTAATGGTTTCAGTCTTCTATAATATTAAACTGCCAGATTTATTCAGATTTATTACAAAATCAGGAAGGAGGGATTACATTATTTATTATTGAAGATAATTAACCAGTCTTCTTTTTTTTTTTGTTTTTTTGTTTTTTTTTTTTGTTTTGTTTTTTTTTTTTTTTTGGTAGAAGAGAAACTATGTAAAGCTGCTTATAACACAATGCTTTAAATTTCCTCATTTTCTCTAAAGTGACATGGGTCAGTCATTCTGTTAGAAACTGTTTTAGATAAAAGGAGAGAAGGTGTTGATTTTAAGGTATAGAGAAAAAGTTTCAGCTTGATTCAAGTTGGGCCTACATTATCTTGGGTAAATCACTCACCTTCTCAATGTTCTAGGAAACTCTCTCAGACTATGAATTGCAGAATAGTTACCAATCAGCACATGGAGAGGAATTTCTTCACAGGAAATCCACTACACCAATAAACTCAGGAGACCAAACCAAAATAAAAAGAAAGAGAAATCAATGCTAAATCTAAAGGGCAAATTCTCACTAATGGCTACAACAAAAACATTAGGCTTTCCATTAATCACATGTCCACATATTACACCATCTTCAAAGTTCATTATTTGGTTAGTTAAGACCTTGAGAAGGATTACTATAGGAAAATAAGATTAATTGCTAGTATGAAATTTAAAAAAATGTGATATTCAAAAAGGATTGTTAAATGTAATAGCTAAAATCATTTCTACATTTCATGGATGTCTGACATTTATTGTTCTAAAGTTTATGAAGTACTTTTGATAAGTTATCACATATGATTCCCTTGAGAACTTGGTGAGGTGACTACCACTGGTATCATACCTATTTTGTAAGTGACAAAACTGAACTTCAGAGAATTTGGCTCACAGTAACACAGTAAATGTTAAGGGTGGATCCTACCTGATGTGGAATCCAGCACATTACCTACTATCACACTGCCTATCAGTATCCATTTTTCCACTTATTAGGGATCTGCCAAAAAACTATTAGATATTCAATATCAACTGTTAACTTTTGAAATAAGTTAAGGTACAATTCAAAAATTAGTCATTTTTTTCAGACTATGAATCTTACCTTTAATTATGAACATACCAGAATTTGATAGACCCTGTATCTATGCCTGAAAACTACTTCACTGTTTTCTATTCTGTTTATAACACATTCAGAAGAAGCTTCCAGGTGACCAATGCTACTAGAATAAAAAACTAAAAATGTCAGAAAATAGACTTCCACATTCTATAATGGGGGAATCTAAGTAGTTAGTGTAGCTATTATGGTAGAGCAAAAATCAAATTAAAAATAGCTATGTATTAGTAAAATACTGGATGTTCTCTATCTTTTGATTGTTGTTATTAGGAGTCAGAGCCATGATAAATGTTATAACTGGGCATAACTATTAGAGATGTCTGGGGATTGGTGATATTGGAATCTGACAAATTGTGCTCCTTTGTGAATGGAGGGAATATATATTTTTATTATTCTATACCAATTAAAAACTCTGTTCTTAAATTATGGTTCTTTGTTGTACACAGCAGCAATAAAATTATGTGATGATCAACTATGATGGATGCGGCTTTTTTCAACAAGGAGATGAATCAGGCCACTTACAATAGACTTGTGATGAGAAAAAACATCTG
The DNA here is from genome assembly GCF_048593235.1 of Sminthopsis crassicaudata. Classification (NCBI taxonomy): domain Eukaryota; kingdom Metazoa; phylum Chordata; class Mammalia; order Dasyuromorphia; family Dasyuridae; genus Sminthopsis; species Sminthopsis crassicaudata. The sequence continues at coordinate 127,449,508 of NC_133621.1, forward strand.
CATCCAGAAAGAAAACTATGGGGACTGAATGTGGATTACAACATATTTTTATCTTTGTTGTTACTATTTGCTAAGGTTTTTTTCTCATTTATTTTCCTTTTTAATCTGATTTTTTCTTGTGCTGCATAATGTGGAAATATGTATAGAAGAATTGCACATGTTTAACATATATTGGATTACTTGCTGTCTAGGGGAGAAGGTTGGAGGAAATGAGGGAGATAAATTTGGAACACAAGGTTTTGCAAAGATGAATGTTGAAAACTATCTTTGCATGTATTTTGAAATTACAAAGCTTTTAAGAATTTTTAAAAAGTTATTTAATCTAAAATATGTGTGGTTCTTGTTCTCTTGGCTATTTATTTCTGTCACATGATTACCCCATAAATTACTTGATGACATCACTTCCTCTGATTCTTTGATTTTTCTTGTTGGTCATATATGTTGCAGCCTATTCACACTCACCATGTCCCTTTCCATTCTCCTCTATAATTTGCTAATCTTTCAAGTGAGAGTGTTCTAGAACTTGTTGCCATGCAAAACCTGCACATTTTATATTGAAAAGAGTCATTTTAATTATTTTGGAAAATTTGAAAGCAGCAAGACTTCGAAATTTCCTCAAAGAAATCTAGTCCTCTTTCTTCCTGTTATACTCTGAGTCTAGCTCACAGCTCACTGTTCAATTTTATTGTCATGTATATATCTATATGTGTATATACACATATGCATACATATATACACATATATGTATGTGTGTATATGTATTTATGTACATATGTATATTGTTTGGTAAGCTCTTGTTCAGATGAATGATTAAATTGAAACAAAAGATATTCTTTATCCACTTATCCTACCTTATGGAGGGACAACTCAAATTCCTTTCAGAGATTTCAAATCTCTACCAGGGAACTATGCAATGTCTTAATGCCTGATATAATTAACAAAATAGGATCTACAAAGAAAAGTAAATGACAGGAAATACCTCCTTAAATTGAACTCTATGTTAGATATTCTCCATTATCGTGATTATATAAAAACAACTATATGTGTTAAGTTATACCAATGAAGGGATAAAAACTAAAATAAATGCTGTCATTTAATTGGTTATATGATAATGTTAAATTATATTAAATCCAATTACAATTCTCAAAGTAAGATAAAAAATTACTAGGACTTAATATTTGGCTCAGTATTCTAAACTTCAGGTGCCTAAGAATGACCATATAAGCTGGTGATGGACACAATGAATTTCTGAGGTTTGCTACCTATCCTGCTAATATAACTTTAGGACTTCTAAGATTTTCCATCAACCCCATAGTTGAATCTTCATAGATATTTTGTTTCCTCCCATAAGAGTATGAGTTCCTTGAAAAGAAAGGACTGCCTGACTTTTTTCTCTTTTTGTCCACAGCAATTAGTACATTATATTTAATACATAGTAAGTGTTTAATAAATGCGCATAATGCCAAAAATGTTTGTGGCAGCTCTTTTTGTTGTAGCTAAAAAATGGAAGATGAATGGGTGTCCATCAATTGGAGAATGGTTGGGTAAATTATGGTATATGAAGGTTATGGAATATTATTGTTCTGTAAGAAATGACCAGCAGGAGGAATACAGAGAGGCTTGTAGAGACTTACATCAACTGATGCTGAGTGAAATGAATAGAACCAGAAGATCGCTGTACACTTCAATGCTGTATGAAGATGTATTCTGATGGAAGTGGATATCTTCAATATAAAGAAGATCCAACTCACTTCCAGTTGATCAATGATGGACAGAAATAACTACACCCAGAGAAGGAACACTGGGAAGTGAATATAAATTGGTAGCACTACTGTCTATCTACTCAGGTTACTTATACCTTCGGAATCTAATACTTAATGTGCAACAAGAAAATTATATTTACACACATATATAGTATTTAGGTTATATTGTAACACATGTAAAATGTATGGGATTGCCTGTCATAGGGAGGAGGGAGTGAAGAGAGGGGAGGATAATTTGGAAAAATGAATACAAGGGATAATATTATAAAAAAATTACTCAAGCATATATACTGTGGAAAAATTCTAAATTAAAAATAAATAAATAAATAAATGCACATAGTTCATTTATTTATTCATATTGTATTCCAATGTCTTCTTCCCTTATATTCCCAATATCTTTGTAAACTAATCTGGTTTAATATCAAGAAAAACCTTAAAGAATAATAGATTATAATGCAAAAAGATTCATTGTGATTGTCTGAGGATATATGGATGATGAAATGGAATATTATGAAGTCTGCTTCAGCATTAAAATTGTATGGATTAAAATGTCATTGTAATAATAATTTACTAAAAAAATAAAACCAGTACAGAAATAAAAATTAATAAACAAAAGAAACATAACATGACCAAAAAAATGACTACTTTGTTGTAAAAGATGATCTGGGGTTATCTTCAGAGGAAGATAGTGAGATTTTAAAAAGCCACTACTATCCTGAAAAGTAACAACAAATGGTCATGAGCCCAAAAAGAGTTCTTGAAAGAATTTTTAAAGGAATTCAAAAGTTAAATAAGAGATATCAGGGAAAAACTGGGGGAAAGCAATATAAAAATTATGAAAAACATGACAATAAATTTGAAAAAGTGGTCCAAAACCCTAAGAAAGAAAACTAGAATTTGCCCAAAGAAATCAAATGACATTATAAGATAATAAATAAATAAATAAACTAGAAAAAACAGAAGAGGATCTGAAACATCTCATTAGAAATACAACTAATCTAGAGCACAGATCAAGAACAGATCAAGAATATAGAACAGATTGTTCTAGAGAACAATCAAGAATTGCCAAATTACTTGAATAAAGAATATTACAAGAAATTACTAAAGAAAATTGCCCTGAAGTTCTAAAACAACAAGGTAAACTACAAATAGGGAAAAATATATTATTCACTATATGAAACAAATCAAAAGGAGAAAAAATATGGGAATGTCATAATCAAGATAAGAAATTTCCAATTAAGGAGAAAATATTGTAGGCAACCAGAAAAAAACAAAATCAAATTAAATACTGCAGAAATACAAGATTCCATAAATCCTACCATCTTCTACTTTAAAAGATCCTACATTTTGTAACATTACATTTAAAAGATTAAAAGTTGTATTGTATTCTGTTATGGGCCAGAACTCTGAACTCGAAACAAGGATTCCTACAAGGTACTAAGTGGAATTGATGAGACAATGGTTGTCCTAGCATGATGCCTAATAGTTCTCTAAGTTCAGTATGACTGATTTAATCTTACAACAAATAATGGTTTCCTAGTGATATAATGATTGGCTTATACTCAGTGTAGAACATATAAGCCAAACTCTCAGAGGCAAGAAGAGAGATTCAATTCCATCTTTGGTCAGGCTCTTGGTAGCAGGCTCTTCTCCTGCATTTCTCCACTGAGATCAAGGCCTGTCTGAAGGGCTCTCCAGAGAGCTTCCCAGCCTCAGGAAGGATATAATAAAAAATTTGGACTTTAACACCTGGATATTCTTAGGGTGATTATTCTGATGGAAAAGAAGGCTGTCCAGAGACTTCCAGAAAACCAAAAAAAGAACATTATATTTTGGCATCCAATGTGGGGCCAAAGACCTACAACTGTGAGCCAGAAATTAGGGTGAGTATAAAAGCAGATGAGAAGGAAACTTTTAAAAGGGCTAAATTAGTGCTTCAGCTGAAATGAAATAAATGTTTAAAAAACAGCCTTCTTTTCTACTTCAAGGAAAATGTATTGAAAGCATAGTTAAACTTAGAAAAAAACAAGGTTTGATTGTAAGTTGGAAGCAGATCACTGAACTTTTAAAAACAGTACAGTACACATCTCTTTGGTTTTCTAAGGAAAAAGAATTAGATCTAGACGAGTGGAAATTAGTAGGAGAGCAACTATGTGAATACTATAATGATAATGGTCCTGATTCAATTTGTAAAGAAACATTTTATACATATAACTTAGTACAGCTGGCTTTAAGGAATTATATCAGTATTAGAATAAGAAAAAAGAAGAAAGAGCAGGAAGGATACAGACAAACTAGGTGAAAAGGATGAAAAATTAGACAAGAAAGGAGTTAAATGCAATTCTGATGAAATTAAGGAGTATGGTGCTTCACAGCAGGAGCCATTAGGGCATTCTCCAACCCCCGACTTACCCCCCTCAATTAACCCTTCATGGGTGGAGAGAGAAGAAGAAGGAGAGGGGCAATAACACAATAAGCACCACCTATGAAGCAGCCTATGACAAGATTACAAAAGGCACTAGTTAAAGCAAAAAAAAAAAAGAAGAACAGGATATATCTGATTTGATAAATGCATACCCTGTGATTGAAGAATTTGATTCTTCAGGTCACAAAGGGAGAAGATACACTCCTATTGATCTGAAAATTACTAAAGATTTGAAAAAGGATTGCACTCTTCATGCAGCTACATCTTCTTATGTTAAGGTGATATTAAAGAATTTGGCTTATGAAATCTTAATCCCCAGTGATTGGAAATCTATAGCAAGGACATGTTTAGAATCTGAACAAAATTTGTGTGGCTTTCGGAGTATAGTGAACTATGCAGGATACAATCCCAATGAAACAGGCAAACTGGATTTAATATACCAATCACTTTTTGCCAACTAGCAGGTAACGGTCAATATGCAGACACTTCAGCACTGATTAATTACCCCATAGTAGCATATAAGCGAATTGCTCTGCTCTGCAATCAAAGCATAGGGCTCCCTCCCAGGAAAAGATGGAGGTGAAACCTTCCCAAAAATAGAGCACGGTTCAAATGAACCCTTTGCTGATTTTGTGGGGCATCTTCAGACAACTGTCACAAGAACTATTGGAGAAAATGCAGCTATGCAATAAGGATAAGACAACTCACTAAAGAAAATGCTAATGAGGTTTGTAGAAGAATTATATGGGGACTACACAAGGGTGCACCTTTGGAGGAGATCAAGAGATGCTGTGCCACAGAGGACATAAATGTCTTTTATACCCAGGCTATGATGCAGAACATAGGAAGACAGGGTCCCTCTTGGCAAGGGATTTCCAGAGAGAGTCATCAATGTTTTCAATGTGGTAGAGCACCTAAAAGCTCAATGTAAGCATAAAAATAGAGTGAGAAAACAGGATGAGAGAATAAAACCAAAATCCAACCAAGGCTTCCACTGGGCCTCAGAATGTACATTTACTCAGGGAAATGAGAGGCAGGACCCAGCTCCAAGACATCAAACAAAAAATATCCCAGGTTACACCCAGAGAGTCTTTAGAACTTCAGGACTCTGATATGATCAACCAGCAGAGAAACAATCAGATGGGAGAAAGGGATTACAACTGGAGAGAATACAGGCTTTTTAACCCAACAGAAGGACAGTGTTCAGTGCAAGCAACTCCAATGTAATTACCAGGTGATGAGGAGAGATTTAGAAAGTGGCGAATGGAAGGGACTAGATAGGTTAACTGCTTGGGAGAAAGGGTTTGCTTGTATCTCTGCAGACGGAGAAGGAATCAGATGCGTGCCAACTAGCTGTATTTACTTTGTCCATCAGAAAGACACAGAAAAAGAGAAAAAGCTCAAAACAAAGGAGAAGACCTAAGAAACATCTGATACTGAAAGAGCATAATGAGGCTGTTTCAAAACTTTAAAGCCAGCAGGAATCATTGGATTTTCTGAGATGAAAAATTGTTCATAAGACTGTTGCAGAACTTCAAAACTAGCAGGAATCATTGGATTTCCTGATACATGATGAGACATAAGACTGATATAAGATTTCAAAAAATGTAGGAATCAGGGGATTCCCTGATACATGATGAGACTATTGCAGGACTTCAAAACTTACAGGAATCATTGGATTCTCTGACACATGAAGTAATGGACAACAAATTGTTTTTAGACTATATCTAGGACTTATGAACATATACAATTCCTCATGTTGATTCATGTTATTTGTTACATCACTACTAGCTTGTGTTATTATGTGCTTTGTAATTCATATAATTATGTGTAATACCTCCCATATTGATGGATTTATGTATATCTGTTTCAAGTGAGACCCTTCAGAAACCCACTAATCTGATTTGATTCCTCATTTTCCTTTGTTTTTCATCTCCCTTCCTGAGAAGTCAGGGAGGGCAGGATCACCTCCTTTTTTGATGTTTTCGCCCCTTTTTTGAGAAATCAGGGAAGGTGTGATTAACTCCTTTTGGGGATTATCACCTCCTTGAGAAGTCAGAGAGAGTGTGACCACCTTATATTCTAAAACAAAAGAAAAACGGGAGATGTTATGGTCCAGAACTCTGAACTTGAAACAAGGATTCTTACAAGGTACTAACTATAACTAAGTGGAACTGATGAGACAATGGATATCTAGTTTAGCATAGTGCTTGGTCCAGAACTCTGAACTTGAAACAAGGATTCTTACAAGGTACTAACTATAACTAAGTGGAACTGATGAGACAATGGATATCTAGTTTAGCATAGTGCTTAATAGTTCTCTAAGTTCAATATGATTGATTTACTCTTACAACAAATAATGGTTTCCTAGTGATATAATGATTGGGTTATATTCAGTGTAGAGCATATAAGCCAAGATCTCAGAGCCAAGGAAAGAGATTCATTTGGATCTTAAGTCAGGCTCCTGGTGGCTATTCTAGGGGACTGAGAAGTTTGGAGAGAGCAGACAACACAAGATCACTGGAAGCAGGAGCTCAAGCTCTCAGAGTAAAGGAGAGAGAGATTCAATTCCATCTTTTGTCAGACTTCTGATGGCAGGCTCTTCTCCTGCATTTCTCCACTGAAACCACTGTCTGAAGGCTCTCCAGAGAGCTGCCTAGCCACAAGAAGGAGATAATAAAGAATTTGGACTTTATCACCTGTATATTCTTGTGGTGATTACTGAACTGAAAAGAAGGCTGCTCCAGAGATGTCCAGAAAAACCAAAAAAGAATATTACAGTATCCAAGAATAATTTACCCAACAAAGTTGAGTGTGATCGGGAAAATTTAACAATGGACAGTTGATAATCTGACTTCTGGTATATATAACAAAAAAATCAGAATATACATATATATATATATATATATATGAAAAGTCAGGATTATTAAAATAGTTATCATTAATAAGATATTTTAAAAGAAATGTTAAGTTTGATTTGTATAGGATAGGGTAATAAAATTTGTGGGAAAAGATAAATTCAAACAATTATATTATAAAATAGGTGTAATAGGAAGAACTAAAACAGAGGAAGCAGGTGGGATGGAGGGTTGATGATGTTGAAACCTATTCTCATCTGGGTTGAAGAAAAAACAACATGTACATCTGGAAGGATATAGAAGATTCTAATCACATAAAGACATGAGAAAACTGGGAGGGCAGGGTTGGGAAGGGACAATTAGATGAGTATGTAGATTGGAATTTGAAATGGTGAGGAGAGAGAATGAGAGAATTTTGGAGGGGTGCATGGATGGAGATTACGGGTGGGGTATGAGTAGACTATTGGAGAGGGGGAGTTAAGTAGAGAATGGAAGAAAATAGCATGTGAAAATAGAGGAAAATTTAGAAATGGTAATTATAATTTTGAAGGTGACAAATATTTGTAGCAGCTTTTTTGTGCTGAAAAAGAACTTGAAATTGTAGGGATCCTTATCAATTAGAAAATTGCTAAATAAGTCATCATGTATGGTTGTGATGGAATACTAGTTTTCTATAAGAAATTATGAGCTCCTTCTCAGAAACACAGTGATCCAAGACAATCTAGATTTGGAATGGAAAATGTTACCCACATCCATAGAGAAAACTATGGAGATTGAATGTATATCAAAGCATACTATTTTCACCTTTTTTTCCTCTGTTTTCTCTTTCTTGTGGTTTTCCCCTTTTATTATTTTCCTTTCACAACATTACTAAAATAGAAATATATTTAAAATGTTTGCATATGTATAATCTATATCAGATTGTTTGCTCTCTTGGAGAGAAAGAAGGGAAGGGAAGAGAAAATGGAACTCAAAATTTACAAAAATGAATATTGAAAACTATCTTACCATGGAATTGGAAAAATAAAATATTATTTTAAAAAGAAATGATTAGCTAAATAATCTTAGAAAGGCATGGAAAGACTTTCATGAAATGATGAAGAGTGAAGTGAGCAGAATTAAGAAGATATCTTATAGTAATATTTTAAGAACAAATTTGAACAACTAAGTCATTTTAACTATTATAAATACACAAATTAATAATAAAGGGCATATGAAGATACAATCTGCATCCAGAAAAGGAACTGATAAATAGAAATATGTGGAGAATAATGCTGTGTGTATACATGTGTGTGTCTGTGTCTGTGTGTGTTTGTGTGTGTGTGTGTGTGTGAGAGAGAGAGAGAGAGAGAGAGAGAGAGAGAGAGAGAGAGAGAGAGAGAGAGAGAGAGAGCAGAAATAGTAACCATTTCTATGGTTAGGGAAGGGAAAAAGAAATTTACATGATAACTTTTTATTAATTTGGAGATAATAGCAAGTTGTACATGATAGATTTACAGTACCATGTGCAAAATACTTATGGTGAAAGCTTGTTTTGTTTCATAAATTACAAATAAAAATATTTTAATAAAAGAAAGAAATTGTATATGCATCAAGCTGAGATTAAACTAAGATCTGGCATTCAAGGCTATTTGCAATTTAGCCCTTCCTTTTATTTTTAGCTCTCTCACATTGTTCCTTATGCTATTTTCTCCCTAGACTACTAATTATCCCCTATTCCTGCTACTCACTGTCTTAATATGTTAACTAATAGTGCTCCCCATGTCTAGAATGCCTTGCTCTATCTCTACCAAAAGAGTTATAGCAGCTGCTTTACATCCTGCTGAGCCAAAATGATCAATTAGTGAAAGGAACCAAATTAGTAATGCAACCAAAGGTTCTGAAACCCTAAAAAGTATAGTTTGATCAACAAACCCCAAAGCAGTCCTCCAAAAGCCCACATTACTTCCATGAATGATTGAAAGATTCTCTCTCTCAACTAATTAAAATGGAAATAGCCTGAATTCTCATCCTATAGGCGTAGATACAGCACAGGGACTGTGGGAGTCTCTAGGCTAAAGCCTGGAGAAAGAAAAAAAAGAATGGGGGGAAAGATCAGATTCTAAATAAGAGAAATATGGAGAAAATTAAGATGGTTTGAAGTTCCTATGTTATTTGGTACAGTGTAACAAGATTTTCTTAATTTAATTTATTTGCCTTGGATTATTATGATTAATTTATTATTATTACTAATGATTTTAAATTTTTCTTTGGCATGAAAGCTTAGTTAACTTGGAATATCTTGACTCCAAGTCCTAAGTAAACATAAGAGCTACAAGATATGATTCACCAATCTCTGAAAAATCTCTTGAATTTAATTTTGGTATCTTCCCTCACTTCCTAGCTTAATTCTTTGAGTATAAAGTATGCTTAATATTTATTAAAGTTTGAATTAATTTAGCCAAATACCACTTTCTCCTTCCTTTCTTGCAATCATCTTTCTCAAGTTACTCATATGATGCATCTTATTTTGGATAGCACCAGGTTGGGCCAATCACTGCAATTTGCCTATCTCATAGACGCATCTGATAATAAAAGCCTGAATTAGATATTCTTGGGCTCAGGTCTGCCCTCCAAGACCACACTTTAAAATGATTTCATTCTGTTGCATACTTATCAATGTTATGAGAAAAAAAGAAGGTAGTCTCATAAAGAATGAGATTATAAATAAATTAGAAGAACATAAAATAGTTTTCCTCTCAGACCTGTGAAGTAGGAAGACATTTGTGACCAAAGAAGAACTAGAGATCATTATTGATCACAAAATAGAAAATTTTGATTATATCAAATTGAAAAGCTTTTGTACAAACAAAATTAATGTGGACAACATTAGAAGGGAAACAATAAACTGGAAAAACATTTTACAGTCAAAGTTCTGATAAAGGCCTCATTTCCAAAATATATAGAGAATTGACTCTAATTTTATAAGAAATCAAGCCATTCTCCAATTGATAAATGGTCAAAGGATATGAACAGATAATTTTCAGTTGAAGAAATTGAACTTATTTCTAGCCATATGAAAAGATGCTCCAAGTCATTATTAATCAAACAAACTCTGAGATACCACTACACACTTCTGAGATTGGCTAGGATGACAGGAAAAGATAATGGTCAATGCTGGAGGGGAAAACTGGGACACTGATACATTACTGATGGAATTGTGAATACATCCAGCCATTCTGGAGAGCAATTTGGAACTATGCTCGAAAAGTTATCAAACTGTGAATATCCTTTGATCCAGCAGTGTTACTACTAGGCTTATATTCCAAAGAGATTAAAGAAGGGAAAAAGACCTGTATGTGCAAAAATATTTGTGGCAGCCCTCTTTGTAGTGGCTAGAAACTGGAAACTGAGTGGATGGCCCTCAACTGGAGAATGGCTGAATAAATTGTGTTATATGAATGTTATGGAATATTATTGTTCTGTAAGAAATGACCAGCAGAATTATTTCAAAAAGGCCTAGAAAGAATACATTAATTGATGCTGAGTGAAAAGAGCAGGATCAAGAGCTCATTATATACTTCAACAACAATCATATATGATGGTCAATTCTGATGGATGTGGTCCTCTTCAACAATGAGATGAATCAAATCAGTTCCATTTGTTCAATAATGAATAGAACCAGCTACACACAGTGAAAGAACTTTGGGAAATGAGTGGAATCACTACATAGTATTATCAATCCTTCTGTTTTTGTCCACTTGCATTTTTGATTTCCTTCACAGGCTAATTATACATTATTTCAAAGTCCTATTCTTCTTGTGCTGCAAAATAACTGTATGGATATGTACACATATATTGTATTTAGCATATACTTAAACATATTTAACATGTATTGGTCTACCTGCCATCTGTGGGAGGGGGTGGGGGGAAGGAGGGAAAAAGTTGGAACAAAGTTTTGCAAGGGTCAGTGCTGAAAAATTACCCATGCATATGGTATAAAAAGCTATAATAAAGATAAATAAATAAATCATAAAAAAGAAAAAGTTAGTCTCAAGAAGAACAAAAGATCATTTATCTTATTTAAAATACTTCTTCTGGAAGTAAATATCTCTGTATTCAAACTTCCACACCATGAAATAGGTCTTTTAGCTTTTTTCTATTCTTCAAGTTACTTCAAACATCAATTCAGATTTATGACAGATGGTTTTCCTTTGAGAACTCACAACAATGATTCCAATTGAGAAGTAAACTTGCAAAAATATACTAAGTAGAAATTCATTTGAACTTGTATTCTCAAAGTATTTTCTTCAATTGCTATATGAAGGCACAACTGTGCATTTGAAAAAAAACGAAGCAGAATTAGGATCTACTGTAGGTCAGATTTACTAAAGACTTCCTCTGCAGATAAAACCTTCTAGAGTCAAAAAGATTCATTTTCTTGAGTTAAAATCTGGCAGAGCAAATAATCCTATTGGTTTCAGTTTCTTCATCTGTAAAATGGATCAGAGGTAAAAATGAAAAACCATTCCAGTATCTATGCAAAAAAAAAGAAAGAAAGAAAAAGAAACAAAGAGAAAGAGAGATAGAAAGAGGAAAAGAGGAAAGAAAGAAAGAAAGAGAAAGAAAGAAAGAAAGAAAGAAAGAAAGAAAGAAAGAAAGAAAGAAAGAAAGAAAGAAAGAAAGAAAGAAAGAAAGAAAGAAAGAAAGAAAGAAAGAAAGAAAAAGAAAGAAAGAAAGAAAGAGAAAGAAAGGAAGAAGAAAGAAAGAAAGAAAGAAGAAAGAAAGAAAGAAAGAAAGAAAGAAAGAAAGAAAGAAAGAAGAAAGAAAGAAAGAAAGAAAGAAAGAAGAAAGAAAGAAAGAAAGAAAGAAAGAAAGAAAGAAAGAAAGAAGAAAGAAAGGAAGAAGGAAGGAAGGAAGGAAGGAAGGAAGGAAGGAAGGAAGGAAGGAAGGAAGGAAGGAAGGAAGAAAGAAAGAAAGAAAGAAAGAAGAAAGAAAGATAAGAAAGAAAGAAAGAAAGAAAGAAAGAAAGAAAGAAAGAAAGAAGAAGAAGGAAGGAAGAAGAAGGAAGAAGGAAGGAAGGAAGGAAGGAAGGAAGGAAGGAAGAAGGAAGGAAGGAAGGAAGGAAGGAAGGAAGGAAGGAAGGAAGGAAGGAAGGAAGAAGAAAGAAAGAAAGAAAGAAAGAAAGAAAGAAAGAAAGAAAGAAAGAAAGAAAGAAAGAAAGAAAGAAAGAAAAGAAAGAAAGAAAGAAAGAAAGAAAGAAAGAAAGAAAGAAAGAAAGAAAGGAAGGAAGAAGGAAGGAAGGAAGAAGGAAGGAAGGAAGGAAGGAAGGAAGGAAGGAAGGAAGGAAGGAAGGAAGGAAGGAAGGAAGGAAGGAAGGAAGGAAGGAAGGAAAGGAAAGGAAGGAAGGAAGGAAGGAAGGAAGGAAGGAAAGGAAGAAGAAAGGAAGGAAGGAAGGAAGAAAGAAAGAAGAGAAGGAAGGAAGGAAGGAAGGAAGGAAACTTAAAACTAGAGTCACATAGAGTTAAGAAACAACTAAGCAATTTAACAACAATAAAAGTAAAAGGTTTGCTTTTTGTTTTTGTTTTTTTGTTTCAAACTTTTCTTTGAATTCACTGGGGAGATAGGGTGAGATTTTTCATTTTGGCTAAAACAGTCTTGAAGTTTTCCACAATATAAATGCTGTTAGACATTCCTGGCACTTGTTGGATTAATATGGATCTTGTTTCCTCCTTAAGAATAACAAGATTAATGTTACTATCTTTTTCTGAAGTATTTGTGCTCCAGATGCTGCCTGATTTTATTTGTCTCTATGTGCTAAGCGTAAGTATTTTGAAGATGGATCAGAGAGGATATGAGATGGACAGTAGAATCCCTCTCCCCATTATCACTCAAGAATTGTCCTGCATTGTCTCTTGACTTCGTTCCAGTTTTCACTAATCATTCAAGCCAACCAAAATCTAACAAGATTTTTCAAAGTACTTGCTATATATCAAAATCAAAAAACACTATCCTCCAAAAGCTCATACTCTCCATGAGTGGTTAAATATGCATGCATCTGGTAAGCCATAAGGAAACCCTTTTTCTCACTGTTTACTATATTCTAAACCTTCAATCACACTACTGGGAATTATGGAAAGGATTCAAATTGTAAGAACTATCATCAGTTATATATCTTTGGCAGCATATTTTTTTCAATAAGAACTGAGTTTTATACCATACAAACTCCAAACAAACATTTTTCTCAGATAAAATGGCTCCAAGTAGAAAGATATCACAGTATGAAAAATTTTTTCTCACAAATTTAACCCCAAATATCCAATTTACAAAAGTATAATTGGTTATTAAATGTTAGTGCCAAGAACTCCTACAACATAATAAAATGGAAAAAAGCATTTACCTTAAAAGTACATCTTCATCAAAATTTCAAAGCATCTAAAAGTATGAGCTTACCATTAGTTAGGCCCTGATAAGAGTAAATCATTCAAGCAACAAAAGAAAAATGTGTCCTTTCAAGTAATTTTTCATGTAGTTTTATCAAAATTGATCTTGCTTTTCAAAAAAAATTAAAGAAATGAGTCTTATTAAATGGGGTAGCTAGAGGGCACAGTGGAGAGAGCACCAGCCCTGAAGTCAGGAGTACCTGAGTTCAAATCTGGTCTCAGACACTAACACTAGCTCTGTGACCCTAGACATGTCACTTAAACTCAGTTGCCTTAGCACAAAAAAAAAATGTTCATTGTACCAAGATAAATGGGAGATTCTTGGAGGAAAATGGAACACTAAGAATACTTTGAAATGCTGCTTCTCAGAGATTTGCCTCACCATATGGACCTTTAAATGATGTGTATGATATCCAGAAATAGGATGGTTTTCCAAGCAACTATGTAGAAAAGAGCATGAATCTGTAGGGCAAATTCTCAAGAAAATTCAGGATTTATTTGCCCAAAACCCTGTCTATGTCTAGACAACATAGCTTCTTTATTTCAGTTTCAAGGACTTCCAAATTTCATTTTGGTGACCTCATTAATAATATAACTATATAATTCCTCACCTTCAGCATTCTTCTGCCTTTCTCAAAAGGTATAGTTATATACCTTACATCTTACATCTGGCAATTGCACCATTTCCAAAATGTGAAACTTTGTATTATACAACCCCATATTTTGCAATCTCTCACACTCTTTGATGTGCATTAAACCTGATTCTTACCTCCATTAACTTCAGTCCTTTGATCTATTTCCGTTCTTCCACTCTCCCCTTAACTCTGATTAAATTCACTTTGTTACTTAATGCTTTTCCCTCAACACATCTGTAATATTCTGAAACAATCAAAAAAACAAACAAAAAAAATATGCCTGGCTGGATGTGGTAGAACACACAGTTCTTTTCTAAACTATATGGAGGCTGGAATTCTGGGGTTCTGAGCTATAGAGACCTCAAAAGATTGAGAATATATACTTAATTTATCAATAATATTGGGACTGGAGGAGGATGGAGAAGAGGACTGGGCATGAGTAGGCCTGCAATTCCAGCAAGGATGAAATACAAAGAGAAATACTTAAAAAAAATCCTGGCCACCCCTCCCCAAATAGCAAGTCAACAAATTTAACAGTATTTTTTAAAAGCTGTTACTAAGTACCAGACACTCTGCTAAGAACAAAGGACACAAATAGAGGGGGGGAACTATCCTTGCTCTTGAGTGTCTTAAATGTTAAAAGGCAAAAAATTATGAAAAGGATAAATATAAACTTAAAAGACAAGAGGAGTAAAGAGAGGGAAAATGTACTTAGGGTTCAAGAGTATTGTAGGAAGTCAGGATAACAGCCTGGAGAGGAGTAAACACATGACTGACCTGAGCCTGATCCTTAAAATGGAAATTCTGGGAGGAAAACAACCAAAGTGAAAAAATACTTTTAATGTATGTGTGAATTCCAGAGTTGGTGTGAGATTTCTATGATATTATAGAAGAATTTGGGAAGGACTTCTATTCTTTTTAAACTTAAGAATTCTGATCAACACTATGACCACTCCTTTAGATAATGTGATGATGTTATTGGATTCTCCCATTAGAATGTAAGCTTTTTGCTCAGGAATAATCTTCACTTTAGCATTCCTGTCCTTGTACTTAGCTACAATGCTTGATACATAGTAGGAATTTATATCCTATCCTATAATCCTTTGACTATATCCAATCTATAAATCCTCATTCCACCTTAAATTCTACTATTTGATTTCTCTACTCCTGCCTTGAGACTACTAAACATTTGTTAATTGAGTTGATTCTCATTACTACAAACTTGTAATACAAACCTTCAACTGGGTTTTAATTAGCTTGTAATCTTTCTGTTATCCTTAAATAAAGTTCCAGTATAGCCCCTTTTGTGCTCTTAAACTTTCCCCAACTTCTCTTCCACATTTCTTCCAAACACACATTTTAACAAAATTAACCTAGAATTCCAGCTTCACTCAGAAGAGTAAGATCTTTCAATATCAAATTTCTTGGCTCTCCTACAACCCTCATTCTCACTTTCATTATTTATTCTCTTTTCATCTGATTGTAGGAGAAGCAATTCTACTCACTATTATCTCTTAATCAATTTCTTTTTTTCCTTCAGGACTTCACTTTAGTTTGCACTATTTTTCGCTTTTTACACTCAATTTTTCTACCTTAACTGAAAAATGGTCATTACAATTGCCTAAAGCATTTTTAAGACTCCTCAGTTTTAGCATAACGTGATTTTGTTTGATTGGTTCTTGATATCTCAATTGTATCATTCCATTCCTTTTGTTCACTTCTAATTTTTATTGAACTATTTTCTTTGGTTAGCTTTTTTGCTTCCTTTTGCTTTTGTCTAATTGTACTTTTAAAGAAGTTGTTTTGTTCAGTGAATTTTTTTCTATTTTATTTATTCTATTTTTAAAGAGTTGGGTTTTTTCAGTCATTTTTTATGCTTCTTTATCCAACTATTGACTTTTTTCCAAAAAAAACCCCCAAAAACAAAAAACATAATTCTTCTGCATACCTCCCATTTCTTTTCCCCATTTTCCTATGATCTCTCTTTGAAAGGTCCTTTATGAGCTCTTTCAAGAGAACCTTTTGAATTCTCTTAAAATTCATATTACGTTTTGAGGCTTTACTTATAGACATTTTGCCATTGCTGATGTCCTCTTCCAGGTTTATATTTTGAACTTCCCTGTCACCATTGTAGCTTGCTTTCATCAGAGCTCTTTTTGCTTTTTCCCTCAGTTTTAAAAGATGGATTCTGCTTCTAGGTCACAGGGGAGCTTGCCCCAAGCTTTTATTTTTTTTACAGGGAAACAGAGTCCTTTCACAGACTTTCCACTGCATTTGGGGCCAGATGTTAAGCAGGCCTTCCCACTGGGCTGTAATGATCTACCTATTATGCTGGGTTTGCTTTTTGTAGTTACTTTGGAAGTCTTACAGACTTACAGATCAGATGGCCTGCTGATCCCCTGACCTTGTGAACCAGGACAGAGTAGCCAATACTGCTGTACTTTGGCTAAGAACCTCCTGCTAGATTTTCCACACCAGACATCTTGAGCTGGGCTTCTCTAAACTGTACCTACACACTGGGCTGTGTTCCCCTTCTGCCCAATTCAGACAGAGCTTTCCTGAAATATTTCCAATATATCTTAAGTGGAAAAATTGTTACACTCCAAGAAAAGAGGGGCAATTGTAACAAAAGGGAATTGTGGGTTCTAGCTCTCCAAAATCCATTCAGAGGCTTGATCTAAAGAGAAGCTGGGAGGAACTCAAGTAAATCTCTTGGCTTCTCTCTACCATCTTGGCTTTCCAAATCAGCATTTTATTGTTATCTACCTCTCAGCTATCCTCCTATCCCCCTCTTCTACCTAATTACTATTCTTTTTGAAACAATTATCTACATCCAGAGTTCAAGATCTCATTACTCCCAAAACTGAAAATGGATTTCCATTTCTATCACACTGTTATAGTGATCAATTAAGGAACTGACAAGCCTAGTGGCCTTTTCCCCAAAAATTGTCCATTTTTAAAATCTCTTTGCAGAACCATCCATAAGCAAAGAACACTTTTCACTTAGATTTTGAGTCACTGTATTCTAGTTACTTTCTTAGCTTTTTAGGCACTCTTTTTCCTTGCCCCTTCATTGAGAATGTTTTGCAAACAATATTTTTACCCCTCTTTTCTTTTCTCTCTACACTTTTTGGTTTTGATATCTCAATTACTCTCCTAGCTTTACCTGCTCACATTTATGAACTAATTTTCAAATTGATACCTCTATCTCTGACTTTTCATTTCAGTTATAGAACATTTCCAGCTACTGTCAAAATATCCCCACCCCCTTGCTACCTCAAACTTAACATATCTAAAGTAAAGTTTATTATCTTTCCCTTTAAATGTGCAGACTCTTCTTGATGAGGAGTAAACTGAGTTATAAACTAAGATGGGTCAGTTTCTTTTCTCTCTCTCCTTCCTTCCCCAAAGTAACCAAGGGCAGGGAGAGCAACAAATGAATTTGCTACTTAATGGTGTATGGAAACAAAGTCTTTATTGATAGTAAAGGGATAGACAGGCCTTCAGGAAGACCCAAACTGCCTGCAAGGAGACGTCAGTTGATGGCATTGGCTGGTATACACCAAATGCAAAGATTTCATTTTTCAACCTTCCTTATATACATAACTAGAGTCATCAAAACAATGTTTGCACAGAGATGTTATCCAAGAGGTTCTGGAGATATTTGTCAATAATACAAGAATTCTCTATTGTAAATAAGACAGGAATTTTCTTATTATTGTAAATAAGACAAAAATTCTCTGTTATCTCCTTCAGCCTCTCCCCAGAAAGGAATTTCAGATCATTAGAACGGGGGCTGAAAACCAAAACTAGCCCAAAGGAAGTTGGAGATTAAACAAGGAATATCAAAGGGGTCTATTGCCCCCAACATAGCCCCCTTAAGCAGTTAACTTAAATTATTTTAAGAAAAAAAATTGGGGGGCAGTGTCTCTTATTTGAGGCAGGGTTAGAAGATTTTCTCCAAGGATCTTCAAAGTAGTGGGGTCCCCTCATCTTGTTCCCCCCTCAAGCAGTCACCTCCAGATGCATATGGGAATAGGGGCAATGAACTCCTCTTTAACTGCTTCAAGCTGACAAGGGTTGTAGAGATTTGGGATTCATGCCAGGAGCTGAGGCGTGAGGTGTGGGGGATGGCAGCAGGCCTCTAGGGGGTGTCCCGATTATTTGTCCCATAAATTTTCTCCAGGCTGAAGTCCAGCTGAGAATCCAAAACTTGAAGGCTAGAGAAAACAGATCTTGGGAACAGATTAAAAGTGGGGTGTCATCCAGGATAGAGATGGTGACACCTGGAAATTGGGAAATATCTCATATAGCAATTAACAACAATTAAGTCTTAAAAACTTCTGTTAATTGTCCTCTTATCATTTAAAATCATTAAAAAACAAAGCACAAATATCCAGTAGCAGATAAATGACCAGGCAAAATAACTTATTTGCCCAAGTATTAAAGATACAATGATTGCATATAATGCAACTGAAAATAGCAAGGCATGACATAATTGAATTGCATTAACAATTCTATTGACCATTGCTTTTATCATAGAAATCAGTTACATGAGAAAAAATGCAAAAACATAACTATAACATGAGCAGTTAAAATTCAATTTTCCAATCAATTGTTGCACTAACTGCCAGAGGGTGGAGATTTAATACTCCCAAAAAAGCATTAACTAATTAACTAGTTAACTTTAAGCTCAAGAAAAAAATTTTTTTTTCACTAACAGATTCCATTCATCAGATTTCTGATAAATTCTAAACAAATATTTATCATAAACTTATATTGATAACAGTAAGTAATTTGTCTCAATAATTTCACAACTTAAACAACTATCATATCCAAATAGATATTTATAAGTGAGCACTATACATATAATTCATATTGCTTTTAAAATGCCCTTTACATAGAAAAATATCCAAATTGCATATTGTCCTTGACAGAAATACTTTCAAAAACACCAGGAAAAAAACTATTATTTTAGAGGCTCTTTAAATAATCTCAGAATGACCCAATATAATCTTTAAACTTATACAGAATGTCCAAATACCATATACAAGAATTCAAGAAGTTCTTAAAATAGCAATTAAACTTTTCACATTTATGACCATATTCTACAAACAATAAAACCCATTTTATATAAAGAAACAAATATTCAATCAATTGACCTAAACTTGAATTTCTCTCTTTAAATCTTTAATTGCTCAGTCCTTTTCCTTTCAAAACTTGTAAGATTCACACTGTATAGCTTATAAATCGAATCAAACCAAACAAATTCTTTCTTTCTGAGGGTTTGCCTGACAGCAATTAGCAAATCTCTCTTTAGCAGTAAATGCATCAATATTCAAACAAATTCCAAGATCTTGTACTCAGAATAAACAATCGAGTATGCAAAGACAATAGTCAAATTATATTTCCCATAATCAAATGGTTTTCTACTGCCTGAGTTTTGATCGGATAAGGGTTCATTTATAGCCTTTACTCAAGCAGGCTCTAAAGACTGATTTAATGAAAAAAAAAAACAAAAACAAACTTTCTTGTCACTTTAAATTTGCCAAGTTCCATTCATTTACAGATTAGTACAATAGGTTAAAATTTAAACTCACAAGTAACTAACCAATTTCCAAATTTCTTAATCCTTGTTCTTAAAACTCCTATTTCCTCCCAGATTTCACAGAGAATGTGAAAGAGTGTGGTGATTATTTGGAGATTTTAATCAGAGAGAATTGAGCTCCTAGTTTTCCTTTATCAAATTCCTACCAATCAATAGGCTAGAATAGGAAGGGATATCAGCATGAGGTCCCCAAGCCAGCAAGCCAGGGCGGGGTGAGTTTCCAAACAAGTTTTATATCTCCCTTCAATTCCAGCACCTTGGGAGGGGATGGGCAAGTAGGATCTGAATGGAGGAGTAGAACAACAGAGGCTTCCCATATGAAAAAAACGAGAATGGCATACCTGCTAAGTCCAAATTTACCCTGGGCAGCTTGGCTTTGCTGATAGAAGAAGGTGGGCCTGGTCCAGGGGCACGCCACCTCAAATCTGGAGAGGCCTGTGGGGTGAGGCTGGAGTCCATGGTCTTTTCCTTCTCTGGGCAGTCACTCTTACAGTGTTCTTCCCGTGTACTCAGGGTAAGGGCCTAGGATCTGTGGACAATTCTTTGCCCCGTGACCGGGTTGACTGCATCTGAAGCAGCCTTTTATTATTTTGCATCTTGCCTATTGCAAAAGATTTAATAGATCATCTTACTTTCATTTTTACCATACAATACATCTTTCATATTATTTCCAGAAATATTTTCCTTATTTATTTCTCTGTTTTCATTTCGAAATTTCTAATGGCTTTTCTACTTTCTACTGAGAAAATTTCAAACTCTTTTGCTTAATATGCAAGTTACACACACACACACACACACACACACACACACACACACATACACACACACACACAATCTGGCAACATCCAAACTATCAAGCCTTACTTCATGTTACGCCTTTCATCTATTCTATGCTTTCACCAAATTGAAGTACCTTTTGCTCCCCTAATACACACTGTAGTCTAACACTTCATCTCTCTACTCACTATTTTTGGGCCTGGAATGAAAGTAAAGAAGTAGTAATCAGCAAGTCTTTCCAATACTATCTCTTTTAAGTTTATGCCTACATTCACTACACATAATTGCTAGTAAAAATAAATAAATAAGTAAACTTTTGGTGCATGTTTAATAACAGACTTTCCACAAAACAATATATTCTGACTCACTTTTAACATTAGTTTGTATTTTTAACATTTTCTCTATTATTTTCTTAAGTTTAGACAATAATAAAACAAATCAACCTTTGATTTGTAACTTTTGCTCAATTCCAAAGTGTAAATTACACACTGGAAATTTAACAATTAGCTAGTGAGCCAATTCAAGTTGGTTCTAGCATTCTGCTGAAGATGACTGTGTATTTTCCAAAGCTATGTCAATAGAAGGCAAGCTTTGCCTTGTGTAAAAAATGCTTCCAAAATACCGTATGTGTCACCTGAGGAGAAACTTGGTTACATTCAGTGATGCTGGTCACAAGAAGTTCAGTAATAGATAATGAATTTGTTCAGAAATCCCACAATAAAAATGCACCTGTGAGAACTTCTATGGAATCAGCACTGATTAAATCACAAGTTCTTGAAGTATTGAAGCAAGTAGTCACTTAATTTATAATATATAATATCAATCCAAAATATTAATTAAGCAATAGCCGTCTCATACACAAAGACACTCCTTCAAAAGAAGGGGAAAAGAAAATATATTCAATCACTGTTTTCAAGGACCTTACATCATATTGGAGGAGACAGTATAGGAGAGAAACAAGTGGAAAGATGAAAAGAGTGGAAAGAGTCACAGAGACAGAGAGACACAGAAAAAGACAGAGATAAGCGACAGAAAGAATACATGCTGAATAAATGCAAAAGTTCAAGTTAGCTAATTATAGTTATTAGTGATGAAGGGCACTAGAAGGTGGTTAGAGTAGAAGATAATGAACACATATGCAACATGACAGTGTTTCTTTCTACTCAGGCCAATGTATTTGGAGATAAAGGACATTAGGAAAGATACACATCAAATTCCATAACTTCTTTCTCTGAGTGAATTAAACCCTTAGTCAATTGTTAAAACCTGACTGTCCTTGAGGATTTCCAGTTTAGTGGTCTGTCTCCAGCCTCATTTGACAGATGAGACTGATTAAGAGGTGTCTAAATCTGTTATTAAATGGAAAATGTGTAAATAAAATCTAGAAAAGACCTTCCAGATGGTCTCTGGGGAGTCTAAGCATAAAGTCTTCATGACAAGTTTGTTCTACTATCAATCATTGACTCGACTATAATCAGTGCATTCTTCCCTTTGTATCAGTTGTTCTATTAATTATTTTCTGTTGGGTCCATAAATCCTCCCAACAGCATGCTATTTTCCCTGCTGACATGATTTACAGTTGGTTGAGGCAATTTGTAATATTCTCTAACCAGTGGTTTAAAACATCTGTTACATTTAGGGGAATGAAACACTTCTCATCCACATCTCAGAAGAATGGATGGGTGTAGAAACAATATATCTATCACAGCATGTGCTTTAAAAACAAAATTGTAGTGCCTGGATACATCTAAGTCATACTTGCTGATGATAGAGACCTTCTTAATAAAAGCTGTTAAGATGACCTATTTTGTAAAATAACATAATTATGCTCCAGTATTCACATAAGCCTTTCCACAAGGTAAATACCAGATGTCAGTCACCTTCAAAGCATTTCCCAAATACAAATAGTCTCCTGTAAACTTATTTTAACTGATCCCATCTTAGAAGAATGTTAATATTTTGTCTCTTTTTAAGGAAATAACTTGAATAGATAATTTCAGCCAGTTCTTAATGGAATCAAACATTCTATGCAAAAACATCAGTCTCAAAATTAAAGGTGGGGGGAAAAGAGACTTCAGTTCAAAAAATCTTTTTAAAGAATGTATTAGGTTATCCTTACTAAACACAATAAACTAGGATGCTGCATCTTTTGAATCAATCAACACATATTGCCTTACAGAACTTTAAGTCCCACTTCCTCACTTCACGTGTGATGTCATGAAGCAAATTGGTGGATGAGCTGGTATTAAAACTCAAAAGTCTTTTGATTTCCCTCTCACTTCTCTTCCTACCACTTTATGCTATTTAATCAGTAGGCACTGTGTATTTCCTTTCTATCTTTAGTTTACAACACTTAGGAGATTTCGTAATTTGGTAGTTTTGTGCTCTTATCAATGTGGGCACTCCCTCCAGTAGTACACAGGTTGCAACCCAGTCGTGATTTGCAAACCCATACAAATTCCTGTTCATGTCATCCCATAAATCCTCCACAAGTTCACATTACAATCTTTCTACAGGTCTTTTAACATTGTTATGTGATTACCACAGGGGCTGATACATTTGGTTCATGGTCTGAGGAGTCAGATTTAAAATTTGTGGTAATTTCTACATTTGAAATTTTGTTAGAAAACATACAAATGGCTCGTGGTTATGATCTGAGGTAAAGAGCAAAAACTCTTTAACATTGGACTGGGAGCTGTGATGATGATATTATCTTTTAAAAATCACTCTTTCCAGCATGTCCTTCAACCCACTGTCTCAAATAAAGGTCCACAGAGGGAGTCAAACATGTTTTTTTTTTTTTTTTTTTTTTTTTTTTTTTTTAATGAGTAATAAAAGAAAATTTATTTTGATTCAGTCTTTATTTTGTTTTTCTTTCTTTTGTTTTGTTGTATTTTATTTAATATTTCCACCATTTACATTGAAAACAATTTTTACATTTGTTTTTACAACTTTTGTCCTTTATACCCACCCAATCCCTCATTAAGAAATCACATGTGAAATTACATAAAATATTTCCATAAAAGTTGCACTATGAAACAAAACATAGATTTCCCTCTCCAAAACAAAACAAAACAAAACAAACAAACAAACAAACAAAAAACCTCAAGAAAAATAAAGTAAATAAAAATGATAGAGAGTATGTTTCAAACTGTAATCCAACACAGTCAATTCCTTCTCTTGGTATGGTTAGAATTTTTTCATCAAACTTCTTCAGAATAGTCATGGATCATGGTATTGCTAACTATTACAAACTCATTCAGGCAAGCATCTCAGAACGTTGCTATTATTTTCTACACAGTATAATTTATGGAGGACTTTGCAGGTTTTTCTGAGAGTATCCTGTTCATCATTTCCTATAGAAAAAAAAATATTCCATGACAATCACATACCACAATTTATTCAGCTATTCCCCAATTGATAGCATCCCCTCAAATTCCACTTTTTTGCTCTGAGAAGATAACTTCTATAAATATTTTTGAACATATAAGGCATTTTTCTTTTTTAAAAATCTCTTTTAGGACTCATGCCTAGTAATGGAAATGTTAGGTGCAAAAACATGTAAGATTGCATAGCCCTTTAGGCATAATTCATATCTTTTGATTATTTCTTAATTGGGGCATAGTTCTTATTTTTTTTATATAAATTTGATTCAGTTCCATGTTTGAGAAATGAAACCTTGTCAGAAAAATTTGCTTCAAAATTCTTTTTTTACAATTACTATTATTAACTGTATTCTCCCACTCCAATTTATTCTATTCTCTCTCTCCTTTTACCCTGCCTAAATTCAAAAGTGTTTTGTTATTGACCACTACCTCCCCAATGTTTCTGCTTATCATCCTTCCCTTTTCCTGTATCTTATTCCCCTCCTACTTTCCTTCAGGGGTAAATAGATTTCTATATCCACACTGAGTATGTATGTTATTTCCTGTTTGAGCCAATTCTGTTCAGATTCAGGTTTACTCATTCACCTTTTATTCCCTTTCTTCTCCTCTACTGTAAAAGTTTTCCTTGCCTCTTTTTATATTAGATAATTTACACCATTCCACTTCTCTCTTTCCCTTTCTCTAATTATATTCCTATTTCACCCTTAATTTCCTTTTTAGATATTATCTTTTCATATTCAACTCATACCTATGCCTTTTATCTACATATACTCCTATGCCATAATAATGAGAAAGATCTAATGAGTTACAAGTTTGATCCCATGTAGGAATGTAAAAAAAGATAAATCTTGTTAAGTCCCTTATGATATCACTTTCCTGAGACCTATATTTGAAAATCATGTTTTCTATTCAGCTCTGGTCTTTTTATCATCAATGATTGAAAATCCTCTAATTCATTGAATTTCCACCTTTTCCACTGAAGAATTGTACTCAGTTTTGCTGGGTGAGTGATCCTTGGTTGTAAGCCACTGTTCTCTATTTTAAGCCCTCTTGTCCCTTAATGTGGAAGCTGCTAAATTTTGTGTTATCCTGACCATAGTTCCAGTATTCTTAATTGTTTCTTTCCAAACACTTAAAATATTTTATCCTTGACCAGAAAGTTCCAGAATTTGCCCATAACATAGCTGGGAGTTTTCATCTTGGGACGATTTTTATAAGGTGATCAATGTATTCTTTCAATTTCTATTTTACCTTGTGGCTCTAGAATATCAGGGAAGTTTTCCTTGGTAATTTGTTGAAAGATTATATTCAGGCTCTTTCTTTGATCATGACTTTTAGGTAGACCAACAATTTTTAACTATTTCTGGCTGTATCTATTTCCAGTTCTGTTGTTTTTCCTATGAGATATTCCACATTATTTTCTATTCTATCATTTTCCTTAGTTTTGCTTTATTGTATCTTGATTTCTCATAAAGTCATTATCTCCCATTTGTTCAATTTTAATTTTTAAGAAATTATTTTCTTCAATGAGTTTTTTTACTTACTTTTTCATTTGCTCAGTTTTGTTTTTAAGTCATTCTTCTCCTCATTAGCTTTTTATTTTTTTTGTTGCAGCACTTTCGAATCTCTTCTTAATTTTTCCTACTTGATTTTCAGAATCCCTTTTGAGCTCTTCTGTAGTCTGAAACCAATTTTTTTTCTTCAAGGCTTTGGATGTAGGAGCCTTGACTTTGTTATTATTTCTTCTTTTGTCTTCCATTTCTTCCCATAGCAACTTTCTGTAGTCAGAAACTTTTTTTGTTGCCTGCTAATTTTCCTAGCAAATTACTTGGCTTTTAACTCACTGTTAAAGTAGGAATCTATTTCCAGGGTGGAAAGTGCACTGCTCCAAGCTTCAAAGATTTTGTGCAACTATTTTCAGGTAGCCTTCTAAGTACCTGACTATAAGCATCTTTTCTGCCCTGGAACTGTTAGGAGTGTCCCCATAACATTGTAGCTGTAAGTTATAGTGTGTTGAAGCAATTCCTCAGTGCTAATAAGAGAACTCCTGTGAACTGAGGCCTTCAGACATTGCCAACACCATCACTACCTATACTGATACTTGGTTTGCTGGTTTTTCAAGGCCCTCTCACCCTACTGACAAATACTTGGTGTCTCTGGGTTGAGAGGTCTAGGAAGCATCTGTGACGCTGCTGATTCAGAAGTCAATAGATCTGATCTGCTTTGCTGATGCAGGGCTTGGTTTATGATGAAGCTAACTGCTCCAGGACTATTCAGGAACCTTTCCTGATGTCACAAACCCTTTTCTGCCAACTTTCCAAGTTGTCCTTTCTGTTTCTGGGCTAAGAGTCTGGAAGCTTGTACTATTGCCACTGATTCAGCAATTCCCTAAACTCATTTTTTCTTTGCTGGTGTGCAGCTAGGGACTGAGGCCAGGGCTATACTGGGACTATACTCTTGACTTCCACTCTGGGAAACAAATTTTTACTGTTTTCCTTCTAACTTTTCTTCTGCTGGAAAATGTTCTAGTTCATCTTTTTGAATGTTCTTACACTCTAAGATTTGTTTAGAGTCATTATAAAAGGAATTTGGAGGGATTTGGGGGAGAGGTCAGGCAAGTTCCTGCCTTTTCTCTGCCAATTTGGCTGTGCCTCTTGGTGCATTCTTTAATAGACTAAATTAGAAATGAATCCCAGTTGCACTTATCTGGTGTAATGTAGATATAATAGAAGAAATCTGGTTAGGACCCTCAGGTTTTCTGTCTGTTTTCCACACTTAAGTGCTGCATTAGAGGAAGAGAAGACAAACACAAAGATAAGCAAAACAATTCTACACTTTTGCTTTATCCCTTTAAATTTCACAGATTTTAAGGAAAAGAATGACAGATATTAACATTTCTATCTTAGTCCTAGAGTACCTCCTTACTGTCTAAAGAGTCTTAAAACTTTCTCAGCAACAATAACAATCAAAAAATAAATAAATAAATAAAGATAACAGCACTCCATCCTGATCCTCTCTTAGCTTCCTGTCTTTCTAAGCTGGAAATAAATGTAACTTCAGAAGTCCTAAGTGATGTAGGCCTCCTGAGAAGTCATGGAATTTAAGTCTTGCCAATGTACTACTTGGACCCTCTCTATGTAATATATAATTCTCACTACATGATCAGAATCTCCTTTTAATAATGAGAAATCCCTAGATAATATATTTTATGCTATTTCTGCATGCAAATTCATTTCTGACCATATACTATATCTTACTAACATGTCACAGGTTCGCTGCCATTGGAGTACATAACCTCTATCCATAGATTATGGTGCTCCACTATTCATAGCAGAACCTTCAGAAGAATATTCATATTTCCTCACTTCTGCTACATAATGAAATAGTGTTAACTATAATGATAACAACCATTCTTTGCTTAACTTTAGAGTTTATACTTCAGTTTCCTCACTATAACCCTATGAAATATTCAGAGTAAGTTATAACCATTTTACATCTGCAGAAACACTATGGTTTTATTTTACCTCCCACAAATACATTATAAGTATGCCATGAACACAAGTTGTGCTTCTTTCTTTTTATAATCTGTATAGAATCTAGCACTCATTAATTCATTCAAAATATTTCAATCCCTGCCTTCAAAATCAATCACAAAAATAGGTTTGCACTGAATTTCTTGAAGACAGGGACTGGCTTACCTTTGCATTTGTATCCCCAGTGCTTAATATCTGCTTGTTAATTGGTTGACTGAGAATACAACAATGAATAAAACATGGGCTTTGCCCTTATGAAATTTCTGCCTCATAGAGGAAATAAAATGTGCATTAATAAACATAATATAAAGTATTTAAATAAAATTAGGCAAAAAGAGGTATAGTGTGCTAAGCTTGCTCAGAAGGAAGTGATTACTTCTGGTATTAAATGTCATAACCTGAAAATAAATGAATTTAAAAATAGGCATTTTTGATCAAAACAACAATCACTACCAGAGTTACAATACCTTGCCTTATATTTGCATTGGTCTTTATATTTCCAAAAAGTTTCAAATTTATTAGTTTACTTGAAAAGAGCTATAAATATGACAAATACCACTGGTTTTAAATTTCACTAGCTCCAACTAAATGAGATTTGTATGGAAAATATTTTGATGTTCTGCTTCTCTTCCATTTTAATACCTTTAAAAGGGATACAGCTTTTTTCTCCAAGTATCTGAGATGATTACTGGTGAGGGTAGGATGTTTTGCTTCATTCAGCAAGTTCCTGCCAAATTTATTTGTCTATGAAAATACCAAAGTAAGAAATAATTTATGTTTAATTTTCTTTCAAATGCTAAAACTACAGAGAAAGATAATTGGTACTGAGTTGAAATAGAAAGTATAAGATAAAATAAAACCAAGCAAATGTAGTCTGGATTTTTTTTGTTGCAGTGAAAACAAGAATTGAATATGACTCACAGGAACAAAGCTATAGTACAACAAGCCCTTCAGGTCTTACCCTCTCATTTTATGGCAGAAGAAAAAAATTAAGATAGAAGGAGAGAAAATCACATCAACACAAGTAGTTTAAAAAATTGTTGAGACTTTAGGTATTTGAGAGATTTGGTTACTTAGAGTTTCTAAGACTTTCTATTTATCACAAAATTGAGTTTTCTTATATGTATTGTTCCTGCTCTAAGTATAAGTTCTTCATTAGATATTGCCTCACTTTTTCTATCTGAATCCCCAATGCGTGGCATGGAACTTGAACATATCAAGCCTAATAAATTTTTTACATTTATTTCATTTATTGATTTGTTCTTAGATCATCTGATTCCATATGCAAAGTTCTTTTTCTCTTGTTTGGATATTAGGAGACACTCTACTTTCCAGAGCTAAGGTCTAGCAAGCAAAATATGTCTTGAGCCTAGCAAAACAGAACTTTAATGTTCACCCTCTGGATAATCTTACCCATGACAAATCCCAAAATTGTTTTAAAACAGCACCAGGCAGTCTCTGAGATTGGACAAGCACCTATGTTCTGGTCATGAAGCCTTGCTATGAATGAATTTATCACTTTGTTCCTTGTCAGGGCTAACAAATCACATGTAAACAAGTAACATTTAAATTGGTGTCAGAAGTAGGTTTAGACTCAGAACTATATCACTGGACTCTCCACTGCTAATGGGAATGGGCTAGGTACAACCAGACATTTCTCTGGAACCCAACCCTGCCCCCTCTTCATCTGATGAGTTCTCTCCCCTTGTCCCTACCTCCAATTCCCGGCTCATGTTTTGGCTGATCTCTCCTTGGTTTCTTTTTTCTTTTTGCCTTCTACCTTCTTTATTATTCTTTCTTCATATTTATTTTATTTGGAAAACTGAGTAAGAAAAAAGAAAAACAGAAAAGGGATACAAAACAAAATAAAGCAAAACAAAAGAGAACATTGTCATGTGCCCAGCAGAAGATCAGGAAGGATTCAAACTATATAACAGCAAATTATCAAATCAAGAAAGTACACACACACACATACACACACACACACACACACACACGCACACGCACACACAATTAGTAAAAGATATTATATTCTTGAATGTCCATTTTTTCTTTACTTCCTTGTAAATTGTTCTTTGGTTCTCTGCTGAACATCTTATTTTTTCCCCCTTTCATTCCCCTCTCACCCCCAAGCAAGCTACAGTTAAATATAAAGATATATTTATGTCTACATATGTAGAGAGATAGATATACACATTCATACATACTCACACTTGACATACACAGTCTTTCCTATCCCTATTGACTCTTTAATTAAATTCTGCCCCATAACTTGCCTTACTATTATTTAACCTCCCCCAGCCAAGGATTCCTCCCTTGTCTTCTTCCCTCATCCTTTGCTTCCCCATCCACCCATCCCTCCCCTTTTATTTCTTTATAGATTTTGGAGGGTGCTCTACACTTTATGGTATATATGTAATGTTGCCTATTAAACCCATTCCCAATATGAATAGGTTTTCAAAATTATGAGCCCTCCTCCCCAATGTTTCTATGTCTATTATTCCTCTGCACCACATTTAACATAATTACCATTTTTACTTTAATTCTGCTAATCTTTCTTTTGAGCCACCCTATTGTTGATTTCAATCTGAAACATATATTACATTTCTCATGTAAAAAACAAAAACAGTTTGTCCATGTTTAAACAGTTTGTCCATATTGAGTTGCTTAAAATTAATTTTTGATATTGGCTTCTATATGTTCTGTTAATTTCTGTTATATTTCTGTTAATTTCAGGTTTGCTTCATAGAAAATCCTGAAAATCTACAAGTTTGTTGAAGGTACATTTTTTCTCATTCAAAATTATAGATAAGTTTGCTGAATGTTATATTTTTGGCCACAGGACTACTTCTTTTGATTGTTGGTAGGATATGATTCCAGGATCTGTGGTCTTTTATTGTAGCTGCTGACAAGTCTTGTACAATTCTAATTGTAGTTCCAAACTAATCAAATTGGGTTTTTTTTGTTCCTTTATTTTCTGCAAAATTTCCCTTTTGATCTGAGGTTTCAAAATTTGGCAATAGTATCCTTGTGTGTTTTCCACAAAGAATCTCTTTGAGATGGTAATCAGTGGATTTTTTCTATTTCTACTTTCCCCTCATGTTCTAGCATTCTAGGACAATGTTCTTAAATTAGTCCTGCAATATTGTGTCAATATTCTCTTTTTGGTCAGTTTCCTGTCAATTCATCACTCTTATGATTTCTCTTCTTGATCTGTTCTCCAGATCTGTCATTTTTCTTATAATATGTTTCACATTCTGTTTCTATTTTCTCATTCTTTATAACCTGTTTTGTAATTTCTTGGTCTCTTATAGATTCACTGGCTTCCCCTTGCCCAATTCTAATTTTCAAAGAATTATCTTTGAGACTCTGTACCTCCTTTTCTAATTGGTTAACTCATGATCTTTTTTTTCTTGGATTTTTTTTTTTAGTTTTTCCTCAATGTCTCACATTTGATTTTACTTCTTTTCTGAATTTTTCTATAAATTCTCTCTGGACAGGGAGCCATTTCATGTTATTGTTTGGGATAGAAGGTTTTTGTTTGTTTGTTTGTTTGTTTTTTCTTAAAGTGTACTCTAAAGAGGAACCCCAGTCTTCCCCATTCTCATAGTATGTTTCAATAGTGGCATTCTTTCTTCTTTGCAGTGTTCCTGCCCCACTGTTTCTGTACTCACCAGGTGCTGGTTTCTTCTTGCCTAAGGCCACATTTCAGCAACACAGCTGGGCTGGCACTTCCAAACTATGAGATTCATTTTATCTTCCCAGACTCAAATCTCAACTCAACAGTCTCAGAGATACAAATCTCTTTGACTTGGTGTATTATGATTTTAAAGAAAAGTTCAGATTCGCTCCTATAAATGACGCTCTCAAGCTTAATTAAAAAATAAAAATAAAAAAAGTTTTAATCAAACAAGACAAGGTACAGACAATTTAGATTTACACAACAAAACAAATAGAAATGAGAACAATTAACAACATGACAATTATAGCAGATAGAGGAACAGAATACATACCAATTCAAGGGAACCTCAAAAACTCAAATGGCTGGGAGTCCTGTTTCAGCCTCAATCAACTTGAATTGTGAAAAGATTTTTCCAGGCGAAGTGTCCTCCCCACGGATGAGACTCAGTGGAGATGTAGGACTCTTAATCTTATATACCCCTCTTAGACAAAGAGGGCTTTCAGCCAAGAAGTCTGGCACGTATACATGTGTAAAATATGTGACCATCTGGTATTTTGACCCATTCCATATTGTTTATACCTTGACATATTTCCTTATCAATTGTATATGCTCGGGGAAGAAGCCACCCAGCCCTAAGCAAGACATTCCCAGGGATGGCTAGTTCCTGGTATCTATTGTCAAGGATATATAGAGATCATGGAATGGTCAAATTCCTATACTTTAGAAGCTCGGGCCTGTTAGATTTGAGTGAGCTTACAATTCTAATATGAAATTTTAATTTCTTATTCACTTGAGCTGAGGCTCCAGGCATACCCCACTAGCCCAAGAAGTCCCCACCTGGTGTTTATGTGGAGCTAGCCCAGAGATGTTTGCACTTCACACAGGTAAATCCCTAGCCTGAGATCTTTCTTCAGATTTTCTCAGGGTGTATCAGAAGGACCCATGTTCTGCCCCAAGTCTTCTTGATTTTTCACTAGTTTATGTTCACCCTGTAGTGCAAATTTGTTCTATTTGTGGGGGGAATCAGGAAAGCTTGAAATTTGCTATCAGCCATCTTCCCAGAATTCTCTATTCTACTTGCTTGGCAAGGAAAATTTCAGGGCTCTTCCCTTGACCCTATTGATCCTGGATTACTCTGGAAAAATATTTTTTCTGCATACCTCTTGTTAATTGACCTCTTTGTGTGCCTCCCAGTCTTTTACCATAATTGCTGTTAAATTTCTAGTCACATATGACTCTTCTGTACTGTGTGCTTCAGAATTGGTTAAAATTAGCATTTTGGTTATGTTTTTGTCATCTTTGTGTTGTGAGCTAGCCTGCTATTTGTACCTGTCTTGTTCATTTTTTCTGTGACCCTGTCATTGAAAAATTTTTGTGTCATGTTTGTGCTGTAAGTTAAATTCTATTATCTGAAATGTTTAAAATGCTATCAGCCAGAAAAACTTATAAGAACTATAGCCTGAGAATTTATAACACTGGGAAAAATTAATGAGTTTTCATAGTTAAAGTAATTGTCCCAGTAATCAGTATTAACTCCCACTTTAAGTGGGAGTTCTTCAGGAGAAAGAAATGATAAAGGGGGAAAAGTCAGATAATGCAAATGTATAGAATTACTAAAAAACATTTTAGCAGATTTGGGATTGATCATTTCAATTGCAGAGGAGAACTCCTGGGATGTGGGATAATTTCAAGAACTTATCTTCCAAAATATCTTAGTATGTCTTCGAGTACTATTCTGCAGAATTATTTTTAAGGAAAAATAAGAATTACATTTTATAAAAGTTTAAAAGTAAATGACAAGATTAATAGCTTCATTGTTCTAAGGGAATGAAAGAAGACAGTTATTTTGGAAGTAAGGGAAGAGGGAAAAAAATTGCACCAATGTCTATTAGTCTTTTGTTAACTCTTCCTTAGCATTTCCATTTTTATACTATTTCTTAATCATCTTCACTCATCCATCTCTAAACATATTAACTTGACAATTTCTGATTTCCAAAATTCTGATATTAAGTTTCTGATATTAGACCACAGCATGGCTGGCAGTCACTCTGGCAAAGCAAAATGAAATTACTAAGAAACAAGTTAAAGGTACTAAAAATAAATTCATTCTTACAGAATCATATTTCCCATCAAATCCATTCTGCATTTCCTGTATTAATACAGGAAAACATGGTCTCTTTCTTCAACAAGAGACACAAAGTAGGAATTTGTATTTACTGTAGAAAATCTCAGCCACTGGAAGACAAAATATGGAATAAAAGTTAAAGTGAAAGCTGAAAAAGAAAAGCATTAAGGGATCCTTCCTACAACCTCAGTCACTCATCATGATGGAGATCTGGAAAGGGCTGACAAGAAGAATGGCACAAGGAGGGGATATTCAGACCATGCCCACCATCCCCATGACTCCTGTTAGAGATGTCTCCTTGCTCATTCAATCTAGCCTTGTTGACACTGGTGCCACATTCTCATTTTAAAACCTGCTGCCTTTCTTACTCCTTTCTGCCAGAGTCATGACTCTATATCAATTGTGGGGATTACTAACAAAACCATTACAGTCCATCTCTCCCCTGAAAGTCCCCCAGCTCAGAGAACTTCTACTTCTCTTTGTTAATCTTTCTTATCTCAGTCCAAATAATGGTACTAAAATGCTGTTAAAATATAGGGAATTTGAACTATTCCATTCCTCCAGAAATGCAGAGAGGTTGGAAAGGGACCAGAGACCGTACAAGGGAACCCCACTGACAGTAACCCCAATGATCCTATCCCCCCGGGAATCCTGCAATTCATCCCTCTAGGCAAACCTGGAAACATCACCCAGGTTCAATATATCCTAACCTCTCTGCCCATGCTGTCAGAGTGGAGAGGGGTGGTCAGATGCCATAATCAGCATGCACTTTGTCCTGGCACTGGAACAGATACTAGTGGTAAAATCCTGGCACAAACCACCCCAATCCTTAGGCTACATCTGTAGCTCTGCCACACCAGTAAGGCCCAGTTTATATCTCTAGTACAAATGTAGACCTAGGCAGACCCTGCCCTGCTGCTGCTTGGGAAGGTCCTGGTCCTTCTGGCAGCACCTAACATGGCAGTACAAGTTTGGGATGGCAGCCAAATTCAAAGCCCACCCTTCTCTGCTCCAGTTGTAGAAACTTATTAGCTGTGTAATCTTAGGCAAGTTATCTGTATTTGCTTCAGATTCCTGATCTGAAAAGAGAAAAATCAAAATGCTACTCACCTCCCAAGGTATTTGCAAAGATTAAAATAATATAAATGATTTAACGCTCTTAACATGCTTTATACTAAACATGAAATTATTATTTCTTTAATTTAGTGTAATTGTTCCATATCTGATAACACTACAGTGTTTTGAAAATATCAAAGATAATAAGATCAATAATTTGCACATGTGATAATTTGAAAACATTATCAGTCATCTGAAGTTTATTGTTTGTTATTATTGTATTTCTGAATTTTTTATATTGTGAAATCTGAGAAACTATCATAACAGAAACACTGTTTAATTATTAGATTATGAATTAGACTATTAAAAAGATGTGATAAAATATATACTTGAAAACTGTTAAATATTTAATGATATATATTTTGTCAATAGATAATAATAATAATAATAATAATAATAATAATAATAATAATAATAATAATAATAATAATGTTTTCCACAGTACTGAATTTTCATTTGAAAATCCTTGGAAATTACAAAAGTATATAAGGTGACTTAAAAATATAGCTTTTACATATTAATGTTAAATCACCTGTCATGTATCTGTTGTATTCTATATCCCCAGAATATGGGTATTTTTATTTATAAATAAAAGATTAATGAAATGTTAATGGTTAGGAAAAGATCAGGGAAGATATACAAGCCCTAACTTGTCATTAGTGAAATTTTGCTATTTTAGGTAAAAATTCCTGGGACTATAATTTACTATTACTAAGGTTTTGATAACAAAGATTGTTGTCTTAATTGTCATGAAGCCAATAGTAGAACATGGCATATGCTACAGTCTGGACTAATGAAAGTAGATGATTATGCCTGAGAATATTTGGGGGATGACCTCAGACACAGCATAGCTGGGATCCTCTTGACTTTTTTCCCCATTGTTATATATCCTTTCTGAAAAGGAAAATTCCCATGTGGTTATTCCTGTCCCTTGCTTTTAACATTCTGTGACTACATCACTGACTGTCAGATATGACTTATGCCTGGCATCAAATAGAACAAAAGTTTTTCCTCTTGTTATGACATATGATATTGCTACAACCTTTTCCTTTTGTAACAAATTTCTACAAATTAAAAAAAATTTCTATGTGCGATACTAAATCTATTACATAATAGATCTATTACATAATACATCTCTAAGTTACTACATGAGGAAGTATATATAAACATTTTATAATTTTACCATATTAGTGATTAAATTATAATATAAGAATACATTCCAGAGAAATGATTAAATAAGATAATAAAACAAAGATGTAATATTAAAGTTTTCTAATTAAATGGAACAGTAAATTTTGAGAAAAATAACAAAATTAAATTGTTTTCTCTAAGAATTACCTATAAATGTACGTGACCAACTTCCAAAATTTATCTATCATGAAAATTCAGGCTTTGAACATGCTTTTAGTAATAAATTCTCAAAAATGAACTATAGATTTATTAATGAAGGATTATTCTGATTTAATATAATATAATTAATAACTTTAAATTTACTTCTCTAAAATTTTGAAGCTTTTGAGAATTTCAGTTCATATGCAACTTGCTTCTTTTATCTTTACATAAAGGAAGCAAAATTTAAAAATTGAAATTTACACGAACTGTATAGACAATGATAAAGAAAATGAAATTATTTACATTATTAAAGTTTTTGTTTGAAAATTTTAAAAGGCAGAAGAACAAAAATATAAATTAGTGAAAGAGTAAAAAGAGTAAAAACAGAAGAAAATTATAGATTACTTTTATTAATGAATGTAAAATACTAAATAAAATACTAGCTAGAAGATTAAAGTAATGTGGTAATATGATAAAGATTATGCATTCTGACCAAATGTATTTTATGCTAGGAATGAAGAAATAGTTAAACATAAGGAAAACTATTAACATAATTGATTGTATCAATAATAAAAGAAAAAAATCATATTATACCAATCGATTCACAAAAGCTTTTGATAAAGTATAAAACTCATTTTTATTATAAAACATTTGAAAAATAGGCATTAATGGGGTTTTCCTGAAATTAATAATAAGTATATTTATCTAAAACCATTAGCAAACATTATTTGTAAAGGGGATAAGTTAGAACCCTTCTTAATAAGATCAGGTGTGTAATAAGAATGCCTACTGTCATCAATATTATTCAAATTATTGGAAATCCTCTCAATAGCAATAAGAGAAGGAACAAAAGGAATCAAAATAGAGAATGAGATAATAAAACTATTTCTTTTTGCTTAAAAAAAATCACTAGCCCTATTTATCATAAACAAAGCTCTTCAAGAAAAGTAAAAAGAGATGTCCTCTTAAAATAACTATAGACACTATACCTGAAAGTATATTTGCCAAAACAAACCCAGGAACAATATCAGATTTAAATAATTGAAGACATATAAAATTTTAATGGGTAGAGGCAGAGCCAAAATATAAAAAATGAAGGACAAAAAGTCAAGAGTAGCAAAAGAACTAATTTTTAAAGATGCAAGGGAATGAGATTAGCAGTCCAGGGGTTCTCAAACTAAGGGCCTGCTGAGGACGTTTATTTGGCCCAACAGGTTATGGCAAATGGGCTGAGGGGCAGAGATAAAGTGTGAGTTTTTGTTTTTACTATAGTCCAGCCCTCCAACAGTCTGAGGAACAGTGAACTGGCCCCCTATTTAAAAAGTTTGAGGACCACTGGAAGCTGTATTATAAGGTAATGATTATTAATACTATTTGGTGCTAGCTAAGTAAAGGAAAGGTAGCTCTTTAAAAAAAAAAGATTCTTATATCAGGTACTGGATTTAGGTAAAGATAGAAGCAATAAATGGTATATGAAATGAAATTATCTGGTTTCACAACTAGAAAACCAAATTTAAGTGGTTATTAATTAGGGTATATTAAATCAGAATTATCTAGAAATCTCTAGATTGGGAACCAGACAACAAAAGTTCCTTTTAAACCTTCCTGTGAATAAAATCTATTGTCCAAGAAAAGACATCTTCGACTCAAAATGTGCTGATTAAATAGATTTGAAGAACTGGTTGCCAGGATACAAGGAAACTGAATTTTTTTTAACATAGATTATAATTATTGTATTGCTTTGCATAGTTTATGTTTAAGTTTTCTTGATTACCTTGATGACATGGAACTCTTTCTTCCCAGAATCAGTCTATGGTGAGCCTCTAAATAGTTTGATCTGTATCTGACAATATAATTATTCAATTATGAGAATTGTGAGAAAAAATGTTATTGCATTGCTTGAAACTAGCCTTGTGTGACTGGGAAACTGGATCATGTCTATGTGTTGTTTAAAGACTCTTAACAAGAACTTTTATTATACTAACCAAAAGCAGCAGATTCAAAAACTGATGCAAAGAGTTTTCTCTAAGGGTGTCTACCAGATGTTTTTAATTACTCCCAGAGCTGCCACTGCTGTTGAAGAGAAAAGCATCTCTGACAGTGATGCTCTGGTCTCTTACTGGGACTGTGATAGAATGATATTGCTTCTAGTTTTTCCATTGATCCTCCTATCTCATATCTTTCGAAGGAAGAACAGAGAAAGAAAAAATGGTAAATATCTCACCTAAGCATTTTAAGCAATTTCTTTCTACATATAATTTTTTCAACTGCTATTACCATTAATCCTTCTATTTTCTAATCTGATTATCTATGTATCCAAAGTAACTAGAATATTCTGTCTTTTGCCCAGAAAAGTCTGCTTTTAATTTGTGATTCAGATGTATAATCTACAACAACATAAAATCCATTCCCGACTAAGCTACTTCAGCTATTTATCCTTTCTCTTTCTTTCAGATTTTACCCTCCCTTGTCCTCATATTCCACTGTGCCTACTGGGCATGTCACCCTATAATTAAAATTTTTCTTTTTATCTTACATCTTATCTTAAAATTATCTTTTCTCTCTTCTTGACAAGTTCATGACTTTCTAGAAAAGACATTTCTTCCTTGACCGCTCTCTCTGATATTGATATTCTCTCCAGTCAGAATGCTTAGATTCTTGTTGCTGTTTCCATCTGCCACCATCATTCAAATACATCTTCTCTATTGAGTTTCTCTTCATCTGTTTACTTCATCTTCTCCAAATCCTTATTGTTATCAAATGTCAGCTCTAAGATCATTCTAATCCATTATATCATTTAAAGTCTTTTATTTTCCCCAATTAAATGTAAATGTAGACTTCAACATTTATTTTTGTAAGATTTTAAATTCTGAATTTTTCTCACCTTCCTTCCCTTATCTCTTCCTTCCCCAAGATAGTAAGCAATCTGATATAGGATATACATATACAATCATTTTAAGCATCTTCCTATGCTTATCATATTGTGCAAGAAAAATGAGAAAAAGTAAAAACACAAGAAAGAAAAAAAAGTGAAAATAGTATGCTTCAATCTGCATTCAGTCTCCATAATTCTTTCTCTGAATGAATATGGCATTTCCCACCCCAAACCTATTGTAATTGTCTTGAATCACTGAACTGCTGAGAAGAGCCAAAACTGTTATAATTGATCATCACACATTTTTGTACATATGGGTCTTTTCCCTTTTCTCTTTGGTATATAGACCTAGAAGTGACACTGCTGGATAAAAGAATATGCACAGTTTTATAGGCCTTTGGCCCTAGTTCCAAATTGTTCTCCAGAATGGTTGGATTTGCACAACTTCATCAACAATGATTGATGTCCCAGTTTTCCCATATCCCCTCCAACATTTATCATTGTCTTTTCCTGTCATCTTAGCCAATCTGAGGGGTATGAGGTAGTACCACAAAGTTGTTTTAATTTTAATTTCTCTAATCAATAGTAATTTAGAGAATTCTCTCATATATATATATAAATGACTAATTTCTTCATCTAAAATTTGTCTGGTTTTTATCCTTTGACCATTTATCTTGTGTACCCTATCTATTGTAGAAGGCCAGAATTCTGGAGAAGTATGCTTGAAATAAAGAATACTTACCACGAGGTGTTAACTCAGT
Organism: Sminthopsis crassicaudata; assembly: GCF_048593235.1. NCBI lineage: Eukaryota > Metazoa > Chordata > Mammalia > Dasyuromorphia > Dasyuridae > Sminthopsis > Sminthopsis crassicaudata. Next base: position 127,488,806 of record NC_133621.1, read on the forward strand.
GAAATTGATGAGATGATGGTTCTCTAGTTCACATATATCTAGTATGATATAATGACATAATCAATCTAATTTGATATAATGATATAATCACTCTAGTTGGCATATACTGAGTATGCTGTAATGATGTAATTGTAATAGGGTATTTCAAGGGCTGAGAGAACTGGGAACAGAATCAGGCAAGCAGAGACAGACTATGACAGACACAGACAGTGAAGGACACAGAGTCAGTCAGTCAGTCAGAGTGAACAGACTGTGAAGGAGACAATAAAGACTTTAGACTCCATTCTTGACTATCCTCATGGTTACTATCCTGCTGAGATCAAGGCCCATCTGGAGGACCTCCAGAAAGCTAGCCTGGACATTACAATCTATTTCACTTATCCATCTCTCTATTTCTTAACCATTTGTCTTAGCCAAACGGTTTTGATGACTGCTACTTTATATCTAACCCATTTTTCAAAAGAATTCAATACCTAGCTCAAAGCTTTCCTCTCTGCTCCAATTCCTGCTTTCATAATGAAGAGCTTCAACAGTTTCATGAATTCTTCCTAAAAATCCCATCTTCCCAATTCATTCACTTCTTTAAGCCCTGGTATTCATTTTTATTTTATCTCAGCCATGTATGAAATGATCACAGCATAAACCTCATCATTACTAAAAACAGATTCTCTTTCATGATCTTGATTCCTGAAATTTCCCTCTTTAAACATAAACTCTATCTCTCCATTTGTCTCCCTCTCTTATTCTGTCTATACTATGTCTTAACACAAGGTTTATCAAGTCATATCACTCTTCATTTCCCCAGGACACCTACCTTTTTCCAGCTACCCTTACTTTCCTATCTTCATAGTCATGACATTAAAAATTAACTAATTTAAATATACAATGTCCATTCATTTTGAGTCCCCTACCTACTTTGCCTTTAATACCTTATGAATCTTTGTCTTTAAGGAAATTATGTTATTTTCCCTTAGCAATGCACTTCTGGAATACACAGAAAGTGCAGCTAAGTGAAAGCTTGTTCATTTCCAAATTCTTTATAAAGTTCCATTTGGTGATAATGCTCGGCCAATACAGATTCAAAAAATGGAACTTTATAAAGAACTTGGAAATGAAAAAACTTTAGTGAAATGTGCTGAAACACTGGATTTACACTTAAAATATAAAGAAAACAAAATAAAAGCAGCCCAAGCACAATTGAAACAACTGTGTAATGAAATGACAAAGGCTGAACAGAACATCACATTTTGGCACCCAAGTGAGGCAAGGACTTTTGCTTATCCTGACTATGGCTGATTCTGAGCCCTTCAGAGGAAGCTAGCCCTCTACAATTTTCCTTCTCTAAAACTACTAACAAGTCACCAGACCTATCAATCATATTTAACTTTCCACTAGAATTTTGGTTAACTAATCTCAAATAATTCACTGTTGCTGATCATTGATTTTCTGAACCATCTTTTCTCTCCTTGAGTCCTCAGTACTTTCTCTCTTAGCAGATGACCTCATCTTCTACTTTACTGAGCTTAATTTAGGCCTTCTTACATCTCCATCTCAAAGCTCTGCTATATATTCACATTCCATATAACATTTTGTTTCACTTTTTGAGTAAAAAGAGAGTCCATCTTGTCATCTTTAATCTCATCCACTCCTATAGTCTTTTAGACTCTTTCTGTCTCTCTCCCTATTTTTTCCCTATCTCCTTGTCTTCTTCTCCCTGCCTCGTTATCTCCCTCTTTCCCTATCTTTCTCCCCACCTCTCTTTTTTCCTGTTTCCCCATCTCTCTCCCTCCTCCCTTCCCCTTTCCTTCCCTCTCTCCATCTTTCTTCCTTCCTCCCTTTCAATCTCTCCCCATTTTCCTCTCTCTCCCTCTCTCTCTCTCTCTCTCTCTCTGTCTCTCTCTCTCTCTCTCTCTCTCTCTCTCTCTCTCTCTCTCTCTCTCTCTCTCTCTCTCTCTCTCTCTTTCTCTTTTCATCTCCCTCCCCTTTCTGTCTCTTTGTCTATCTGTCTGTCTCTGACACCCATACACACACACACCCACATACACACATACACACACACACACCCTCACACCTGCTTATTGAATATCTTTAGAAAATATGCCTCCTTCAATCTCTTCCCTAAATGCTAGTTCCTGCCCTGTAGCTTTTAATCATGCCTAAGTACCTCATCCCATTCTAAATAAATTAAACAAAAAGCAAAAAAGTACTATTTTACTTAATCCTATAAATCCCTCAAGATATCATCCCAAAATTTTACTCTTTTTTTTTCTGAAAACTCTTAGAAAGAAATATGCTGCCTTGACTTCCTTGTCACTCACTTTCCTTCCAACAAATTACATTCTAAATTTCAGTCACATCATTCTATTAAGACTACTTTCTTAGTGATTACCAATAATCCATTCACTTCTGTATAAAATTTGAAAAATCTTTTCTCAAGCCTTATCCTAATTGATCTTCCTGAAGCTTTTGATGTTATTGAGCATTCTTTCCTCCTTTATGTAAGTTTCTTCTCCCTTAACTTGTGATCCTATTCTCCTTTGGTTCTTTAATTACCTTGCTGATCACTCAATCTGAGATTTCTTTACTGATTCACTGTTCCTTTCCTGGTGCCTATGTACATATATCTTCCATACTTCTGTTCTTAGTGACCTTTCCTTCACTTTATTTCCTTTCCAATTTATTTCTTGGTACCATTTCTTGGTAATGTCATTAATTTCCATCAGTTCAATGCAGATGACATATACAAAACTTTCACATATATAACTCCAACCCTAATATTTTTCCTGAACTCTTATCTGGGACTGTACTACCAACTGCCTTCTCTATACCTTCCACTGGATGCTTTATGAGTTCCTTTTCAACATGTGCAAAATCTTTCAGGATATCCTCCTTTTTTCTCAGATTAAAAGTAAACTTTTCAGTTTGTCATCAAAGGTTTTTCTACCACTTAACTTTCATTTCTTAATTCACATTACTTCCCTACATTCATTATTAATTCTATTTAGATTGTAATTTATTATCTGAACTGTTTCTCATGTGCAACCCTCATGTCCAAGTACCTTATACATATGTATATCTATATACATATAGATAGATGGTAAAATGTATTTCTGTGTGTTTTTATTCTACACAATTTTTTACTTATTGTTTCCTCTCTTATCTATGTGAACTCATTAAGAGTAGGGACTGCCTTTTTGCCTTTTTATCACTTACACTTACACAGGGACACACAGAAAAGTTTTTATTGCCTGACTGACCTTGACATCTCATCTCTTATTACTGGACTGTAACTCTCAGAATCTTTATCATCCCTCAAGATTCAATTTAAGTGCCATTTCTTCTAGGAGTCCTTCCTTGATTCTGCCAGGAACAAGTATTCTTTCCTACTTCAACATCTTATGTTTATATAAGATGTTGAAATAGGAAAGAGAGTATATATGTATATAAATATACATATATATGTATATATATATAGTATCTGCTTATCTATAATGACCAAAAAAGTAAGCTTCTTAATAGGCAAGATATTTTTCTTCATACTTCTTTTTGTCCTTGAATTTAACATAATGTCACATAGATAGAAGGTACTTCTTAAAATATACACTTTAAATTCAATTGGGATGAAACTAGGAAAAAAATGTCAAGTTTACAGAGTTGAAGACGACATGTCCATTTTTATATTTGTTGAATCAAATCATCAGGATATCTAGTAAGTAATTGGAAACATGAGACTAAAAGCTCTGAAGAACGTTTGGAGGGGGGTATTAATTTAAAAGTTGCCTTCATCAGGTTATGGAATATTATTGCTCTGTAAGAAATGACCAGCAGGAGGAATACAGAGAGGCCTGGAGAGACTTAATCAACTGTTGCTGAGTGAAATGAGCAGAACCAGAAGATCACTGTACACTTCAACAACAATACTGTATGAGGATGTATTCTGATGGAAGTGGAAATCTTCAACATAAAGAAGATCCAACTCACTTCCAGTTGATCAATGATGGACAGAGGTAGCTACACCCAGAGAAGAAACACTGGGAAGTGAATGTAAATTGTTAGCACTAATATCTGTCTGCCCAGGTTGCATGTACCTTCGGATTCTAATGTTTATTGTGCAACAAGAAAATGATATTCACAACACATGTATTGTACCTAGACTATATTGTAACACATGTAAAATGTATGGGATTGCCTGTCATCGGAGGGAGGGAAATAGAGGGAGGGAGGGTAATTTGGAAAAATGAATACAAGGGATAATATTATAAAAATATATATATATATAATAAAAAAAATTAAAAAAAAATAAAAAAAAAATAAAAGTTGCCTTCATCAAGGAAATAGATGAAATCAGTACAGTGAATGAGATCACTAAGAAGAGAAATGAAAAAGATTCTAATGGAGCCTTGAGAAAAGATAAGAATTCAGAAAAAAGAGAGAGAAAAATAGTAGCCAGTGAAGTAGAGGAGAAAAAACAGTTATTCAACACCAACCTTATGCCAGGCATGTGCTAAGAGCTTTACAAATATTATCTCACTTGAACCCTTGTAATAATCCCATGAGATTTACTGTCCCCATTTTATAAGTGAATAGACTAAGACAAATAGAGGTTAAATAAATTGTTCAGAGTCACAAATAACTGATGTGAGTCTAAATATAGATTTTAACTCTAGTCTTTCTAACTCAAGGCCCAGTATTCTATCTCCTGAACCACCTAGCTGCCAGAGAAGTGTATGGCATGTGTAGAATGTCACCAAAAGAAAGAGAGGACAGATTATCAAGGAGAATTTGTTCCATAGTTTCAAATGGCCTAGAGAAGTCAAAGAAGAAGCATCTTATTGGATTTGGTGGTATAGAAGATACTAATGAACATTTAGGAAATATTTCAATGGAATGGCCAAGATAGAAATTAAAAGAGATTTAGGTATGAGTAAGTGGCAAAGAAGTTTAGGAGTTTTCATTAAAAGGGAAGAGAAAGAGCAATAGATAAAGTTGAATTGGTGAAATTCAAAAGAAAATCTATTTTAGAATAGGGGAACCATGAGTATGCTTATAAGCTAAGAAAAGAACTAGTGCTGAGAGTCAACAAGACTTTAGAAATCAATCCCTCAGAATTATACTATTTCCTGGGGACATACACATATCAGCCCTGACAGAGAGATGATGGATTCAGAGTGCAAGATGACACATAAACAAAAGTCAGCCAATTGAGGAGAAATTTTCTTTGACAAAATATTTTTGATATTTTTATGCAATTAATTCTACTTACTACAAATTATCTAATTATTTATTGCAGTCCTAGGATACTATAGCTCCATACCAGGGATTAGACCTTTACACATTAATGTTGAGAAAATATATTCACAAATAATATCCATTTTTCTGCAGTGGCCACAATGAAGGGGAACTCTGTGAAGCTGATATATGTTTTTGCAACCAAAACTAATTTAGTCAACAGGCTTGCATACCTACACAAAGGAGTGAATGACAGGCCAATGACCATGTGATTACCACTTGAAAATTTCCATGACATCTTAATGAGTAACTATGCTCCTATCATGATGAACCCTGATGATGTCAAAGAAAAATTTTATAAAATTCTGGAGACAATTATCATCAAAGTTTCAAAAGAGGATAAATTTTTAAATCTGGATGACTCAGACTACCAGATATAACAGGAAGTTCTTGGGATGAACAGAGTTGGAAAAATCAAGAGCAATAGCAATACTGAAGACTTGTGTATCTCATGAATTTCTCCTCACCAAGACTGTCTCTCATTTACCTAAGCACAATAAAACTTTGTGAAGCAGCCTTGTAGCAAACATTGGCATTTAATAGCCTATATAATTGTAAGGAGAAGAGACAAACAGGATAGGAGAGTAATGAAGACAATGTATAGTGCAGACTGCTGTACTGATCAAAGCTATATATCCAGAATAATGGCATCCCTAAGGCAAAATGCTTACCAAAAGCATTAATGTGAACAAGTTATAGAATTTCTCTGAGAGGGAAAAATGCATTACTAACTTGGAGGAAAAGTTGAATCAACATACAGTTGGCAACCATAGAGCAGAAAAGGAGTGAGCAGCTTTCAAAGATTTGGTGCGTAGCTCTGCATTTGCTTATTTAGGTCTTAGTATTCACAAACATTAAAAAAATTTTAAATGATGGAGAAATTCAGAAGTTGCTAAATAAAAAAAGAGAATTTCTTAGAGTGTACTAGCAGGATATTTATCCATATATAAAAATCAGAATTTAATTCCATCAAAAGTAAAGTACAAGAAAAATTTAAAGAGATGCAGAATACTTGGTTCAGTAGGAAGACAGATTAAATTCAGTATTATGTTTTTAGTAATAATCCAAAGTACTTTGATGATGCCCTGAAGGCTACTTATATGCCAAAGACCTATGGTATATCATAACCACTCAGTACTGATGGAACCACATTGATTAGTGATAAGGACATGATCCTAGAAAGATGTATTGAGCACTATCATAGTCTTTTAAACAGACTGTCAACTAATGCTTAAGTCATTGACCTTTTACTTCAAATTGAAGCTAATCCCTCCCTAACTGAAGTACAACTGAAGACAAGATTCTAAATGTCATAAGTCTCCTTTCATATGGAAAATCACCTTTTGTTGATTCTATTAGAGTTGAGATTTCCAAAATAGGGGGATCCACTGCTCACACAAAAGCTTACTGAAATTTTCCTGATTATGGCAAGAGAAGATTATCCCCCAAAGAGTTCAAGGACACCTGCACTATTTCTAAAAAGATAAGTAGATTGTCCTTTACCAAAAGGAAAAGAAAAACAAAAACACCACTATAATGAGGTCATGAAGAGTTAGACATAACTAAACAACAAACAAAAAAGACTGATGATTTGGTTGAAGTGAGAAAACCTGTTTTTCCAGTAGTTAAATTAATATTGTCTTCTCCCAAAAAGTTATGGGTAAGAGAGGGAAGAAAGGCAGGTCAAAGTAATAATAGTCTCAAGAGCAGAAGAAATATCATTATTGAAATGAATACCCCAAAATATCAAGACTAGAAGTAATGTCAAGTGGGATCAGAATAAGGTTAAAGAGTTGAAAGTCTGGGTGGGATTAAGAAACCAAAGTCATAAGGAAAATGAAGGAAATAAGGAAAGAGGAACTGGGGAAGACAGAGTGATGGTGAGTTATATGGTGTGTCTACACTGTTGGATGGCTTACAGTGAATGTGGAAGTCATGGCTGTCAAAGTAAAGAAGCAATGAGGAAAAAAGGCTTAAAAAGATTCATAATTTGACAGCAAAAAGACAAATATTTGTGTTAGAGGAAAGAATGGTAAGGAGTTTGGGTACTCAAATAATGAGAATAAAAATGATAAAATGCCCTATATATTTTCTGATGATAAGAATTAAATTTCTACTTCAAAATGAACCTAAAAAATCAAAACTAGGTATGTAAAGTGCGGGCTAGCTCCCTGAAAGGCTTCAGAGTTAGCCAGAATCAGAATAAATCAAAGTCCTGAGTCTTTAGGGAGAGAAGTGAAGGAGGCAAGCAAGCTGCCACATGGCTTGCCAAAAATGTATCCTGGATTCTGGAGTCGGAAGTCTCAAGCCTCTCTCCTCCTCATTCTGCTACCAAGTGCCTCTCACTTCTCTCCTTCCACCCTCCAAACCTTGGCTATGATTATCTTACTACCAAACATTCAGCAAGCACCAATGGTGAAGAGAGCCATCATCTAAATATATGCTAATAGAGCCATTGTCTCTAGCAAATAGGTAGTCTATTTGATATGAGCCTATGCTCTCTTGTCTGATTCAGAGTTTCAGCCCTCTACATATGTATAGACATGATTAATAATTAGGGACTCTTGGAAATTTGCATTAAAAAGATTACTTGTGTCAAGCTCATATGCTTCAAAAGAACCTTAGAACACTTTTCTCTCTTCAGCAAAATATGCCTATTCTAGCATTATTCATACATAGGTAATAAGATGATAGACTGAGAGTAGGGAGGGATCTTAGAGATTGAACCCTTCTATTTAATTTTACAAATGAGGATCTAGAGAAGTTAAGGCAATAAATGTCTGAGGTGAAATGAAAACTCAGCTCTTCCTACCTCTATTTTAGAGGTCAATCACTTTGACTTATTTTCTCCAAAAATTGGTTGTACATATGGTACAAAGGTGAATTTTAGACCAACACCTATTTGAATTAGTAGCCATTGTGAGGATTCTTGGGGATTTAATGAGTAAATCCCATGTACTAAAGAAATATTTATTTAATTGAATTTTTCTTGTACTCCATTTATTTTTTGCCTAATAGATAAAGTATTTCTGTGTATACTTCTTTCTGAATATATATTGTATTCCAGATAATTCAAATAATTCAATCCAGCTCTACTTTTCTCAAGAATTTTAAAGCCTTTCCCCTAGTCTTGCACTTCAAATGAAATTGAAAATTCAATGCACAAAAAACAGAGAGCATAGGAGCTCATGCATTCTTAACCCTGGTTGTTAATCAGTACAAATAAATGGTGTTCCCTGAGAGAATCTCTCTCTTTTAACCAATGCCAATGCATCAGTAAGGAGAACAAAAAGGAATGTCAAGCCTTAAGCTTTGAACTATTTATTGTGACTTATCTTAAATGGGAATAAAACAAGGAAAAGAACCAGTATTTGCCTGTTTTTTAGCTAATGTATCAGGAAATCCACAAATGGGGATAGTGTAAAAAAGATGTTGGAGGATGCCCCAAAACACAAATTAAGACATATGCAGGCAATGAGAAAACAAAAAGCGAGGGTGATGAATTGGCTAGTGATCATAACCAAAGCTGGAATATTAAATAGAAAGAGAATCTGAGTATGAACTGGGTCAAAGGGACAAGTGGAGCAATTGAGAGTATATATGAGATGAGACAGAAAAATAGATACTAGATATCTGATCAGAAATTAGATATAATGAAACTCAATCATGCTATACCTAAGAGCTTCAGTAAGCACACTAACAAAATCGTAGAATTGGATAGGATCTAAAAAGCCATCAAATAAAATAAATACATGGGTATTTTGAGAAAGATATACTGCTGAGTTTCTTTTTAAAATTTCCTCTCTTGAGGGATGGAGCCAAGATGGCAGAGAGCAGACAGGTCATTGTCTGAGCTCTTTCTGGCTTCCCTCATGTCAACATCAGATCAAGCCTCTGAACTGGTTTTAGAGTGACAGAACCCACAAATATTTGAAGTATAATACTTTTTCAGTAGAAGATATTTTGGATAAACATCAGAAAAGGTCCATTTTAATCAGGTGTAGGTGACAGAGGTGGCTAAGTGAAGACATAGCAAAGGGACCCAGGGCAGAGTAGCCTCCATGCAGCAGGGAAATTTACCAGAAGGCTCTTAGCCAAAATACAGCAGCATTGGCCAGTGGATCCACAGACTAGCTGTGAGACATTCAACACAATTATAAAAGACAAAGAGGGAGCCCCTGAAGTCCAATAATGCAGAACTGGACTATGTTCACCCAGAATGGGAAGCAACTCAACAAAACAAGACCAGGGCAGTGTGAAGCCACTGTTGCCTATAGAAGAAGCTTGCCCTAAGAGCAACCTCAACTTTTAAAATTGAGCAAAAAAGCAAAAAGAGCTCTGATCACAGATAGATTTTTTTTGAGACAGAGAAAAACAAACCTCAAACCCTGAGGATACTAATGAAGCCCCAAAGGGTGATATGGGTTGATCTCCATCTCCCAAGACTCTTTTGGAAGAATTCAAAGAGTATCTTTAAAAAGAGTTAGAAGAAAAATAGGGAAAGGAAATGAGATCTTTGCAGGAGAGTTTGAAAAAGGAAATACAGAAATTATCTGTAGAAATCTCCTTAAAAATAAATATAGCAAAAAATACAAGTCATTTCCCAATTGATAAGTGGTCAAAGGATATGAACAAATAATTTTCAGATGGAAAGATTAAACCCATTTATAGTCATGGGAAAATAGTTATACTTAATTCTCTAATTAGAGTAATGAAAATTAAAACAATTCTGATTACTACCTCACACCTTTCAGAATGACTAAGTTGAGAGGAAAAGATAATGACACATTTTGGTGGGTGTAAGAAAACTGGCACACTAATGCATTGTTTGTAGAGGTGTGATGAGATCCAATTATTCTGGAGCACAATCTGGAACTATGTCAAAAGGGCTATAAAACTGCATATCCTTTGACCCCACAGTGCCATTACTGAATCTATATCCCAGAGAAATCATAAAGGAGGGAAAAGGGCTCACATGTGCAAAAATGTATGTAGCAACTTTTTTGTGGTGACAAAGAATTGGAAAAGGAATGTGTAAAGGTCCTGTCGTCTCTTCAATTATAATACTTCTCTGGGAGGAGATCTCTTTTCTGTAAAATCTTTTCCTCTGTGCCATCTAAACTCAATTCCAGACTAGACTCTCTCCTTGCCCTGCTGCCCTCCTCTTTTATCCTAGCAGAGATTGTAGTGAGAACTCAATGGGGCTTGTGAGAAAATACTTCAACCAATGAACTTGCTCCTTTTAAAAGGACATGTGAGAACTCAGGGGCTTGTGGGAAAATTATTTCAACCAATGAACTTGCTCCTTTTAAAAGTTGTGTAAATTCCTTTTCAGAAGTTTACACCTTTGAACTCAAAGGTGTAAACTCCCCCTAAAGGCCGAAACTAAAGATGTGAATTCTGAGCTAGAGAATTGCCCAGACAACCTGAGTTCTCACCTTGTAATCCTAACAGGAGTGGATGCTCATCAATTGAGGAATGGCTGAACAAGCTGTGGTAAATAAAGGTAAAATGGAATTTTATTGTTTTATAAAAATGATGAACAAGTTAATTATAGAAAGAATTGGAAAGATTTACATGAACTGGTGCTCAGTGAAACAACCAGAAACAGAAATGCATTGTGCACAGTAACAGCAAAAATATGTGATAATCAACTATGAAAGTCTTGATTTTTCTCAGTGGTTTAGTGATGGGAAACAATGCTAATAGATTTTGGACAGAAAGTGTCATCCACATCCAGAAAAAGGCCAAAAGAGACTTGACAATATCAATACATGCTTTGTTCATTTCTTTTTTTCTGTTTTTTTTTCTCTCTCATGTTTTCCCCTTTTGCTCTGATTTTTCTCTCCCACAATGATTCATGAAGCATTGTATTAAAAATTAAAAAAAAATATAGAGATCATTCTCATTTCTGCCCACAAAAGTAAAATATAAACTGTTTAAAAATACATATAGCAAAATGGAAAAGCACATCATTCTTTAAAAAATAGATTTGATGACATGGAAAAAGAAACCAATTCCTTGAAAAACAGAATTTTTGAAATGGAAAAAAATGAACAAAACATCTCATTTAAAAGTTCAATTGGCCAAATGCAAAAGAACCTAAATGTAGAAAATAATTCACTAAAAATTAAAATTGAACAAATGGAACTGAATGATTCAGTGAAGCATCAACAATCATTCAAACAAAACCCAAAAAATGAAAAAAAAATTAAAACATCTCATTGGAAAAAAAACTGACCTGGAAAATAGATCTAGAAGAGACAGTCTAAGAATTATTGGACTGCCTCAAAACCATGATTAAAAAAAGAGCTTATACAACATATTTTAGGAAATCATGAAGGAAAACTGGCCTGATGTTCTTGAATCAGAGAGTAAACTACTCATTGAAACAATTCACTGATCAGTCACCTCCTAAAAGAGACCCCAAAATGAAAACTCCAAGGAACATCATAGCTAAATTTCAGAATTATCAGATTAAGGAGAAAATATTGCAAGTAACCAAATAGAAACAATATGGACGAAACACAATCAGGATTACCCAGAACCTAACAGCTTCCAATTTAAGGGAACAAGGGGTGTGGAATATGATATTCCAAAGGGTAAAGGAGCTCAGATTACAGCTAAGAATCAATTATCCAGAAAAATTAAACAATGTCTTTCAGGAGGAAAATAAACATCCAATGAAATTTAAAAAAAAAAATCATTTATTTATTTATTTATTTTTATGAAAAGACCAGAGATGGACAGAAAATTTGATCTTCAAGTGCAGAATCAACAGAAGTATAAAAAGTTAAAAAGGAAAGAAAAAATAACGATGTTTCTTTTAAAAGGTAAAAAGTTTACATTCCTATGTGGCAAGATATGTTTAACACTTGAGAACTATATCTCTGCTTTAGAAATACTTAAAAACTATAGGTATAATTCCACTTTATTTTGAAGATAAAGAAAAGAAACTAGAGTGGAAAAGGGATTGTACTGCAAGAAGAGGAAAATAGAGATAAAATGGATAAATTACATTTCATGAAGAAGCAAAAATGATCAATTACAATTGAGGGAACTAAGATAAAGGGATGAGCATTGCATGAACCCTATTCTCTTTAGATTTGGAACAAAGAGAATATCAAACATATTTAGCTACATAGAAAAAGATGGCTCACTCTACAGAGAAGTAGGAGAGGAAAGGGAAAAGGAAAGGGAGAAGCTAATAGAAGGGAGAACAGAAATTTAAGGGGAATGGAATAAGAAATGGGAAAGGGCTCCAAAAGCAGAAGGCTGCTTGAGGGATGTGGTGGGCAGAAGCAAAACATCGGGGAGAAGGAAAAAGGAGAAAGGAAAGAGAAAAGTATAATATGGAAAAAATAAGATGGAGGGACATGCACAGTGAGTAATTTTTAAAATTAATTTTATAATTATAACATTTTTGACAGTACATATGCATAGGTAATTTCTTACAACATTATCCCTTGTACTGCCTTCTGTTCCAAAATTTTCCCCTCCTTCCCTTCACCCCCTCTCCTAGATGGCAGGCATTCCCATACATATTAAATATGTTATAGTATAACCTAGGTACAAAATATATGTGCAGAACCGAATTTTGTTGTTGTTACAAAGGAAGAATTGGATTCCAAAGGTAAAAATAATCTGGGGAGAAAAAACAAAAAATGCTAACAATTTACACTCATTTCCCAGTGTTCCTTTTCTGTGTGTAGCTGATTCTGTCCATCATTGATCAATTGGAATTGGATTAGCTCTTCTCTATGTTGAAGATATCCACTTCCATCACAACACATTCTCATACAGTATCATTGTTGAAGTGTATAATGATCCCCTAGTTCTATAAGTTTCACTCAGGATCAGTTCATGTAAGTCTCTCCAAGCCTCTCTGTATTCCTCCTGTTGGTCATTTCTTACAGAACAATAACATTCCATAACATTCATATACCATAATTTACCCAACCATTCTCCAATTGATGGGCATCCGTTCATTTTCCAATTTCTAGCCACTACAAAAAGGACTGCCAAAAACATTTTGGCAATATAGGTCCCTTTCCTTTCTTTAGTATTTCCTTGGGATATAAGCCCAGTAGTAGCACTGCTGGATCAAAGGGTATGCACATTTTGATAACTTTTTGGGAATAATTCCAGATTGTTCTCCAGATTCTTTCACAACTCCACCAACAATGCATCAGAGTCCCAGTTTTTCCATATACCCTCCAACCTTCATCATTATTTGTTCCTGTCATCTTAGCCAATCTGACAGGTGTGTAGTGGTATCTCAGAGTTGTCTTAATTTGCATTTATCTGATAAGTAGTGATTTGGAACACTTTTTCATATGAGTGGAAGTAGTTTCAATTTCATCATTTGAAAATTGTCTGTTCATATCCTTTGATCATTTATTAATTGGAGAATGGCTTGATTTCTTATAAATTAGAGTCAGTTCTCTGTATATTTTGGAGATGAGACCTTTATCAGTACCTTAACCTGTAAAAATGTTTTCCCAATTTGTTACTTTCCTTCTAATCTTGTTTGCATTAGTTTTGTTGATACTTTTTCATTATCTATGCTACCCTTTAGCAGGATATAATGCCCTTCCTTATCTCTTAATTAGAGCAATTTTTGGTTTTGCTTGATCTGAGATGAGGATGGCTACCCCTGCTTTTTTGGCTTCACCCTTTTACTTTTATTTTGAATGTATCACCCTGTTTCAGGTATGTTTCCTGTAAACAACATTTAATAGGATTCTGGCTTTTAATCCAGTCTACTAACTGCTTCCTCTTTATGAGAGAGTTTACCTCATTCACATTTATGGTTAGAATGACTAATTCTATATTGCTTGTCATCCTGTTAACCCCTGCTTATGCTTTTTTCCTTTCCTTCCCTCTTACCCCCCTACCAAGTACCACTTGCTTTTCACAGCCCTCCCTTTTTAGTATCCCTCCCCCACCTTAAAGTTCTGTATTCTCTTTCCCTTAGCTTACTCCTTCCCTCTCACTTTTCAATGAAGTGGAAGAAGTTTCACCATAAATCGAATATGTCTATTGATACACACTATGTTCATCCCCTTCCTTTCTTTTTCTCAGATATAATAGGTTACCTTTGCCTCTTCATGAGATGTAGTATCACCACTTTACCCTTTTTTATTATATAATTTTCTTTCCACCTCTAGTTTCTAGGACAAATTATACATGTGTTCTTTACATATCTTTATTGCAGAAATTTAGTTCTCAAGATTTCTTTTTACCTTTTTAGAAATCTCTTGAGTTCTGTATTTGAAGATCAAACATTTTGTGTAGATCTGGTTTTTTCATCAAGAATAGATGGAATTCATTTATTTCATTAAATGTCCATCTTCTTCCCTGGAAAACGATGCTCATTCTTGCTGGGTAAGTTATTCTTGGCTGCATATCATGTTTCTTAGCCTTTTGGAATATCATATTCCAGGCTTTTTGTTCTTTTAATGTGGACGCTGCTAGACCCTGGGTTATCCTTATTGTGACTCCTCCATATCTGAATTACTTTTTTCTAGCAGCTTCCAATATTTTTTCCTTTGTCTGATGGTTCTTGAACTTGGCCACTATATTTCTTGGTGTTTTGATTTTAGGGTCCCTTTCAGTAGGTGATTGATGAATTTTTTCAATGTCTATTTTATCCTCTATTTCTAAAACGTCTGGATAGTTCTCTTTGATAATTTCCTGGAAAATAGTGTCCAGGTCTTTTTTTCCTCATATTTTTCAGGGAGTCCGATTATTCTCAAATTGTGTCTCCTGAATCTGTTTTCCAGGTCTGTTGTCTTTCCAATAAAGTACTTGACATTCTTTTCAATTGTTTCATTTTTCTGGTTTTGCTTGACTACTTCTTGATTTCTCCTTGAATCATTCATTTCTACTTGTATGAGTCTAATTTTCTTCACTCACTTTTTTATATCTTTTTGTAATTGTCCAATTGAGTTTTTAAGTGAGTTTTTTTCTTCTATGGATTTTTTTCCATTTCATCCATTTTATTTTTTAGAGAGCTGTTTTCTTTTTCCAGCTCACTAATCCTTTTTCCTTGGAGTTGTTTACCTTTTCTAATTCACTAATTTTGTTTTTCAATGATTTGATTTCTTTATCCACTCTGTCTCTAAATGTGTGGGATGACTTCTCTAGACTCTCTTGCCAAGCTTCCCTTTCCTTTTCCCATTTCTCTTTTAGCTCTCTTGTGAGAGCCTTTTTGATTTCCTCTATGAGAGTCTTATGTATTGAGGAACAGACCATATCCCCCTTAGGGGATTCCTCTGGAGACAATCTGCTTTTAGTCTCCTCAGTGTTTGAAGTCTGCTCTCTCTCTCCATACAGAAGCTGGCAATGGTTAGAGCCCTTTTAAATTTTTTGTTCATTTTGTCAGAGCAGGAATCAAAGAAAACAAATTGTTGAGAGAAATTTTTGGGAAAATAGAGAAAGAAGATGTCCTACTAAATTCCTTTTATGACACAAATATGGTGCTGATATCTAAACCAGTTATGTTGAAAGCAGAGAGAGCAATTGTCCTAATGAATATTGATGCATTAGCAAAGAGATTACAGAGAGTCATTCCCAGGATAATATAGCATGACCAAGTAGGATTCATACCAGAAATGCAGGACTGGTTCAAAAGTAGGAAAATTATTAGCATAATTGACTATATCAATAACCAAACTAATAAGAATCATATGATTATCTCAAAAGAAACAAAAGCATTTAACAAAATCTAATATCCATTCCTATTAAAAACAATAGAGAATATAGAAATAAATGGAGTTTATGATCACTAACATCTATGTAGAATCTTCAACGAGCATCTTATGTAATGGAGATAAATTAGAATCATTCACAATAAGATAAGGAGTGCAACAAGGTTGCCCATTATCACCATTACTATTTAATATTGTATTAGAAATGTTAATGTTAGCAATCAGAGAAGAAAAATTAAAGGAATTACAGTACATAATGAGGAAACCAAATTATTACTCTTTGCAGATGTTATGATGGTACACTTAGAGAATCCTAGAGAATCAACTGAAAACTACTACAAATAATTTACAACTTTAGCAAAGTTGCAGGACACAAAATAAATCCACATAAATCATCAGCATTGCTGTATGCTACAACAAAATCAAGCAACAAGAGATACAAAGAGAAATTCCATTTAAAATAAGTGTAGATAATATAAAATATTTGAAAGTCTATGTGACAAGGCAAATTCAGAAGCTATATGAACACACTTACAAA
Source organism: Sminthopsis crassicaudata (assembly GCF_048593235.1). Classification (NCBI taxonomy): domain Eukaryota; kingdom Metazoa; phylum Chordata; class Mammalia; order Dasyuromorphia; family Dasyuridae; genus Sminthopsis; species Sminthopsis crassicaudata. The sequence goes on from NC_133621.1 coordinate 127,505,345, forward strand.
ATACTTTGACACAAATGAAGTCAATTCTAATAAATTGGAAGAATATTAAGTGCTCCTGTGTAGGCTGAGCTAATATAATAAAATGACAATTCTACCTAAATTAATCTACTTATTCAATGTCACAGCAATTAATCTCCCAAAAAATTATCTTAATTAAGTTCATCTGGAAGAACAAAACGTCAAACATTTCAAGGGAGTTAATGAAATAGTACAAATTAAGGTAGCCTAGCTATACCAGACCTAAAACTATATTATAAAGCAATGGTACTAACTAAGAAATAGGAATGTGTGGCCAAAGAAGAACTAGAGTACATTATGGAATGCAAAATAGATAATTTTATTATATTATGCTAATAAAAACATTGCACAAGTAAAACCAATGCAGACAAGATTAAAAGGATAGAAAAATTCCTGGGGGAAAATTTTACATCCAAAGGTTATGATATAGGCCTCATTTATAAAATATATAGAGAATTGGCTCAAATTTATGAGAATACTAACCATTCTCCAGTTGACAAATGGTCAAAGGATATTCACAAGCAATTTTCAGAAGAAGAAATTAAAATAATTTCTAGTCATTTGAAAAAATACTCTAAATCACTATTGATCAGAAAAATACAAATTAAAACAACTCTGAGGTAACACTACATATCTCTCAGAATAGCTAAAGTGACAGGAAAAGATAATGATTAATGTTGGAAAGGATATGGGAAAACTGGGACCCTGATCTATTTTGGATTTGTGAAATGATCCAGCCGTTCTGGAGAGCAATTTGGAACGATGCCCAAAGGGCTATCAAACTATGCATGCCTTCTGATTCAACAAATCAAAAGGGGAAAAAGACCCATATGTACAAAAATATTTGTAGCAGTCCTCTTTGAAGTGGCAAGAAACTAAGTGGAAACTGAGTTGATTTCCATGAGTTGGATAATGACTAAATAAATTATGATATATGAAGGTTATAGATAATTATTTTTTATAACAAACAATTAATTTCAGAGATGCCTGGAGAGATTTACATGAACTGATGCTGAGTGAAGTGAGTAGAATCAGGAGAGCATTGTACTCAGGAACATCTAGATTATATGATGATCAATTCTGATGGACTTAACTCTTTTCAAAAGTAAGGTGATTCAGACCAATTTCAGTGGTCTTGTAATGAAGAGAATTATCTGCACCCAGAGAGAAGACTAAAGGGACAACATAATAATTTCATTTTTTATTGTTTGCTTGCATTTTGTTTTCTTTCATATTTTTTTCCTTTTTGAAATCTGATTTTATTTGTGCAGTTACATTGTGTGTGTAATTGTCAAAACATGTATAGAAGAATTGCACATGTTTAACATATGTAATGGACAAAATGGCTTTGGCAATAAAGACATTAATACACTACTAGTAGAACTAAAAATGTTTGCAGTCTATCTGGAAATGATTTGGAATTGTTCTTTAAAATCGTTTAAGGTAAAAAGCTCCCAAGGATAGAGATGCTAAAGTTTTACCCAAAGATAATTATATAAAACTTATATATCAAAAAGATCAGAGGATCAGAGATAAATATGAGAATACACACACACACACACATACATACACACATTTTCCTAACCTATTACTCAACTTTTAACTCTTTGTTAAAGTAAGACTCTGCTTCCAGAATGGAGGGCACATAGCCCCAAGCTCCAGGGATTTTGTGCAGCTGTTTTCAGAGATACTTCTAAGAACCTGACCACAAACCCTCTTTTCTTCCCTGAAACTGTTAGGAGTGTCCTTACCCTATTGTAGCTATAAGATCTAGTGTACTAAATATTGTAAAAGCAAAAGAGTCCTGCTTTGCTGGCTCTGAGGCTCCTTGGTAATACAATTATATTTGGATTCAAGAGACAAGAGTCTCATGGTATATTTCTAGCATTCAAAAAAATGAAATTGAAGGGAAAAATTAAAAAAAATTTAAAAATCATGCAGCATGTTTGTTTTAACCTCTTACATGGACACACAGGCATATATCAACTCTTCAATTCTAATAAAATGAATAATTCAGTCATGATGCTTAAAACACAGGCTACTCAAAGATAAAAAACACATCTTTCAAGTACTGATTAACTCCAAGGACTAAGATAAATCCTCTAACTCAAATAATTATTTTATCTAGTTTATAACCTACATTTGTAGTGATTTGCTTCACCTTAGGGGGATAAAATCAGGCTCACATCTGCCCCTTTGCTTCTTCAGATGATTGCATCCTCTAAAAGTGAATAAAATTTGAATTAACCAGAATATAGAGGTAAACTTTGGTAATGTTGAAATTCTTTGATCCTCAGTCATTTCAAGGAAGCATCTTCAAACCTCCTTTAAATTATTCATTGTTCATTCAAAAGAAACCATCCATTTACCAGTCCACAATGGCTATTATTCATAAATTTGCTATGTACCTAGAATCTTTAAGATGTGGGGGAAGAAGGGAATTCACTTCATTATTCAATACAACTTAATTAGATTTTCTTTCATTTTATTTGAACCACAAAGTAGTTGAAGAATTATAATATAATCTCTTTAGTTGATGTTAGAAAATGTTTATGAAGCTGAATTTCATAGGAGTTATACCTCAGATTCAGATTTAGCTTTGGAGATCATCTAGTTCAAGGATTCTTAGCTATTTTTCTGTCAAGGATCACTTTGGCAAACTGAGAAAGCTTATGTATCTAATTTCAGATTATTTTTATATGCATAAAATGAAGTACTTTTGATTATAAATGAAATCAATTCATAGACTCCTGGGAACTTTTCCAGGAACCCCAAGTTAAGAATTCCACGCTCTTTGCTTTACAAGATAGGAAATTGAGGCCCAGAAAGATTAGATAAGCTGGAATACAATATGAATAGAATTATGGATCTGGAAACAAGGAAGATGTACCTTCAAATCTAACTTATGGCACTAATTAGTTAAGTGGCCATAAGGAATATATTTAACCCCTTTGTTTTCATCTCCTCCTTTGTAAAATGTATATAATAATGCCTGGGATAGCAATCCCTTTGGATTGTTGTGAGAATCAGTTGAGATAATTTATGTAAAGTTCTTTCAAAAATTTAGAGTAGTAGAAAATGTCAATTACTGTTATTATTGCTCAGGGTCATTCAAGTAGAATAATCCCTTATACTATTAGAATTGATTTTTTTTCTAAAAAAATTAGTAATTTATATGCCCTATTACATTTAAGATAACAGGTTCTATTGCAATCTTCCAAAGGAAAATGAGTTGAGGTAACAAGTCAAGGGCAGATACTGTCCTGTGGACAGCTAGCCAATTACTTGAGGTAGTCTTTCTACATAAAGCAGAAATGATTTTAGACACCTCAGTACATGAGTCACTGCAATTGTCTGTGCCTGTAGATTCATCTGTTATTTTTACAATGGTATGCATTCTGAAACCATTAATTCCTCAGGAAAAAGAGAGTCAGACAGTTGTATTGCTAACAGAGCCACCTGCACTTTCTGGAAATGTAGTCTAAGCTGTTTCATTCTCTTTTATTCAATATACACAACAAAATGATGAAGTCTCGTCAATACTAATCATTAGACCAGTTGCATGCAGCTCACTGACTCACTTCCAATTATTCCTGTGGCTGTTTCCCTCTCCTGGGCAATAGTATCTGATAGGATTGCTGAATGTCGCCCACATACTCAGATTAGCTGGAAAACTTGATACATTTCAAAGAGTCTCTTGTTCTCAAAGCCTGAGGACTATCAGTTAGAGAATGCAAATTACACAGCATCAATACATCAATGGCAGGAGTCTATAGCTTTTTACATTTTGGAAAATTATAGAATGAAGTTGAGATTTACTCCCCTCATCTAGCCATCAGTCTTCATATCAAGGGCCTACAAATGCCTTCCTTAATCAAAACAAGTAATATCAGGGGAAATATAAGTTCCCTCTAGAAGATCCCACTGTGACTCCTACAAGAGAAAGGAGATTGCAAAAGCTAGCAAAACTTGGATTCAAATCTTGTCTTTACCACTTAATTTGCTGAGTTAATGAAATTAAATGTACTTGAGTCTTTAAGAGTGCCTCTAAAAGCAAAGAAAAATGCTCATTCTTTTCACATTAGTCTTGTAGGATTCTGCATTATAATGTTCAGATACCAAAGAATTTCCTACTATCCATAAGTTCATAGATTAAAAACTGGCATATACTATCTAATTTTAACTATTCATTTTACATTTGAGGAAACTGAAGCTCAATGAAGCTAACTGACCAGAGTCACTCAACAAGTTAAGTGGTAAAGACAAGATTTGACTCTAAGTTTTTCCTAGCTTTTGCAATTTACATGCTCTTAGTTATATTGTAATTCCAATACACATTCAGAAGAGTCTGGGAAATAGTTTGACTGACAAAAAAAGTATATGAAAGAATCTCTTGGGGGCAGAGCTAAGATGGCGGAGAAGGCACACGTGAGAATCTGAACTCCTCTCATACCCTCATTACCAACTTTTAAAATCAGCCTCAAAAATAACTCTAGACTGGTAAGGTTAATGAAGATCGGAAGGACAACAACTAGCAGAAGATAATCAGGAATATCGCCAGAAAAGGTTTGTCCTGAGTGGCAGGAACAGACCAGCACAGGGTAGAGATAGAATCAGGAGTGAGGTAGCCTCTGCGGTTGGAAGGTTTACATAGAGCTCTTTGCCAAACCCTGACTGCTTTGATTTGGTGGCAGAGTAGTAGACCAGCAGAGAATTTAGAGCCTAAGGTAGAGGGTACTCTAAGGACGCCACAGCCTGAAAGGATCTGATTGCACCCACCCAGGACTGGAAGTGACTCAGTGCAGACTATAACACAGCTCTTCACAGCATTCTGCAGCTAAGAGCTCTTGTTGGGGGGCAGTCACACACAGCAGGGGCACAGCCTAGGGCAATCTCTCATCTGCACAGTGAGGGGCTCGGCCTGAAGTAGTGGAATTTCCCCAGCATGACTGCACTGCCCAGGCAGAGACACTTCCCTCACTGCAAGTGAGGGATAGAGCAACTGCTAATACTTAAAGTGGGCTTTTTTTGGGGGGGGTCAGTGATATGTTTGCTGCTTAACCTCTAGCCCCAAGGCGGTCACTAATCCCCATAGCAGGGCTTCTCACAGGGCGCTTACACAGTCCCGCCCATGTTACCAAGGCCTACTCACTTCCCTGTGGAGCTCTTCCCAGAGCACTCCCACAGCTCGGCCATTCCTTGTAGCCCATTGAGAGGACAGTTACTGTCCATATACCCATCCTTACTCTGCAAAGGAAGCTGGTAACCTCCTTGCCCTGAAGGCAGACCATGAAGGATTTTTAAAAAAAGAATAAAAAACAAAGAGAACAATTTATAGCTTCTATACAGAAAGAGAGCAGGTTTCCAATCCCAAGGAAACTAATATCAGATCAACTCCAGACAATACCCCAAATAACACTCTTCTAGAAGACTATTAAAAATCTCAAAAGAATTAGAAGAAAAATGGGAAAAGGAAAGAGAAGCTATGAAAGAGAGTAACAACCTCCTGAAATGTGAATTAGAAAAGATAAACAACTTCCTGAAATGTGAATTGCAAAAGGTAAAAAAAATTCACAGGAAGTGCAGGGAAACAGAATTAGGGAATTGGAAAAGGTAAATAGAAATCACAGAAAAGTAGGATCTGTGAATTGGAAAGATAAAGAATTCCCAAGAAAGTAGGATTTGTGAACTGGAAAAAGAAAATAACTCACTAAAAAATAAATTTAATGAAATGAAAAAAAAATTCCATAGAGCAAAACAACTCATTTAATAACTCAGACATATACAAAAAGAAGTAAAAAAGCTAATGAAGAAAACAACTCATTAAAAATCAGAAGTGAATAAATAGAAATGAATGATTCATTGAGACACCAAGAATCAGTCAAGCAAAACCAAAAAAAAATTGGAAATCTGGAGAAAAATGTCAAATATCTGCTTTGCAAAATGACGGAACTGGAAAATAGATCTAGGTGAAAGAATCTGAGGATTATTGGACATTTCCTGAAAATTATGATGAAAAAAATATCCTCGATACTATTTTACAGAAAATCATCAAAGAGAACTGTCCTGAGGTAATAGAACCAGAAAGGAAAATAGGCATTGAATGAAGTCATTGAACACCTTCTGAAAAAGACCCTAAAAAAAAAAACCCAAAACCCTCAAAAGAACATTGTGGCCAAATTTCAAAACTATCAGACAAAGGAAAAACATTACAAGCAGCCAGGAAAAAACAATTCAAATACCAAGGTGCCACAATAAGGGTCATTCAAGATGTGGTTGCCTCTACATTAAAGGATCGAAGGGCCTGGAATCTGATATTCCAAAAAGTGAAAGAACTTGAAATACAGGCAAAAATAAATTACCCAGCTAAGTTTAGCATTTTCTTCCATAGAAGAAGATGGACATTTGATGAAACAGATGAATTCCACTTGTTTCTTAGGAAAAAAACAGATCTAAAAAAAATTTGATCTCCAATCATAGGACTCAAGAAGAAAAAGGAAAAAGGAACTCTTGAGAACTGTATTTCTGTTGTGGATATACACTAAGACTACATGTATATTATTTTACTGATATAACAAAAAAAAGGGAAGTAGAAATGGAAAAGGGATAGTGTCAGAAAAAAATGAAAAGGGGAGATAAAAAGAGGGAAACTACATCCCACAAAGAAGCAAAGAAAACCTATCATATCTGAGGGAATATAGACAAGGGGAGGAACATTCTGTGAACCGTACAATCATCAGAATTGGCTCAAAGAGAAAATAATTGACATATTGGTTTTACAGAAAATTCTCTTTTGCCTCACTAAAAAGGGGTTGAGGAAAAGGGAAAAGGAAAAGAGTAATAAAGGAAGGGTCCAAGAAAGGGAAAGGGATTTAAAGGGAGGAGGAAGGGATAATAAATAGGGAGGGCTGTGTGACACAAGTGGGGCTCATAAGTTTAATATTAGGGAAGGGGTTCAGGGGGCAAGGGAAAAAAGCATAATCTGGGGATAATATGGATGGCAGGAAATACAGAATTAGTAATTTTAACTGTAAATGTGAATGGGATGAACTCTCCCATCAAACGGAGACGGATAGCAGACTGTATCAAAAGTCAGAACCCTACAATATGTTGTTTAGAGGAAACACATTTAAATCAGGGAGATACATACAGAGTAAAGGTAAAAGGCTGCAGCAAAATCTATTATGCTTCAAAGGAAGTCAAAAAAGCAGGGGTAGCCATCCTTATCTCAGATTAAGCAAAAGCAAAAATTGATCTAATCAAAAGAGATAGGGAAGGAAACAATATCTTGCTAAAGAGTAGCATAGACAATGAAGCAATATCAATACTAAATATATATGCACCAAGTGGTATAGCATCTAACTTCTGAAAGGAGAAGTTAAGAGAGTTGAAAGAAGAAATAGACAACAAAACTACAATAGTGGGAGATCTCAACCTTGCACTCTCAGAATTAGATAAATCAAACCACAAAACAAATAAGAAAGAAATTAAAGAGGTAAATAGAATATTAGAAAAATTAGGTCTGATAGATCTTTGGAGAAAACTTAATGGTGACAGAAAGGAGTATACTTTCTTGTCCAAGTTCATGGAATATATACAAAAATTGATCATATATTAGGACATAAAGATCTCAAAATTAAATGCAGGAAGGCAGAAATAGTAAAGGCTATCTTTTCAGATCACAATGCAAAAAAAGTACATTCACCAAAAAGTTAGGGGTAAATAGACCCAAAAAGTAATTGGAAACTAAATAATCTCATCTTACAGAATGAATGGGTGAAAAAGCAAATTATAGACACAATAATTTTACTCAAGATAAAGACAACAATGAGACACCATACCAAAATTTGTGGGATGCAGCTAAAGTGATAATAAGGGGAAATTTTATATCTTTAGAGCTTATTTGAAGAAAGTAGAGAAAGATAAGATCAATGAATTGGGCTTACAACATAAAAAGCTAGAAAAAGTTCAAATTAAAAACCCACAACCAAAAATCAAACTTGAAATACTAAAATTAAAAGGAGAAATCAATAATATTGGAAGTAAAAAAAAAAAACCTATTGAACTAATACATAAAACTAAGAGTTGGTTTTATGAAAAAAAAAATACAATAGATAAACCTTTGGTAAATCTGATTAGAAAAAGGAGAGAGGAAAATCAAATTGTTAGTCTTAAAAATAAAAAGGGGGAACCTCCCACCAATGAAGAGAAAATTAGAGCAATAATAAGGAATTATTTTGCCCAAATTTATGTCAATAAATTTGATAGCCTGGGTGAAATGGATGACTATCTCCAAAAATGTAGGCTTCCAAGATTAGGAGAGGAGGCAGTAAATTGCTTAAATAGTCCCATTTCAGAAAAAGAAATAGAACACACTATTAATAAAATCGCTAAAAAAAATCTCTAGGACCAGATGGATTTATGTGTGAATTCTAACAAACATTCAAAGAACAATTAGCCCCAATGCTATATAAACTAAATGAAAAAATAGGTAATGAAGGAGTCCTATCAAATTCCTTTTATGACACAGACATGGTACAGTACCCAAACCAGGTAGGTTGAAAATGGAGAAAGAAAACTATAGACCAATATCCCTAATGAGTAATAATACTAAAATCTTAAATAAGATATTATGAAAAAGACTATAGAAAATCATCCCCAGGATAATACATCATGATCAAGTAGGATTTATACCAGGAATGCAGGGCTGGTTCAATATTAGGAAAGTTATCAGTATAATTGGCCATATTAATAACCAAATTAACAAAAATCACGTGATCATCTCAATAGATGCAGAAAAAGCATTTGATAAAATCCAACATCCATTCCTATTAAAAACACTTGAGAGAAAGGAATAAATGGACTTTTCCTTAAAATAATCAGTAGCATCTATTTAAAACAAACAGTAAGCATCATATGTAATGGGGATAAACTGCAACCATTCTCATTAACATCAGGGATGAAACAAGGTTGCCCACTATCACCATTACTATTCAGTACTGTATTAGAAATGCCATCTTTGGCAATAAGAGTGGAGAAAGAGATTAAAGGAATTAGAGTAGTTAATGAGGAAACCAAATTATCACTCTTTGCTGATGACATGATGATATATTTAGAGAACCCCAAAGATTCTAGTAAAAAGCTATTAGAAATAATCCACACCTTTAGCACAGTTATAGGATACAAAAGAAACCACCATAAATCATCAGCATTCTTATATATCACTAATAAAATACAACAGTTAGAGTTACAAAGAGAAATTCCATGTAAAGTAACTACCGATAGAATAAAATAGTTAGGAATCTATCTGCCAAGGGAAAATCAGAAACTATATAAGCAAAACTACAAAGCACTTTCCACACAAATTAAGTCTGATCTAACCAATTGGAAAAATATTAAATGCTGCTGAATAGAACGAGCAAATATAATAAAGATGACAATACTTCCTAAACTAATCTATTTATTTAGAGCTATACTAATCAGCCTCCAAAAAACTATTTTAATGATCTAGAAAAAAAATAACAACAAAGTTCATATGGAAAACCAAAAGGTCAAGAATTTCAAGGGAACAGATGAAAAAAAATCAAATGAAAGTGGTCTAGCTGTACCAGATCTATAACTATATTATAAAGCAGAAGTTACCAAAACCATTTGGTATTGGCTAAGAAATAGACTAGTTGATGAGTGGAATAGGTTAAGTCCAAATGACAAAATAATCAATAACTTTAATAATCTAGTGTTTGAGAAATCCAAGGACCCCAGCTTTTGGAATAAGAACTCAATTTTTGACAAAAATTGCTGGGAAAATTGGAAATTAATATGGCAGAAACTAGGCATTGACCCACACTTAACACCATACACCAAGGTAGGTCAAAATGGGTTCATGACCTAGGCATAAAGAATGAGATAAATAAATTAGAGGAACATAGGATAGTTTACCTCTCAGACTTGTGGAAGAGGAATGAATTTTTGTCCAAAGTAGAACTAGAGATAATTATTGATTGCAAAATAGAAAAATTTGATTGTATCAAATTGAAAAGTTTTTGTGCAAACAAAACTAATGCAGATAAGATTAGAAGGGAAACAATAAACTGGGAAAACATTTTTACAGTCAACGGTTCTGATAAAGCCCTCATTTCCAAAATATATAGAGAACTGACTCTAATTTATAAGTCAAGCCATTCTCCAATTGATAAATGGTCAAAGGATATGAACAGACAATTCTCAGATGAAGAAATTGAAACTATTTCTAGCTATATGAAAAGATGCTCCAAGTCATTATTAATCTGAGAAATGCAAATTAAGACAAATCTGAGATATCACTACACACTTATCAGATTGGCTAGAATGACAGGGAAAGATAATGCAGAATGTTGGAGGGGATGTGGGAAAACAGGGACACTGATACATTGTTGGTGGAATTGTGAATACATCCAGCAATTCTGGAGAGCAATTTGGAACTATGCTCAAAAAGTTATAAATCTGTGCATACCCTTTGACCCAGCAGTGTTACTACTGGGCTTATATCCCAAAGAGATCTTAAAGAAGGGAAAGGGACCTGTATGTGCAAGAATGTTTGTGGCAGCCCTCTTTGTAGTGGCCAGAAACTGGAAACTGAGTGGATGTCCATCAATTGGAGAATGGCTGAATAAATTGTGGTATATTAATATTATGGAATATTATTGTTCTGTAAGAAATGACCAACAGATGATTTCAGAAAGGCCTGGAGAGACTTATATGAACTGATGCTGAATGAAATGAGTAGGAACAGATCATTGTATACTTCAGTACTATATGATGATGAGTTCTGATGGATGTGGTTATTTTCAACAATGAGATGAACCAAATCAGTTCCAATAGAGCAGTAATGAACTGAACCAGCTACACCCAGCAAAAGAACTCTAGTAGATGACTGTGGAGCACTAAATAGAATTTCCAATCCCTCTATTTTTGTCCACCTGCATTTTGGATTTCCTTCACAGGCTAATTGTACACTATTTAAAAGTCCGATTCTTTTTGTACAGCAAAACAACTGTTTGGACATGTATTCATATATTGTATTTAATATATACTTCAACATATTTAACATATATTGGTCAACCTGCCATCAGGGTGGGGGAAGGAGGGGAAAAATTAGAACAAAAGGTTTGGCAATTGTCAATGTTATAAAATTACCCATGCATATATCTGATAAATAAAAACTGTTAAAAAAAAAAAGATAGAAATGACCAACAGGATGATTTTAGAAAGGTCTGGAGAAACGTACATGAACTGACACTGAGTGAAATTATTAGGACCAGGATATTGTTGTATACTTCAACAACAATACTATATGATGATCAATTCTGATGCATGTGGCCATTTTCAATAATGAGATGAAACAAATCAGTTCCAATAGAGCAGTAATGAACTATGAACCAGCTTCACCCAGCAAAATAACTCTGGGAGATGCCTATGAAACACTATATAAAATTCCCAATGCCTCTAATTTTGTCTGTCTGCATTTTGGATTTCCTTCACAGGCTAATTGTTCACTATTTCAAAGTACAATTCTTTTTATATAGCAAAACAACTGTTTGGACATGTATACATATATTGTATTTAATTTATACTTTAACATATTGAACATATATTGGTCAACCTGCCATGGGACAGGGGAAGGTGGGGAAAAATTAGAACAAAAGTTTTGGCAATTATCAATGTTGTAAAATTACCTATGCATATATCTGATAAATAAAAACTTAAAATTTAAAAAAAACAACAAAAACAGAATCTCTCATTCTTAAATAGTATCAGAAAACATTTATTAAGCTCCTACAGTGCTGACACTAGGCAAGAAGGTGGCAGAGTAGCTAGAGCACTTGGCTTGGAGTGAGAAAGACTCATCTTCATAAATTTATATTTGCCCTCATACATTTAACAGCTGTGTGATCCTGGGTATGTCACTTAACTCTGTTTACCTCAATTCATCATTTATTACTTGAGTTAGAGAAGGAGATGATAAATCATTCCAATATCTTTGCCAAGAAAACCTCAAAATAGGATCACAAAGAGTCATACATGATTGAAACAACAGAAAAAAATTGTCAGTATCACAGAGGGTACTAATAAAAAATAGTTCAATTCAAAAAAGTTTCTTCTGTGTTCAAAGTCTTAGGCTAGATACTAGAAAATTCAAATAAACTATTGGACCTTTAATCCATCAAAATGTATTTGTTGCTATTCTTTAATCCTTAATCTTCCAGGGTGAATAATCCATAGGTTTTATTTTTAAAAGTTACATTCAAACAAAATAGTTATAAATTACAAAGGTTCCAAATGTCTTCAAACAACTTGGACCTTGAATATTTTTATTTGTAAACAAAATTTATTTTGTATGTGTATATATATATATATATATATATATATATATATATATATATATATATATATATATATTCATACATGTATGAATATCTACATCTATACATGTACCTATATATCATAAAGATACTCACATGTGACTAAGTATAACATGCAGGCACATAGGGTGCAGAGTATGAGCAAAGATAGAATCATAGAGTGCTAGAGTTCAAAGGGACCTTTAAATTAATTTAGTCCCACATTACCATTTTAGAAGTAAAACAATATGGCTTAATAAAATAAGAAGATAGAAGGGAAAAGGACTCCATTCAACCTTTAGATTCAGCAGTAGAATAATTCTGGAAGTTCTTGCCTGATCTAGGAAGCATGCCAAAATAGGAACTAGTTTTGAAGTCCATTAAAATCAAATATCACCTCTTAAATATGCTAGCTGTGTGACCCTGGGAAAGTCATTTAATCTCTCAGGGTCCCAGGTTAGTTACAATAAAGTTACTGTAAGTTACAATAAAGGTATTTCCCTGCATTGGTAGAGTTTCTTTATTAACTGCTCCATATACCAACAAAATCACAGGTCCAACTTCCCTACCAAAGAAAAAAATAAATAAAAAGTATAGGACACCTCAACAACCTCTTATTGAACTGAACTCCCAATCTAATCACAATCTTACATGCAAGTAGCAATGTCCTAAATCCTCATGCCTAACCTAATCAATTCAATTCCTTCCAGTGTCTCTTCTATCTAACTGGTCTATTTCATTGTCTGTAATTTTGTGTTCCTTGAAACTTTGACTCAGCAAACCAATAAAATCTGCCTAAGTTGTTGCCTTTTAAGTAACATCCTTTCCATATTCTTAGGTTAGCCAAAATCTAGTGCTCTGCTGAGCATACCACTTTCTATGCAATCTTCTATCTTGGAGGTTGTTCCTTTTCTCATTCCCTCTGACTCACAAAACAAAGAAAAAAATGGAAATGTATATTGCTTCACACTAATGATTTCTACATCCTTACTCTATGTCTATTATTCAATTAATTTTCCTCTTTGGAGGAGCAATAAGTCCATTTACATTATTTTCAGTTCATCTTTGTCTCTGTAACTGATGAATCCCCAAATGACTCATCATTTTTTCTATTAAATTTAGTGAAGCTAGGTCATTTGATCTCAAATTCTAGGTCTTGCCATTATCTACATCTTATCAACATCTGCCAATATCTCAGAAGATGTTGTAATTCCTTTAAAGCCACTGCTAATGACATCCTATTGCTTACTGAGCATAATTACAACTTTTGCCTAATATTCAAGACCTACAAAATCTGACATGATATTACCTTCATAGTTTTATCTAACATTATTCCCCTTTGTACTTTGCATTCAAAAAGGTCTAATCTATGTTTCTTCAACCTGCCAAGGAAACTCATAGCCTTATATCTTTGATTAATTTGATCTTTAGAATATCTGTCTTTGTATTCCTCTTTGCCTGTGAAGTTTTTTAAGTCTCAATTCATGGATTTCTTCCATGAAAACTTTTTGGTTCCCACAAGTTACTAAAAACTTTAACCAACCCTTACACAGCATTCCTATTCCCAGTAATGCATTTGTCATGCATTCTTATTTAATATAATTATTTATCTTTATTTTCATCTTACCTCTCTACTGAATGTTTCAAAAGGACAAAACCTTTGTCTTTTTATCTCTTCCAAAATCTAGCAAAGTTCTGTATATCCAGTAAGCACTTAATAAGGTTTATTAAATGAATGAAATATTGTTAGTATTTTGAGAACAGCTAGTAGACCAGTCATACCAGAATATGGAATTGATATGTTGGAGAAATATGAAGTAAATTAGCTTGGGTGAGGTAAATTAAATTGAGCTCAAATTATGGAGAGACTTTAAATAGATAAAATGCTTTTTCAAAGTCCCCTCTAAATCTTATGAATATATCATGGGTTTTTCATCTTAGGTAATGACTGAAAAATCCTCCCGATTTCAGCCAAAGATGAGGATCATTTTCTTTCTTTGAACATATATCTAAAACATTTTTTACTTTCCTTATATACATATGATTTATCATTGCATGGTTCACCAAAGATGGAAACTAATGATAATTTTTCCCAATTATAGTTCAAAATGTTCATAAATAAATAAATGGATAGCCAAAGGAATGAATAAATATAAAAGTAAAAATTAATGCTTCTTAAGCAAAAAATATTTCTGGAAAACATGCATTTCCTTATTGCTTCTAGGAATTAAATTCAACTCAGTTCCACAAGAGTTGTATCACTCTTTAAATAGTGGCATCCCTTAATTCTACAGTCTCCCAACTACTTCACTAGGCTTGACTTTCTGATACTTGAAGTGTTGATCAATGCTTTCTTTTTTTTATTTTAGCTGAAGCACCTTGCCACCTAGCATTAGCTAGGCTATTCTTCAACTAAATAGTATATGTTCATTCCAACTTATAATGTGGAGTTTCAGAGTATCCAAATAATTGAAATCAGATGGGTTTTGTGCTCACAAAATATAGGAAACTCTGGAGTAAATTGGATTACAAACCATTAGAAGTGGCAGAAGCTATCAGATCTAAAAGCAATATTCTTCTAAGTACCTGACATATATAACTCATTGCTGTGAATGGTGCTACTTAATGAATTTCCACCAGCATTTTGACTCTACCTAAAGCAAAATTCTATCCTGACATCAAAAGTGTCCTTAATCAAAAGCTAAGAATACAGTTTAGATGGTGGAACTTTTTTGCCACTTAACCAGATACCTAATTTCAGACAAGTATTTTGTGATAGTCATCTAAAATGAGGTACAAATTGAAAGATTCTTAAGATGGCTTTCTTTTTGGACTAAAAATTTGAGCAAACTAATAACAAATTAAATGAAAAGAGGTAGAGAAGGCAGATGATACCTCCAGTTTTAATTAAAGTTGTCTACTAAATAGGACTCAGTGGAAATCTTACACATTGATTTTTTTTAATCGGCCCATGAAATTTAACCTGTCTTCCTTCCTGCATTTATAAACCCTATGGCAATAGTCACCACTGATGTCAGGATCAATTTACATCACTACAATAACCTGTACAGGTGAAATTTTAGTGCTGTGAACTATATTTTTAATGATAAAAATTGCTTTGCTCTTCTACCTTGATTTACTCCAGGACTGGGACTTTTGCCAGTTTGCAAGGCTGAAAGATTCACAGCCACCAGACTCATGGCAGAAGTAGTCAACAGTTAAAATTGTAAATCAGCTCTTACAACCACAATTAGTTAAAAAGAATGACTTTTATTTGACATATTATTGCCATTTTATTTCTAGTTCTTTAATTGCCATACTTTCTACTTATAGCTGTGGCCACATGGCCATCATACAGATCCGGAATCAAAACATTGGAGTCAAATACCTCATATTTTATGTTTATATCAGGAATGAAACAGAAATAATTACAAATCAAAAGAGAACAAGAAGGAATGTCAGCACAATGAAAATCAGTCAGAAAAGTCTGTACAGGAGACCTAACTACATCATAGAACTGCCCTTCCCCATAATCTGTCTTATTGAAGTCCTAGTGCCCCCAAATACTTCCTTAACAAAGAGTACTTCCATTAATGGCATTTCTTGAATTCTTATAAGTATTAATTAAATACCTATTCTATTACAGGTGCTGTGCTATAGCTACAAAAACAAAAACTAAATAAAAATTCCAAAAATTTGCATTCTAATAAGGCAGGCAACACATATACATACAAAATAGATAGATAGATAGATAGATAGATAGATAGATAGATAGATAGATAGATAGAGATGGTAGACTATACACTCATCGATGTGTATATGTGTATGTATGTTACTAGTACCTTTCTCCTCACCCTAAAGTTATATGGAATCAGATAGAGGAAGATGAGATAGAGATAGATAGTATATCTAGTCATCCTAAAGTTGTTTGGTATCAAAAATCTATATCAACATATTGATCTAGATGTATATATCAGTTATATATTATATGTGTGTGTATAAATATGTGTATAGAGACAGATGGTAGATGGATTGATAGTGATTGATGATAGATATATGTGTGAATTCACACCTACACAACTTTCTTTTTCATTCCTTTTGCTAACTTTGAACTTCTCCCATATAGTTAATAGTACTTACCTACCTCAATACCATGTTCTTCACTTTCAGTGGTATGTTGAATTCATGGCTAGACATTCTTCTATCAGGAGATTACTTTATCAAAGGCAAAGAAACCAGTTTATAGAAACTGTTAATCCATTGCCTCTACTTGTTGAAGCAGCATTGTTTGAAGAAAAGAACCCTGGCTTTGGAGCCACAGGCACTGGGTTCATATGCTCCTTTTAATGCTTAGCACTTGGCTGGCTTTAATAACAAATTTATCCTTCCTGGACCTTAGTTTCTCCATATGCAAAATTGGAATGGGAGATGTTTCAATCAAGTTGACTCTCAGATTCCAGTCCTAGATTTTTGTTACTATATGATCACTTGGCATGTGATTTCTTTCTATGCTAGGTCCCATCACTTTATCACAAAACAAAAAATTGAATTGTAAGGCAAACTTCCAAAAATATTTTTTCATATATGAGACCAATTTCTATAACAGATAAAATGTTTTTTTTGTTTTGTTTTGTTTTGTTTTGTTTTGTTTTTCTTGAGCTGTTTCTAGGGGGAAGGATGAGGAAGGGGTAGGTTTTTTTTTAAGTTGCTCTCTGCCAACACTACAACATTAGTAATTCATTGCTGTAGAAAAAGCTGGGGGATTTCAACTACACTCCCATATATCATAATATTCAATTTTAAAAACATTGCAACAGTTTTAAGCCAAGTGAAAACTAAAGAAAAGTCATTATGAATTCTGTAAACTTCACAAAACTATTTCTAATATCTTTGTGTTCCCTTTATTGTAGTCAAACAGACATTTGTCTTTATTAATGTGTAGTCATTTATCACTACTAGTAATTACTTTTTTTAATTAATGATTTCCAAGCTAATTACACATTACAGGATAAAGAACAGGCCCATGTCACTGTGGTTGACAGACCATGATGCCAGTCCTCTTTTTGTTATGGAATGAGTCATGTATTCAATACTATAAAGACTCTATGAACATGAATGAGGTCAAGGGGCAAAGAGAGTGAGTGATTAAAGAAGCCTGATTCAATGAAAAGGGAGTTTACTTTGACCATTTTATAAAACAGTCCTCTTTTATTTCCTA
Organism: Sminthopsis crassicaudata; assembly: GCF_048593235.1. Taxonomy (NCBI): domain Eukaryota; kingdom Metazoa; phylum Chordata; class Mammalia; order Dasyuromorphia; family Dasyuridae; genus Sminthopsis; species Sminthopsis crassicaudata. The sequence continues at coordinate 127,522,961 of NC_133621.1, forward strand.
CACAGAAAATTCATCAGTCATAGACTAAATAATGAATTTAAGAATTATGAGTCCTAGATTGTGATCTCTATTTCTAGCAAAATCACAAATAATTATTTTATTATTATAATACCAATAGCTAGCTTTTATATAACCCTTTATGATTTGCAAAGTGTTTTACAAATATTATCTCATTTGGTTGTCATAACAATCCTGTGAGGGAGGTACCATTATTTTTCCCATTTCACAGATGAGGAAAAAGAGGCAGAAAGAAGCAAAGTGACATTTAGGATTACAAAGCTAGTAAGTATTATGGGAAAATATTATAGTATGTTGTTCAGAACACTTTATTAATCATTAATATTGCTTGAACTTAGCTTTATGTGCCTAGAAATTGTATAACTCAAAAGCTTATTATAAATCTTAGACTGACTATGGGTTCCTAAGCTATAAGAAATGTTTACATCCCATGTGGTACTTGTTTCAGTTCTGTTCAGGTCTTATTTGGAGTCACATTCAAAACTTATATTTTTGGTTCCTTAGATTAGATTGAATACTTATATTCACCTACAGATACAGATATAGACATATAGATATAGATATGAAACTGCCTTCCCCATAAATTAACTATTCTCTATTCCTTCCCTGGAGGAAGTCACACCCTTTTTTCAGCTCTCTTTTTTGACAAATAACCTAATGAAATTCATAATAGATCTGGTTTAGGAGTTGCTCTTGATTCACAATATCTAGTATTGGATTTGACGGTATTACCTGACTTGACTCAGTGCTCTTTCCACTGCACTACCTAGCTGTTTACATTACTAAATCATTCCAGTCAAGAAAATCTCTCAGGTTTTTAAACTTTCCCCAAAAAAGGAATTTCTAAAGTTCTTATATTAGTCCTCATCATCTGGAAATCAATCCATCTTTATTTCTAATGTCTTCCATCTCTCAAACTACTGTTTAAGCTGATTTTTTCTTGTTTTATTCCCAATACAAATAAAGAACAAAGTGGTCATCATAATAGGCTTTTCATGTTTTTCACTTCAGTATATTCTTTATAAGCTAAATGATCTCAGTTCTCTTCTACTAAATTTAAATTCATAATAAATTAAATATAAATCAATTTAGTTTAATTCCATTTAGGGGATAAGGAATGAACTAGTGATTTCACTGCTTTTGGGTACTCTTAGATAAAAAACATTCACTTCCATTACAAGTCAGAATCTTCTTCTCTGCAACTTCTAGCTTTAGAGTTGCTTAGAACATTAAGATATCAATTAATTTGGCCAAGGTAATATGGCAAGTGTATATAATACACAGAATTTGAACTTATATCTCCTTGTCTCTGTGGCCAGATGTCCACTATATTACAACTATCTATGCCTAAATAAATTTAGCAAGCATTTATTGAGTGACTATCATATGCCCAGCATATAGCATGAAGCTTGCCCTGAAAGGGTTAGACTTTTTTTTTGTTTTTTGTTTTTTGGAGTTTGAGAGGGGAGGAGTTTGAGAGCTTACCCACCTAAAGCTCTTTGAGCACTTTGAAAGGAAGTAATGATTGACAGTAGCAAACATGAGTTCATAAAGAACAAGTCATGTTGGACTAACTTTATTTCCCTCTGTTTGACAATTCCTAATCTAGATCAGGGGAATGATATGAAAATAATTCTAAATTTTTTGCAGATTTCAGCAAAGATGATGTCAAAGATGCCTTTATTGTCCTTATGGAAGTCAATGGGGTAATGTAGATAATTTTGGGATGTGGAACTGTTTGAATGAATGCACTCAAAGATAATGATTATTAGATCTATGTTAGCCTATAGGAAAGTTTTATTGAAGTGTCAATGTTTTTGGTTTGTTTTAATAATGTCTTGAATGGATACATAGATGACATATTTCTCATCAATTTTGCCTTTAGCTAGAAGACCCCTAGATATTGTGACATTCTCAGCCAGCAGGGACCTCTTTTTTCTTCTCAGTCTCTGTACAGGAGGCATGCCTTTTCAGGATATTTAGATCTCAGGTTCCAGTACACTGTCTGTAAGGCTGACTTGATACCAATCGATGTTAGGACCCCAGAGGTATTTACTGGATTCTGACATTTGACAATCATCTCTTATATTCATTCACTATCATAAAACCAAATCATTGCCATTCAGATCACAGAAGCTTTTCCTCTAATTTGGGATCTATTGTCTGGGACAGCAAAACTATGTCTTTGCTCAAGCATTCTTTATTCCTCTACTTTGTGCCCAGCAGTGTGTGAAACACTGAGCCTACAAGCAAAAACAAAAGCCAGATAAACAAAAAAATTCTGCCTATGCTCTAGTCTAATTAAGGGGATAACTGCAAATGACTATGTACACATAGGGTATGTGTACATGTGTATATGTAATAACTATGTGCTATTGTATATATTTACATGTATATAATAGCTATTTAAATACCTGGTGAACACACACACACATATGTAACAAAAATATGCAAATATAATGTGTATGTATATAACAGCTATGTACAAACATGATATGTTGTATATCTTGTTTGTACATAACTGTATGCATATCTATACACACATTCAAATATGACAGATTGGAAACAGTTTGAGAGGAAGAATTCTAAGATTAAGAACAACTGGGAAAGGCTTTTTGCAGAAGGTAGAGCTTTAGCTTGTAGAAGCCAGGGAATTCAAAAGGCAATGATAAGGGAGAGAGTTCCAGGCATATAACAATCAATGAGAATGCATTGTCAGGTTATAGAAGGAACAACAAATGGTGCAAGTAGCAACAATCCAAGAGTCAATGTCCATCAGAGTTGAGGGAAGCCTCCAACTTCAATTCCTGGTACCAATCCAGTGGACATTAGTTTAAGGAAAATGAATATCAACTTCTCTTTTTTAAAGGCCCTAACATAACTGCCTATAATTGTAGCAAATTACCACCTAATTTCTGTAGCAGCCATCTTCTGATACTTCCAAATAACCATGCTCAGAGGCTGATTCTGAATTTCTTTTCCTTTATAGAGTCAGTCACTTCACAAGCATTTATTAAGTACTTACTGTATGCCAGAAACTGTGCAAAACATGTGTAATACAAAGAAGGGAAAAACACAAGGAGTTTATGGAACTCTGAATGGTGCCATATACTGTACTAATTTTTTAGTAGATATGGTCTGCGGTTCTTACTAGCATCATATGGGACCATATTCTGTCACTTCTGAATAGTACTTTCTATCCTTCAGCATTATGTCTGCCTTCCTGGTTGGCTTTATTAATCCTAATTAGCCTAAGAGGGGAGGGAGGAAAAGAAAGAAAGGATAGGGTAGCATAACAATGTTGTTCTTACAGCATTAGGTATACACCTGTAATATTTTTGTTCTAGACCATTTAATAATCATTTGGGTACGTCTACTCTAATCCATATAATCTATACTCACTACCCTTTCTGTTACTGCTATCTGAAGAAAGCTTTGCAACTGAAGCACACAGCCAGAGCCTTTCTCTGTTTCTTTTTGGGAGGCAGTTAAGGATTTCACATAGGACTCCTTTGTATTAGGTGCCAACAAATTTACTTGAGTGCTATGATCTCTGTGTGCTTCATCTTCAGAGTGCATATGATGTCAAAGACAATACCCTGGAGGCTTTTTAGTAATCACCTAAATTTTGTTTTATAATGTTTTTCTGCACTGTTTCCTTGTCAGGCCTCCATTGCATTTACAGCATGCCCCAGCCAGGATTCAAAGGACTTCTCTCCAAGTAAATAAACAGCCCCCCTTCTGTCAGAAAAAGCCCATAATTGCTCATAGTGAGTTTCCCTGATTACGCTAAACTTACAACCTGTCCCATTGGTATAGCTTCTGACACTAATATATTACTGACTGACAAAGAATCTGCCCCCATGCTAGCATCATCTACAATTAATCTTATTCTCTCCACAATGAATTTTAGCTCAATCAGAAACCCTTAATTAGAAGTGTAAACTTTAGTAACTAATTTTCAAGTATTTCTATTTACAAGCAACACCTCAGCTATCTGGCAAATCCCAGATTCAGGCAAAGCACACAATATAGCCACTATGTCATCTTCCTTCCTTTATACTTTCTTCAATATCTTAGATCCTTATTCCATTGTATTATATAGAGATCTCAAAGTAGTGCAATCATCCTAGTATGTAGGCATCTCCCAAACCAGCAGTCCTTGATTTTTATTCTCATTAAGAAACATCAGTTATCAAATAAGAGTGTCTCTATGGTAGTCTACATGAGCCCCAAAGCACAATTGTGCAATTATTTGAAAGCAGTGATTTCCAGGCTCAAGACATTTTGTGTTGCTTTCAGGATCGAAATGGATTGCTATTAATAATGGAAACCTAGATCCCTCAAATAATGAAGGTAGCCTAGTCCTCCCCCACATATTTCAGTAGAGACTAGAACCAGAAAGCATCAAATATTTCCTGCACTTTTAGAGCAGGAAGTTTTGACTGTAAAACATCTGTCTACCCAATTCATGAGCACATACATTTTATTCTTCACACAAGCCAACAAACCTCAACCCCACAATTTGTTTGAATTCTGAAGAATTTTTAGTGATATATCATCTATTTGACTTGCTTTTCCTTCAATCATTTAGAAAACAGGAAAGTTATGAGACTGACTTGGATCTAGATATTGAATTGTTCCCTTGATGTTAACTCAGGCAAGAACCAGCACTGAAAGATATTTACATGCAATAAAATTGAATAGTAAAACAATAGACTAAAATTTTTAGCAATATTCCCAAATGAAAACAACTTTTGTCTCCCTTTTCCCATGGAATATTTAAGGAATTTAGCTCCTTTTAAGATTCACAGATCTGATTGGGAAGGTATGGGCAAAGTTCTAGAAACCTGAACTTAACCCTTGGATAGAATCCTGGGATAGAAGTAAGTAAAAAGCTGAGTCCATGTCTAACTAAACAACTTTCTTCTGTTATATACCCTAAATATCTAGTTTTCTTAAAGTCATCAACATTTCCATTCAATTACTGGTTTGTTTTGTTTCAAGTACTAAAAATTGCCTGAAATCAGTAGCGAGAGTAAGCTCTCTACCAACTGCCCTAATTATCTCTCTGCTCTATGTGATCACAAACCCAGAAGAGACTTTAGTTCTTCCTTCAGCTTCCTAGAAGCCTTTTACTTTTTTCTAAATAATCTTCTCTCTGGGTATATGACTTCCTATATAATAAAGCCCTACTTCTTTGAGAGTATGAATTGTTCTTTGCATTTGTATCCCTGGTATAGGGAACAATGTCTGTCACACAGTGGATTTATATCAAATCCTTGTTGATTAATTGCTTGTTTTCCAATGACTTCTTGTGATAAAAACACAGGCATTATGGGAGAACTTGATTAAAAAAAATCATAAAAGATTAGAAATCACAAATGAGTTTTGATCTTTACCAAGTAAGATAATATTTATATGAGGAACACCACAGATGTTTTAAAGTATTAAAGTAGAAATAGGGATCACAAGATCACAGTATTTAGAGATGGACAGCATCTTGGAAGTAATCCAATCCTATTCTCTTAACATTTACTAAGACCCAAAGAAGATTTAAAATATAGCTTATATAAGTACTAGGTGGGGCAACATGACTCAACAACAAATTGTGTGGAAATGATCTGAAGATTTTAAAAGACCATAAGCTAAGTATGGGTCCACAGTGGAATATAGAGGCTAAAAAGATGCCTTAAGGTGCACTAATAGAACTATTAGGAATAAGGGGTATATGACTATATTCTATATGCAATATTATTCTAAATTCTGTTTTACTTTCTTATGAAAGACATAGCCTAGCTAGAATTCTTCAAGAGAAGCAGAACCAACATGAGGACTCAATAATATGTCTTATGATCATCATTTGAAGGAGCTGAAGACAATGTAGAGGAAAGCTTGGGGGAAGCATGATAGCTGTCATCAAGTATCTGAAAGATTGTGATATGAAAGGGATTAACCTTGCCTTTTCTTAGCTCCAGAAAACAGGAGTTGGAGAAATTATAAAAGTTATTGATAGAAACATTTCAATTCTAAGAAGAAACTTAGAAAACAATAACATTTCTCTAAAAGATATAAAGGGCTATCTTGGAAGATGAGTCTTTCACCCCTGAAAGTCTTCAAGAAAAAGATATATAATGCATCACCACCCCACCATCACTATTACTCTCACTTTGAGGAAGCTTCTGTTCCAGGTTTGTATTACATAAGTCTAAGAATTAAAAGCAGTAGTGTCCCTAGATTTTCATACACTGCTCCTCTCCCAATTTTTCTATTTCTGACTAGAGGTTTCCTTTGGCTAGATTTTCATCCAGGTCAGATCCTCTAACCTAAGTACTCTAATGCTCTATTCTAGCTCTATTTTCTTCTCTTTCTATGCTATTTCCCTTGATTTCATCAGCACTGATGTGTTTAATTACCATCTATATGCAAATAATCCCCAGATCTACATAGCTAGTCCTAATTTTTCTCTAACATTTGAATCATCAACTGCTACTTTTCACATTTTGAATTTAATATTCTCTAAATATCTCAATTTCAAGATGTTTAAAACAAAAATCATTATCTTTTCTCCCAAATGCCCCTCTTTTATTAATATCCCTTTTATCATTGAGGGTATCATCAACCCGTCAGTCACTCAAATTCATAAGATTGGTGTAATTCTTAACTTCACTCTCAGGAACTATAATCCCACATATCCAATATGTTGTCCAATTTTATTGTTTCCACCTTCAAAATAACTCTCATATTTATCTCTTTGTTTTCATGCACACAACTGTCACTCTGGTGCAAGATCTTATCATCTTATACCTGGATTACTGAAATAATGTTCTGGTTGGGTTCTTCTTGTTTCTTTCCACTCTAATCCATCTTCAACTTCACCACTAAAGGATTTTCCTAAACTACAGGCCCAATGAAGATTCTTCCTTACATCTCAATAAACTCCATTGGCTGCCTATTACTGCCAGGATTAAACATGAAGATTTTATTTTAGCATTGAAAGCCTTTTTATCCTGGTCTCTTTATGATCTTTTCCAATTTTCTTTCACTTCCTCCTCACATGCTGTGCTTCAGCTCCTTATTCTTCCTTGCATAGGATATTCTACTTTCTGATTTCATGACATTTCTTTAGCTATCTTAATAGTTGGAATATTCTCTTTTCTCAACTCCATTTCCTAGTTTTCCTGAATTCCTTCAAGATTCAGTTCAAATCACTCTCTATAGAAGTTGCTTACCAATTTCCACCTCCATACAGCCATATCTTCCCTCTCTGAGTGCCTGCATTATCGTATATGCATATAATTGTTGAAAACATTGAGTCAAGATAAATAATGGAGTTGAGTATATCAATTGAAATAGATTTATTAAATATATACTATGTACCAGACATTACATTTGATACCAGGAATATAAATACAAAAAAAAAATAAGCAATCCCTTCTAATAAAGAATTTGCAATTTAAAAGATAATAGGGAAGCAATATTAAGGAAGATATTCAGAAAATGAGGGGTGAAGTCTCTAAATTACAAACCTTACCTTGAAAGGGAAGAGCAATTTACTCTGTCAGAGTTTGGGGGGGCCCACTGGAATAAATATATACTAATAAATTTAGATTTCCTTAGTTTCTGCCAATTTCTGTTTTGTTTTTGGAAGGCTTTTTCCCCCTGTGCTTTCTATTTTCTCCCATTTATTGTAATAATTTTTATATGGTAAAAAACAAACAACAATAAAAGATTCTGCAGTAATATGGATTCCACTGCTGTCAAATATTGTGTTGTAGATTTTATAATACGTCATATCTCCATTCTCATTATTTTGATCTATTAAGACAGTACCCACACCTGTTACTGTATCCATTTCAAGTATGAAAGTTGCGATTGCTATCCTATCCTAACAGAGTCATCAAAAATCATTTCCTATTCTGATTTGCATGAGGAATGTGCTAAATGAATCCAGCAGAATCAGAACTGAAAGGCTCCAAGTAAAAATCACTGCTGGTTCCTATAATGAGATTTCACTTTCTACACACATATTAGAAGATTAGGCTTATGTGCTCCTAATCTTAACTAACAATAAAATATAGTCAAGAGAGAGGTTAATTTAACAGGGGGCCTTCATTTAATAAATCATACCCTTTATATCCTGAATTTTCAAACAGTAATTTCTTTATTATCCACATGTGCATTTTAAGTATTATATTTAAAGCCCTCCTACTTTTGTTTCTTTTTTTTTCTTAAGTTCAGGTTTGTTTTTTTTTTCTCCCCCCACAATTCATGTAACTTGTCCTTTCTCTGTGAATTCCATTGAACAAAAACTATCATTGAAATAGTAGCTCTGCAACTCAGCTCTGCATTACAATGTAAGGAACAATTATATACTGGGAAGAAATGAAAAATGTAAAGTGAAAATCATAAAAATCTTGATTATGCTTTTCAGTATGGAAATTGTGTGATTTTTTTTAAAAAGAAGAAAAACTGCATGTTAACAGAATTCATGGTTTCACTAGAGAGAAAAGATCACAGATTCTGTTTCTCTGATTCATTTAAAATGTATAAGCTATTTACTTCTCTAAATTACCAATTCAGTATTGACAAGGGAATACATCAAATTCCCCTGCTATTTTCAATGTCTGAAAAATGCTGCACAGCTCTCTGTAAATCCTACTTCCTGCATTCCTGCCATTTCTTTCACATTATATTAACAGAAAAGGACTACTAAGCTCTGAAGAAGAAAAAAAAAAGCTGAATTTTTTTTTAATCCTACTGTCTACAATCCTTGAGACTAATTCTTGTTATTAACCCTGGTGCTTGCTTCAGTCTGAAGACAGCTGTTTCCTATTTTCCTCCCAAAGAAAGGCTTCTGGGAACTACCCACCCAGGTCCCACAGCTTCATCTTTCTTGCAAACAAAGCTAGAATGAAAGACTGAACATCCAGATCATCTTCTGAAGAACTAGACCCTAATGGACCCATTCTCCCACTTGAGGTTTTGTCACTTGACTTGATTATCCACGCACATTTTTCCATCTCCTATAGTTTTGTTTTCTATTTTAATTTTGCTACTGCAATTTTATTACATTGTCCATGTCTTCTCATAAAGCAATATTGTTAAGGGAGCTGTAACTGGAATTTTCAATTGAGACAAAAAAATAAAAAGAGCTCTGTTAGAGTGCAGAATGCAACGTTAAACATGGCAGCGATATTATTGGGAATGGTGTAGGAATATTGTCTGATGGGAAAATGGCACACTGGCATTTTGGAGGACAGTCTGCGTCTGGAAGAGAAAGCAATTTACTCTCTATGAACAATGAAGGAGCAAAGCAGGCTAGAATATGACATTAGCAATGAGAACATGTAAGTGATTTCTTAGGATAGGTGAAAATTCAAAATAATATTTCATGGAGAATATCAGTGGAGGACATAGGAAAGGAATGTCCTGGATCATGATGGGAAAGAAACATATTCACAGGTCAGAATGTATCATCCACTCAGATGCCATTCCTTCAAATTGAACTTATAGCTCCAATTACTATTTAGAGTTGACTCTTTAGATGTAAGTGCAGAATCTGATTCAATTTTATTGGTTCAAGTTCATTGTTCCAGAATTGTCAAGACCTTTTTGAATCCTGAATCTGCCTTTTCTTCTCTTTTGAAAACTGAGACTGTATTTGCTAATCTCTAGAATTCTGAAACCTCTTCTATATTCTACTTCTCAAATGTTTGCAACTGCAGTTTCTCAATTCTACATACAAGTTCTTTAAAGTAGTGTAAAAAGAAATTTATCTGATTTTAGAGAATAAAACTCTTTCAAAGAAGCTAATTACTCTCTCACTTTCTCCTTATCTTTCTTGGTTTTCAATTTTCTCTTACTGATATTTCTTCTAAACTTTATAGTTTGAAGACATTTTTTCTTGATTAAGATAATGGAAGAAAAATAAAAGTGATTGTGTTTACCTATATCTTTGGTTGACATTGTACCATTTGTCTGAAGTAGTAAATAATATGTTTTTCTTTTTATTCTTGCTCTGAAAATATCTTTAGAAATAAAGCTATTTGTAGTATATTCATTTTCATTTGTTCACTAGTACATCTTTTTGTGCTTATGATTTTCTGATTTTTTTATCAGTTACTTTTGTAGTCTAGAGACTCTAAAGGTGGCATGATACAAAACAGTGATAAATAATTATTCTTATAAAGAAAGTTGAGATTTCAAAGTTTTAAGAAAATGGTCAATTACTAACTTTTATATCTAATTTTCTAGGATTTACCATCTCTGTCCTAAGTATTAGTCATCAAAATAAAGGGTTCATTACAAAAGTCTATCAATGTTTTTAAGTGCTTCCTCTAAAGGCAAGAGTGTTATACAATGGAACAAAATGACTATCCTAGTTTCAGCCTAATTTTGAAGGAAGAGAAGGTAGAGAAAGAAAAAGAATTCAGTTCTTTCAAGGATTCCAAAATGGCTTAATCACAGAATATTAAGGAAGCAACAAAGCAAGGTGACTAGAGTGTTGGACTTGGAATCATGAAGTTATGGAATCTGAATCTTTCCTGAGACATCTACTAGCTGAGTGAGCATAACAAATTTTCTATCTATAAAATGAAATTAATATCTACATCATACAGGAAATAGTAAAGTCCATAGGAGATAATTTGACTTGTGTTTCCTAACTTTAAAACATTATATAAATAATAATTGTTAGGATTACTAAGTGAGAACTCGGGTTGTCTGGATAGTGACAAGGTGAGAATTCAGGTTGGACAATTACAAGGTGAGAACTCAGGTTGACTTGATGGAAGGAGCAGGCTCATTGGCTGAGGTGGTTCTTCCCAGAAGCCCTTGCATTATCCCACGCCCATTCTCTGGGAGAATAAAAGAGAGGACTCCCAGAGATAGAAGAAGACTCTGCATTACATCTTGCTTGACGCAGCTCTCTGCTGGAAGGGAAGTCGGCTCTCTGCAGGAAGGGAAGTCACTTCTCTGGACAAGAGTTAACAGCAACTACCTGGAGACAACGGTTCGCTACAGGAAGAAGAATCTGTCTGAAAGATTTGAGTTGACACAGCAGATCTCCTCCCAGAGAGCGATCCGGCAGCTTCTGGAGACGACAGCTCACTACATTTGGCGCCCAACGTGGGGCAAGGACTTTTGCTTATCCTGACAAGAGGAGCTAGACCAGACCTTTGCAATTTGGCGCCCGAACAGGGACAGACACAGTCCTGATTCCAGTGGAAAAGCTTCCTATCTAGATCTCAGTCTCTCTGACCCAGAACTGTGAGTAACGAGAAAACTTTGTTAAAGATTAAGTGAGCGTGCTAATAGATAAATAAGGAACTTAACTTGTTAAGGGCTAAACCAGGAATCTCTTATAGCTGAAATGGGGCACATGTTAGCTAAATTCAATCCCTGGACCTCAGCCAACTCAACCCCAGCCCCAGAAGCAACCTCAGCTCCACCCCCATTCAGGAGTGGTACTATAGAGAGTATAATCAAGATAATTGAGGAGCAGAGTTTACTTATAACCTGGGTACAGATTGCTAAACTCTTGGCTGCATTAAGATGCACATCCCCTTGGTTCTTAGAGGAAGAAAAGATAGATGTAGATAAATGGAAGCTAGTGGGATATGAAATGAAAGAATTTCAAGCAAAAAATGGGCCTCGTTCAATTTCTGCAGAAGTATTTTATATCTACAACATAGTTCAATTAGCCTTAAACTATCAAGCAAGTTGTAGGAGAAGGAAAAGTTCTAAAAATGAACAGAGGAGGAAGTGTGAGGAAAAAAGGAAAGATCAAGATCTTTCCCTAGAGCAAGAGGATTTAAATGAGGAATTATGGTATGATTCTCTTGAAGAAGCTTCAACCCTGCCTAGAGAACAGATTATTGACAGGCCCACATCAACCCCACCTTCAGAGATGGAGGAAGAAAGAGGGGAAGAGGCAGAAATACAAACAGAATTGCCTGTGAAGCAGCCTAAGCCTATGACAAGATTAGAAAAAGCATTGGTTAAAGCTAAGAGAGAAGGACAGGATATAAGTGATTTTATACATGCATATTCTGTGATTGAAGAGATTGACTCTGTAGGCCATAAAAGGAGAAGATATGCACCTTTAGATTTGAATAAAATTAAGGATTTGAAAAAAGGTTGTACCCTTTATGGGGCTACATCAGCTTATGTCAAAATGTTACTAGATGGTTTGTCTTATGAAGTCCTAACCCCGAATGATTGGAAATCCATAGCAAGGACATGTCTGGAACCTGGAGAAAATTTATTATGGCTTGCGGAATTTCATGAATTATGTAAAATTCAAGTCAGATGCAATTTGGAAATAGGAGTTAACACACAATTCACTTTTGAGCACTTAGCTGGTGAAGGTCAGTATGGAGAGAATTCGGAACAGATTAATTATACCATGACAATATATGAACAAATTGCTAAGGCTGCAATAAAAGCTTGGGGTGTCCTCCCTGGACAGAAAGATCATGGAGAGGCTTTCACTAAAATACAGCAAGGTCCCAATGAACCTTTTGCAGATTTTGTGGGACGTTTGCAAACTGCTGTCAAAAGAACTATTGGAGAAAATTCAGCTACAGAAATAATGACCAGACATCTGGCTAAGGAAAATGCCAATGAGATTTGCAAAAGAATTATATGGGGATTAGACAAAGATGCTCCTTTAGAGGAGATCATAAGACGCTGTGCTACAGTGGGAACAAATGCTTTTTACACCCGGACAATGATGAACGTGGAAAGACAGGGTCCCTCCTGGCAAGGGACTTCTAGAGAAACTCGGCGATGTTTTCAATGTGGAAAAATTGGACATCTAAGAGCTCAGTGTAGGTATGGAGATACAGTGAGAAGACAGGGTGAAAGAAGACCTAAAACTCCATGTCCAAAATGCAACAGAGGACTCCATTGGGCATCAGAGTGTAGAATAATTCAGGGAAATGGGATGAGGGGCCCAGGTCCAGGGCCCCAGGCAAAAAAGACTTGGGGCATGATGGCAGCTGATGTTACACCCAAAGAGCCTTTAGAAGGTCAGGACTCTGATTTGATCAACCAGCAGAAAAGCAATCACATGGCAGAAAGGGATTACCTGATAAGTGAGCCAAAAGGCAATCAGATTGCAAAAATGGATTACACTTGGGGAGAATACAGGCCTTTTAAACCAACAGGGCTGTATCCAGTGCAAACAATTCCAATGTAATTGCCAGATGATGATAAGAGATTTAGAAAGTGGTAAATAGAAGGAAATTAGATAGGTTAACTGCCTGGGAGAGAGGGTTTGCTTGTATTTCTTCAGCAGGAGAAGGAATCAGATGGGTGCCAACGAGTCGTATTCGCCTTGTCCATCAGAGAGAGACAGAAAAAGAGAAAGACCTCAAAATAAAGGAGAAGATCTAAGAAACATCTTACACCTAAAGAGCATGGCTAATAAAAAGACTGTTAAAGAACTTTAAAACCAGCAGGAATCATTGGACTTCCTCACACAAGATGAGACTAATGGACAATGGACTTAAGGACATTTATAAAATTTCAATTTATGATTATTTGATTATGTTATATACTTCTAGCATGTGTTACTATGTTACTATGTGCTTATGTAATTTATGTAATTATCTGTAATACTTCCCATATTGATGGATTTATGTTTCAAGATCATGACTGTCCTATGTTCTAAATCAAAAGAAAGGGGGAGATGTTAGGATTACTAAGTGAGAACTCGGGTTGTCTGGATAGTGACAAGGTGAGAATTCAGGTTGGACAATTACAAGGTGAGAACTCAGGTTGACTTGATGGAAGGAGCAGGCTCATTGGCTGAGGTGGTTCTTCCCAGAAGCCCTTGCATTATCCCACGCCCATTCTCTGGGAGAATAAAAGAGAGGACTCCCAGAGATAGAAGAAGACTCTGCATTACATCTTGCTTGACGCAGCTCTCTGCAGGAAGGGAAGTCGGCTCTCTGCAGGAAGGGAAGTCACTTCTCTGGACAAGAGTTAACAGCAACTACCTGGAGACAACGGTTCGCTACAGGAAGAAGAATCTGTCTGAAAGATTTGAGTTGACACAGCAGATCTCTTCCCAGAGAGCGATCCGGCAGCTTCTGGAGACGACAGCTGGACTGGAGAAGGATAAGAGCTGGAGGAGATTCAAGAAGAAGACTCTGCATTGCATCAGGCTTGACGGGGCTCTCTGCAGGAAGGGAAGTCACTTCTAAGGACAAGAGTTAACAGCAACTGCCTGGAGACAACGGTTCACTACAGGAAGAAAGAAGAATCTGACTGAAAGATTTGAGTAGACACAGCATATCTCTTCCCAGGGAGCGATCTGGCAGCTTCTGGAGACGACAGCTCGCTACAAATAATAATAAGTTAAAATTTACATGGTACTCTAAGGTTTGTAAAGATTTACAAATATTATTTCATTTGATAATAATAATAACTAACTTTTAGGTAGTGTTGACCGTGTGTCAGGCATTGTACTAAGTGCTTACAAATTTTTATTTTATTCTCACAACAATCCAGTGAGAGAAGTGCTATAATTATCCCTGTTTTATAAATAAGGAAACTGAGGGAGAAGTTAAATAATTTGCCCAGAAGTACAGCTAGCAAGTAAGGCCAAATTTGAAATTGTACCTCATAAACTTCAGATTGAGTGCTCTCACCATTATATACCACCAAGTACCTGGTTTTAATCTTGTGCATATATTCTTTCTAGCTCCTCCAAATTATAGTAAATTCCTTCACCAAGTCTAAAAATTTAATTTTTATTTATGTACTATTTAGGTTTACTTTTGAAAGCTGTAAATTGGATAGAACCAGTCAATAAAAACCCTTTATTCTATATCCCTTGTTATGATAGTATGTAAATAACTTCCAAGTCACTAAAATTTAAGTTGTTTTTAATTCAACAAATGCAAATTAAATTTCTACAATAAAACTATACATAGAAGCAATTCAGCGGCATAGTGAAAGAGTACTGGGCCTCTCATCATGAAGACCTGAATTCAATACCAGCTTCAGACAGTTACTAGTTGTGTGGCCCTGTGCAACTCACTAAACATCTTTTCAAAAATCTCCTTTTTCTCATCCATAAAATTGGGATGTCGCAGGATTGTTATAATGATCAAATGAGTTATTTTTAAAGCACTTAGTACAGTGGCTGAAACATATGATATCAGTAATTCAGGAATCACTTTTCAGGTGCTACTTTAAATGTATAACTACATCTACAAAAATAAAAATACATTTTAATAAAAACAGAACGTTAGAGCATCTTGAAGTTTTTGGGTTTTTTAAGAAAAAATACACATACTTTGAATAACTGTAATAAAAGGAAAACTTTACTTGTGAAATTGTATTTTCAGGGAAGGAAATATCTTGAATTTAAATAGAGTACCATATGCTTAATAATACTTGTTTCCTCTCCTTTCTATGTGTCTGGTATTATGATAGATATTAAGGATATAACAACAAAAGGAAAAATCTTTAAAGGAGCTTACCTTCAACTGAGGAATAAAACCTATATATGCAAATAAAATAAATACAAAGTAAATTTCCAGGAGGAACTAGTAACAGGATGAAAAAGGTCACTCATAAGAAAGGGCACTTATGTTTAACCTTAAAGAGAATTAAAAGTTCCAGAAGTCAGATATAAGATTTGCATGAATGGGTGGGCAGCCTTTACAAAGGTAAAAACCTTTACAAAGCCTTTACAAAGGTAAAAGACTGAAAGTTGTATACCACAAAAACTTTTAACTTGACTAGAATGTCATGTGCTAGAGGAGGGGTATTAATCATCCTAGAAAGATGGTCTGGGGTCAAACTGTGAAAGACTTCAAATACCAAACAGAATGGTTTGTATTTTATCCCATAAGGAGCAGTAAGCTATAAAAGCTTCTCAGAGAGGACAATGACACATTCAGACTCATGTTTTAATAATATCAATTTGACAGCTAGGCAGTAATAGATTAAAGAAGAGAGAGTCTAGATACAGGGGAAACAGGAACCTATTACAGTAATTCAGGAAAGAGATGATAAATGCCTGAACTAAGTTGGTAGCTCTGTGAGGAGAGGAATGGAGACGAAAGAAAAATGCTGGATAACTAAAAAAATGACTAAAATGAGACAGAGACACACAGAGACATACAGAAGGAGAATGGGAGGGAGATAGGTAAGGCGGAGACAGGGTAGGAGACATGAAGAGAGACAGGGAAGGAGGGAAACAGGGAGGGAAGCAAGGAGAGAAACAGGGAGGAAGGATCTAATAGAGATTTCAGGAATACAAGCACAATTGGTGGGGTCCAAATAGCCATGACAAAACTATCAACAAAACTCAAAGGGAACTTTCCACCACTGTTTCCAACACATTCCTGTGCATGGTTTAATTGTCATGGTCCTCACTTTGTGTACCAGAAAATAGAGAGTCAAAAAGATTGTTACTTGTCCACATTCATATAGTCAACAAGTGGTAGTTAAGACTTAAACACATTTTGTAACTACTGTAATTGCTTTAAAAGTGACAAAGTGCTGCATAAATTGTTATTAGGGGAAAAACCCAAATTATCTAGTCTATAAACCTCCCCAAATTGAGGGACAAAGAATATGAAATGATGTTTCCAAGGTCATACAATGGTTTGAGACAGATACAGGTCTAAAAGACACTGTTACATATCTACATTTCTCTTGCATTGCAATAATTCATCAGGGGAAAAATATTTAAACATATAGTCTACAGCCATAAAACAGTTTTTTATCTTTTTTTTTTTTTTGTGTGTGTGTGTGTGTGTGTGTGTGTGTGGTGTGAAAGTCAGAACACAACTGAATTATCCTGGAGCTCAAGTCCTTTTTAGGAGACTCAATTTCCATGCAAACACAACTAAGGCTGCTGCCTCTTAAAACAATGTGTGAATGGGGAGCTTTGTAAAACATATTTATTGACCATCTGCAATGCATCACAATAGTAAAATTTAAAGTGCAAAGAACTTTCTAGCAGGTCATAGAATATAGAGTAGCCTGCCAATCTAACCAGTTATCACATTAGGTAGAAGCCTTAAGTCTTTAAATTCTTTAAAGACTTGTTTGGTGACTATAATCTTCAAAAGTACTTTAGTAGCACTGCAGATGATCAATAAATATTTGCTGCAAAATTCACTCATGCATTCATTTGGTTTTGGAAAGTAAAGCAGCTTTTGTTATGTTTGTATGAAAGTTAAATCTCTTCAACAGAATAAAAGATTATCCATGAAGCCAATTTTTGCTATGTATATAGAGAATAATATAAAAATTGTTTGTTTTTTCTTCCTTTGATAGACATTATTTTACATAGAGGGAAAACTTTTGCAACACAAAACTTTTAAACTTTCCTCACCTCCATTTTTACACTTAAGCCTGAATAAGTCAATAATTTTCTGTTAGACAACAATGAGAGATTTGGTATTGGAGGAAAGGGCTTAATCAGTTTGCCAGAGATAGCATGATAGTAGGTCATGTCAATATAAACCTTTTATCGCCTAAAAATTGATTTTTTTCTTCATTTCTTCAATATCATTCTACCCCTATGTTCCCAATTAAATAATTTTAATTGTATTTTAATTATCTTATTATTCTTTTTTAATTGTAAACATTTTCATTTAAAGTTGTGAGTTTCAAATTTTATTCATCTTTCTTTACCTGACCCTTGCCCCCCACTCTGAGATAGTAAGCAATCAGCTATAGGTTCAATTAGGGAAAACATTCCATATTAGTCATTTTGTGTTAGAAGATTCAAATAAAAGAAAAAATAAAAAAGAGAGTGAAAAATAGCTTGCTTCAATCTGTATTCAATCAATAAGACTTCTTTCTCTCGAGGCAAATTATATACTTCATCAATAACCCTTTGGAATTGTTTTGGACCATGATATTGTTGAGAATAAGTGAACCATTCACAATTCTTCATCAAACAACCTTGCTGTTACTATGTTCTGGTTCTGTTCACTTCACTATCCATCAGTTCATGTAAGTCTATCCAAGTTTTTTTTTAAATCATCATGTTTGTCATTTATTATAGTACAAAAATATCCCATTACAATCATATATCATAGCTTATTTATATATCACAAGTTATTTAGTCATTTCCCAATCAACAGGTATTCCTTTGATTTCTAATTTTCAGCCATAACAAAAAGGCTACTATCAATATTTTCTACTTTTATGTCTTTTTTTTACCTTTTGGGGGAAAGGAGGATGTTTTGGGGATACAGGCCTAGCAGTGGTATTACTGGATCAAAGGCTATTCACACTTCTACAATCCTTTGGGCATAGTTCAAAATTGTTCTCCAGAATAATTGGATCAGTTCACAATTCCACCAACAGTGTCTTAGTTCCCTAGTTTTCCCACAGCTCCTCCTCTCCTTTTCCTTTTTGATCATAGTAACCATATTAGTCTGATAGGTATGAGAGGCTACATTAGAGTGATGTTAATTCACATTTCTCTGATCAGTAGTGATCAGAGTATATATTTTATATGAATATATATATGTATATATATATATATATATAACTTTGATTTCATTGTCTGATAAATGCATGTTCAAAAACTTCAATCATTTATCAATTGAGAAATGAGTTTTATTTTTATAAATTTGACTCACTTCACTATGTTTTTGATAAATGAGGTCTTTCTCAGAGATATTCATTGCAAAAAAATCCCAATTTTCTGCTTTCTTTAAAATTCTGATTGTATTGGTTTTATTTGTGCAAAAATTTTTTTAATTTTATATGATTAAATTTATCTATTTTATATTTTGTAATCCTTACATCTTCCTTGATTTTAAATTCTCCCTTTATCCATAAATCTTACAGATAAACTATTCCATGCTCACTTAACTTGCTGATGGTATCAAGTTTTATGTCTAAATCATATACACTTTTTATTTTAACTTGATGTACACTGTGAGGTGTCTATATACACTTACTGTCTGACATAGTGTTTTACAGTTTTCCAACATATTTTGTCAAATAGAGAGTTTTTGTTTTGAAAACTTCTATCTTTGGTTTTACTTTTCACTAAATTAATTTGTCATTTACTATAATACAATTTGTACTTAATCTATTTCACTGATCCACCACTCTGTTTATTAGCCAGTACCAAATTATTTTGATAATGACCACTTTAACCATATTTCTAAAATATATAGAGAACTAACTCAAATTTATAAGAATTCAAGTCATTCTCCAATTGATAAATTGTCAAAAGATATAAACAGGCAATTTTCAGATGAAGAAATTGGAACTATTTCTAGTCATATGAAAAGGTGCTCTAAATCATTATTGTTCAGGGAAATCAAATTAAGACAACTTTGAGGTACCACTAAATACCTTTCAAACTGACTAAGATAACAGGAAAAGATAATAATGAATGTTGGAGGGGATGTAGGAAAACTGGGACACATCATTGGTGAAATTGTGAAATGATTCAACCATTCTGAAGAGCAATTTGGAATTGCCCAAAGACCAATCAAACTGTGCTAACCTTTTCATCCAATAGTGTCTCTGCTGGGACTGTATCCCAAAGAGATCATAAAGGATGTGCAAAAATATTTCTAACAGCCCTTTTTGTAGTGGCAGGAAACTGGAAACTGAGTGGATGCCCATCAGAGAATGGCTGAATAAGTTATGGTATATAAATAGCAATGAATATTATTGTCCTATAAGAAATGTTAAGCAGGATGATTTCAGAGGACTGGAGAGACTTACATGAACTAAGTGAAGTGAATAGAACAAGCAGATCATTGTACATGGCAACAACAAGATTATATAATGATCAATTCTGATGGACAGAATTTTCAACAATGAAATGATTCAGGCTACTTCCAATGATCTTATAATTAACAGAGTCCTCTGTACCCAGAAGTGGGGACTGAATATGGATTATAACATAGTATTTTCACTATTTTTGTTGTTGTTTGCTTGCATTTTGTTTTCTTTTTCATTTTTTTCCTTTTTGTTCTAATTTTCCTTGTGTGGCATGATAATTGTGAAAATATGTATAGAAGAATTGCACATGTTTAACAATATTCGATTACTTACTATATAGGGTAGGGATGGGGAGAAGAGGGAAAAAATTGGAACACAACTATTTTGCAGTGGTGAATTGAAACTTATCTATGTATATGTTTTGAAAATAAAAAGCATTAATAATTTTAAAAATATAATTACCACTTTGATTTCTTTGATAACTTTGAACTTAAACTTTGAGATGAATTTTGTTATTATTTTTAGTTCTATAAAATAATTAGTTGATAGTTTGGTTGATATGGCACTAAACAAATATACTAAATTAGGTAAAATTGCCATTTTATTATATTGGCTTAGTCTACACATGATCAATTAATATTTTTCTACTTGTTTAAATCAAAATTTATTTGTGTGAAAAGTATTTTATAGTTGTGTTTATATAGTTCCTGGGTGTATCTTGACATGTAGACTCCCAAGCATTTTACATTACCTGCATTTACTTTAAATAAAAATTCTCCTTCTCATGCTGCTGGACTTGGCTAGTAATATAGAGAAATGATGATGATTTACCTGGTTTCTTTTTTTACCCTGTGGCTTTGCTAATACTGTATGTAGCTAAGCTAATTTGTTAATTTCAAGTAGTTTCTTACTAGATTCTCTAGGATTTCCTAAGTGTAACATCATATCATATCATCTGCAAAGAGTGTGGCAACTATCTTAAGAAGATTTTTAAGAGATTAGAAGGGATAGGAGTGAAAGAAAAACTGAAATTTCATTAGGACTATTTTTCATGCCAAGATGTAGGTTCAAGTAAGAGAGACAGTGATTACATAGGGAATAGATTGAAATCTCAGGAAGTCTTGAATAGAAGTTGGCTAACCACTTATAAGGATATTGCAGAGAGATTATGGATTGCTCTTTTAGTCTCATTGAAATGGAAAACTCTGTAGATAGGCTCTGTAGATAATCTTGGAGAATCACTTGGGGCTCAATCACTAGGAGAAGCTGAGGCTGATAGGTAATTTAAATTTAGGAGTTATAAATTGTAACTGGAAACCAATTAGAAATTCACACTAAATTCAGCACTAATAACTCTCCCAAGGAGTGGAGGACCACTAGGCTCCAAATGGAAGAGCTTTTACCAGCAAAGTTCAAAAAGAAGGCTTCAAAATCAATCAGTATGATAGAAGATGTATGTATGAGTTGGCATAACACTTTCAGTTTGGAAGAAGGATGAGAGGAGAAGAAAGAAAGAAAAAGAGAAGAAAAAAGAGGAAATGGGAGGGCTGGAATCAGAAACCCTTGAATTAAAATCTAATTTCATCACTTATTAGCTTTGTGACCTTGGTCAAAAAATAAGCAGGTTGGATTAGATACTCATTATAGAATTCCCTCCAAATCTAAATCTGTCCTTTTATGAGATTTGCCTGTCCCTAACTTCCTCAATGGTAAAATGGGAATAATTATAGCCTAGGGTTTTGTGAATATCAAATGTGATAATATTTGTAGTGTTTAGCACAGTATTTAATTAATTATTGTTTTCCTTTCTTGCTAACTTCCTTCCTTCTTTCTGATTAAGAAAACATTAAAAATAATAATAATAATTTTTAATTAAAAAAATTTAAAAAGCTTTGATGCAGTCCCTGGCTAAAATACTCTAAATTTATTTTGGCCATAAACACTAATAAGAAATACAAAACTGGAATGGGTTCACAATGAGCTAGATGGTGGACTGCATGACTGTAGTTGGAGCATTAATCAGTTTAGCTAAATCTGAAGGATTAGTTTGACAAAATCAATCAATCCAAAAAAAATTTACATATATATATGGGCACCTGGAGATACAAAGGCAAAAATGATACATTCCCTGCTACAAAGAATGTATTAGAGGACAGGAGTAGATAAATAAATATAGAAAGGAGACATGTGAAATATATGCATTCATAAATAAACAAGTATAAGATAAATACCAGGTAAATTTGTGAGGGGGTAGCACTGACAACTGAGAAATCAGGAAAGATTATTTAGAAGGGATCACTTGAGCAGTCTTTTTTAAAAGAAACCAGAAATTCTAAAAGGCAGCAGAGAGGTATCATCAGTGCAGTCCAGATACAGGGGACAACTAATACAACTCAGTTTTTCCATATAGGGACAGATTTAGATTTGGAAGAAACTTTAATAAGTATCTAATCCAACCTGCTTATTTTACAAATATGAAAAATGAATTTCAGAAAAATTCAGTGACATGGATAACTTTACATAAATTCAAAAGCCAGATTCTCTGACTCCAGACCCCAACACTCTTTCTATAGTATACAATGTAGGAAAAGGTCATAATGATTAAATGTTTTGATTTATAGCTAAAAATATATAATTTCTTATATTTTTTACTTATTCTGTTATGTTTTTACTTGTGTTATTTCTTGAATGCTGTGTAAAGATTGATATAACCACAATATCTGATATTTCCATAGCATTGTAAAACTTGCAAAAGACTTTGTTTGTGTAATTTTATTAGCACCTGAGGATTAATCAATGAAATAGATACTGTATTGTTAATAGTATTAGTCTCATTTTACAACTGAGGTACAAAGATGTTAAGTCAAAAAAAACACATAAAGAATTTGAACTTCCTACATTTTCCTAACTCTACCAGTGTATCCTCTATGGTACTATATTATGTGTCAGTTTCTGGGTCCTCTTACATAGTGAAAGACAGTTTCATAATGTCTTGCTCAGAATTCAATCACTCCCTCAAGAAATTTCTAGGATGATATTTTTCCCCCTCTTTGGTAATTAAACACTTTAATTTTTATAGCCTCCTGGGTAGTAGGCATTACAACATTAAATAACACCAAAAGTGGTATTTTAACTCCACAGGCTTGATTTGGTACCTGACCATAAAAGTCACAGGATGTCTATCAGCAAAATGCTGCTGTGGAAAACAATGGCTGAGTGTCGGTGACACAGAAAAACTGTCTAATTAGTCGACATTTTTCAAAGAATAATTGCCTGTCAGCCTGTTAAGCCTCCTTTCTGCAAACTCATTTCCCAAGGCTGTGATTTAAATTACAGGTATATTCACGGGGCTCCTTGATCACATATATCTTAAATAAAAGTAATTGTGCATCTGGTATTTTTAGAGGGAAAAAATGTGCTTTCCCACTATTTTATGTTCTGAATAGAAACTTAAGAGAAAATACATTCTTAAGAGTTTGGGGTCAGCAGTTGTAGTATACTGTTCAAGGTATGTATAATTCTTCACTTCAAACAACAAGGACACCAACTTCTTTTACAGCATATGGCTAATA
Source organism: Sminthopsis crassicaudata (assembly GCF_048593235.1). Lineage (NCBI taxonomy): Eukaryota > Metazoa > Chordata > Mammalia > Dasyuromorphia > Dasyuridae > Sminthopsis > Sminthopsis crassicaudata. The sequence goes on from NC_133621.1 coordinate 127,546,282, forward strand.
GACATTTTCAATTGCCAAAAATACTGCAGTTTAGTTGTTGTGGTTCCTCCCCCCAAGTTGAAAGTGAGGCCATACATAAATAGAACACAGGGAGGCTGAAGAATAAGACACTGAATATTAATGCTGTCACCCAAAATAAGGATGAAAGCTATTTTTAGATATCCCTTTTCAATTGTGCTTAGAACAATAATTTATTCATTATCAGCATCTGTGGGGATGTCTGCTCAGTAAAAACTTATTCAGTGAGGATTGTTGCAGAGGTAAGTGTACCTTTAGAAATATAATGCATATTTCAATAAATATTAGTATCTTTAGCAAAACTCAGAGGAGATATTTTCCAATACCTCATTATGTCTCATGCCTACTGATTTTAATGGTAATTAGACACCAGGGAAGAAACAGATTTGAAGCTGGGATAAACAACTAAATTAGAGATGCCATTTACCCATTATGTTCTGCCTCTATTAGTCCCTTGGAAAATAAACCTAAAATGATACAGCCAGAATAGTGGAGGAATGTTATACCAAGCTCCCCTTTCATCAATGCATTCACCTTGTTGGTGTGAGATAAATTTGTCTCACTCTGATACTCCTGATCCACAATTTGATTATTGTATTTCTATTAAGTCAACAGCAACCCAAACTAACTTTAAAATTTTAGGATGTCCTCACTTCATAGTAGAATTTTTTCTATTTAGATATACTTTTTTCCAACTCTTCATAGCAACTAAATTATCATAAAAAGAAATAGCTCCTAATAACCATTTCTTAGCCATAATAAGTTGACAAGACACTGTGATCTTCCCTGAATGATGTATTCTGATGGTAGAGAAAGAAGGACCCCCAAGGCTATAACTCTAAGACAATGTCTTAGAAGCATAATTTGGGAGCCAATTCTTTCCAGAGGACACTGTCTTTCACAATCTGACATGCTCAGTTCAGTCACCAAACTCACATAGATAAACATAGATACTCAATACACAGATACACATGGATTAGCAGGGCTGCCAGGAGCTAAAACCTCTGCTACTCACAGGTTCGTACAGTAAAGAAAGTAATCTCAAAAACAATAATTAACAGTGGGGCAGAAATCTTTAGGATAACTACAGAAACTTCAATTGTAGAGTCCTAGATAAATCCATTATTTGAGTCACTATCCTCTCAAAATTCCAGCTCATAAGCCCCAACTGATTTTTTTTTTGCCAGATCAACAGAAGGAAATCTATTTAATCTAAAAAACATTTAACTAAAAATCATGTTAACCTAAGTTATATGAAGTATTCCTGCCATATAACTAGTAATATACTTTCTTATAAATTAACATATCATGTCAAAGAAGCATTTGTGTTCAAGAAACACATAGGAAGCATAGGTTGCAAGTGATCAAGGCAACATTCACAGAAGAGAACCTACAGTAAATTTTAGGGTTATTCTTACTCTTGGACCAACACCACTCCAAAAATGCCTCTGTATAACTAATATTATTGGTTACTTATTTGAAGAGCCACTGATATCAACCAATCATGAGGTTAATAAAACTGTGGGCTACAAGTGGGTTATGGGTTATATTAACTTTTAAACTGTTCTCTCCATTGCTATCAATTGCTAATCTTCCATTTAGTTGTCATCTACTGGTTTTCTTTTTAAATTGGCTGTTCTCTGCAGATCCTCACTATATTAATTACCTGGTGCAGTGCTTGGCATTTAATAAATATTGATTGATTAGAATCAAATATGTCTCATGACTACTAATTTTAGGGATCATTTTTTGTTTATGTGATTCAATCCAAGCCAGTCAACCTAAAACATGCCTAAACATTAAAACTTTTTAACCTCCTATGCTTTTGCTTAACTGTAACTCTCTGAACTCTACCTTCTATATAATTGAGATATTGCGATACAATAATCCTTTTCAGCTCCTTTTAATTCCACTCAATTCCTCCTCAGTTTTTGAAAATCATACATGGAATTTACTGAGCAAAACTGAAATGGATTTTGGTGACATTTTTTTTCCTTATTCAGCTCCATCTTTACCTTCCCAAGAACTGCAAGACTTTATAAACTGCCCCAGTCTGAGTTTTTCTTTCTGATCTGATTTTTTTTTGTGCATGATAAATGTGGAAGTATGTATGGAAGAACTGCACATTTAACATATATCAGATCACTTGCTGTCTGGGAAGAAGAGCGGGAGAAAATTTAGAACACAAGATTTTATAAGGGTAAATGCTGAATACTTTCCTTACATATAATTTAAAAATTAAAAAAATGTTTAAAAATAATAAATGCTATCAATGCCATAAACTCTACATGTATCAATTACTATTTTGGGCCATGTGTAAGAAACTAAATAATATAAAGAAGGATAAAGCATTTTCATCTTACTGTAAAAGGTTGTGACTTTAAAAGAGAAAAGAGCCTATAGATGACTATATAGATAGAACAATAGAACAGAATTTGGGTTTCTGGATCAAAGATTATGACACCAAAGTGATAAACTACTAACATGCAATAGAGTATATATTAAGAATGCTGGGTAAAACATGTTTGACAAGATATTCATTGACCTAAATCAAGAAGATTTTAAAGTAAAAACTTTAGGGGGACAGAGAAAAATAGCCATATAAACTATGTATAAACTATAAAATCAGGTTCAATGAAGCATATTATTAAAAACACTGGAAGAAAAATAATTGTGTAGAAAATATTTAGCAATTCTCAGGACACAGAAAAACATGGAAGAGTATTGAAAATGTACTTATATCTTCAGTTGTCTTTATCACATTGGGTAATAGTTTATAATGTGCTTGAAATGTTATATCAAGTAATTAAATATAATTGTCAAAAAGTAATTGCAATGTTTAGAGATGATGAGCCGCAAATGATTCTACTATTCCCAGCAATACAACTACTCTGAATGACTTATAATGAAAAATACTATCCATACCCAGAAAAAAACCTGATTGTTTCTGAATAAAGATTGAAACATAACTCTCTTTTATATTATTTTTCTTTAAGTATTTTTTGGAGAAAGGGGAAGATCTATGTTTTCTTTCACAACATGACTTCACATCTGCCTTCTTAATGGAAAGTGGAACTGTGAAGGAAGAAAGAGAATCTGGAACTCAAAGTTTTCAAAACGTAAAAAAAGTTGGGATTTTTTTATTTAACTGGAGAAAATAAAAATACAACATACCTAACTAAATAAAATTGTTTAGATGGGATGAATAAAATGAATATGGGAAAATTATTAAGACTTGCAGTATGCCAAGCACTATGTTAAGTCATGAATATGAATACAAAAGCAAATAATTTCTGCCTTCAAAAAGATTTCATTCTAATAAAAGGAGATCGTGTTTATGTGAGTATATGTGTGTGTATGATGGGAAGATAGCAAAATAAGAAATATTTTCAGTTAAAAGGTGAAGGAATGTTGAGTGAAACTAGAAAGACATAGAAGGGCATGGTCTTAATAGTAGAATGGCACTGTTGTTTTGATTATAGCTTCAGAATTGGAAAATTGTGGTGAATAAATGAATACAAAAACATTTATTGTTATTACTTATGTCAATAATTGTTCTTTGAGTTGGGGATACTAAGATATAAAACTATATGGTCATGATCTCAAGGAACTCATTTTATTTAGGAAAGCAACTCACAAAGAAAAGTTCTGCTGCAGGGCTAATAGAAATGCTCAGAATTTCAAAGGGTGATATAACTAGGAAGAGAGCATTGGACAAGTTTCATCCTTTGGTAAAGGACAATGCTGAGGTTCTCCAGGATATAAAGGCAGGGAGAATGTTAGGCAGAGAGGTCAAGTATAAGATTGAGAAGCAGCCATTAGATTTTTTTTAGTTAAGAGAGAATTGTGGAGAGAGCCTTTTCCATTGAATGAGGGGACCAAAGAAAAATTGTACATGGCTTTTTCAAGTCAGAAAAGGGAGGAGAAAAAAACAGTATAGCTATAAGACATAGCCAGTTAAGCAAAGTATGTTTTTGTTTTGTTTTTTAGGATGGATATCTTTATTGACAGTGAAAAAGTCTGTAAGTAGAGGGAGATTGAAGATAAGAGAAAAGGAAAGGAAAAAACGGCACTGGGGTGAAGGGAGATTAGAATAAGACAGGATAAGATATGCCAAACAGTTTGGCAGGGAACTAGATACCAACTAACCAGAGGTCACTGTGTATATTCTTACATTTACAACTTTTTAATAAACAAGCTTTTACTGTGTTTTATCTTTAAAAAAAAAGAATAAGACATGATAGCTATCTTCAGCTATTTTAAGGATTGTTACTGAAGAGAAATGATTAAAGTTATTCTCCACTGAGGCACAACCAAAAGTGTTATAAGAAGGAATATTTGGATTAAATCTTCAGGAAGAACTTTTTGTCTAGCAGAGCCTCCTATAAAAGCAATGCCTTTTTTTTCTACAGTCATGGTATGTAAAAAGGCAAGATGACTCACATCACTCAGATAGTCTAAGATGATAGGAAATATAATGATAAATGTTGGAGGAGATGTGGGAAAATTGTGACACTAATACCTTGTTTGGTGAAGTTATGAACTGATCCAACCATTTGGAAAAGCAATCTGGAACTATTTCCAAAGGGCTATAAAACTGTGTACACCCTTTGACCCAGTAGTCAATTACTGGGTTTGTATCCTAAGGAAATCATAAAGGAGGGAAAAAAGGCCTACATGTGCAAAAATGGTTGTAGCACCCCTTTCTGTAGTAGCAAAGAATTGGAAAAGGAATGGGTGCCCATCAGTTGGCGAATGCCTGAACAAATTGTGGTACATGAAGGTAATGGAATATTAGTGTTCTATAAAAAATGATAAACAAGCTGATTGTAGAAAGACATGGAAATATTTACATGACCTGATGCTGAGCGAAACAAGAAGAACCAGGAATACATTGTACACAATAACAGCAAAAAAAAAGTACGATATATAAACATAAAAATCTTGGTTCTTTTCACTAGTTCAGTGATCCAAAGCAATCCCAATAGACTTTGGACAGGAAATGACATCTGCATCCAGAAAAAGATCTAAGGAGACTGAATGCAAATTAACACATATTATGTTCACTTCTTTTTTCTGTTGGTTTTTTTTTCAATCTCTCCCATGGTTTTTCCTTTTTGTCTGATTTTTCTCTCCCAAGAATCATAAAGCAATATGCATTAAAAATAACAAACTTTCTACAATAAAAAGGCAACATCATTTGGAGAATGGCTGAATAACTTAGGATATATGAATGTTATGGAATATTATTGTTCTATAAGAAATAATCAGCAGGATGGTTTTAGAGAGGCCTGGAGAGACTTGCATGAACTGATGCTGAATGAAATGAGCAAAACCAGGAGATCATTGTACATAGCAACAGCAAGATTATACAATGATCACTTCTGATGGATGTAACTCTTTCCAACAATGAGATGATTCAGATCAGTTCCAATGGTCTTGTGATGAAGAGAGCTATCTACACTCAGAGACAAGACTGTGGGAACTAAGTGTGGACCATAACATAGCATTTTACTTTCTTTTGTTGTTTGCTTCCATTTTGTTTTCTTTCTCGGTTTTTTTTTTTCTTTTCCCTTTTTGATCCGATTTTTCTTGTGCAGCAAGATAACTGTATAAATATGTATACATATATTGGATATAACATAAATTTTAACATATTTAACATATATTGGACTACCTGCCATCTAGAGGAGGGGGTGAATGGAAGGAGGGGGAAATTTGGAAGACAAGGTTTTGCAAGGGTCAATGTTGAAAAATTATCCATGCATATATTTTGTAAATAACATGCTTTAATTTAAAAAATTAAAAAGGCAAGATAACTATCTCTCAGGCAATTCCTCCAATAGATGGAAAGTTTATCTGAAAGAATTGTAAATTACCTTCTAATTATAAGAACAAAGCCCATCATCTTATGGGCAAGTTGATTCCTCAGGCCCTTTTTATATTGAAAAAGTCATAATTCTCTGAAGTCTTAAAGGCTATCACAACTGTGTTAAGTAGCTTAATATGTCCATGCCACATTTTTCCAAGACAAATAGTCACTGCAAATAAAGAATAGCTTTAGAAAAGTCACACATGAATATGCTTTAACTAAGAAAACAATTGGAAAAGATCTAAAATGATGCAATATTTTATATTATTTATATTTTTATTATATATAGTTTCCACTATATTTTCACAAGTTCCTTTCAAAAGGTACCTCATCCTTGATAACTCATTTTGATTAATTTGAGTACAGATCATCTGCCTTTATAAACTATATATCATGATTACGCATTGGGCTCAGTCTATTAGCTATTCTGCATATATGACTTTTGTTGAGGTTTATCATAGTACTTTGTCATTGTAACTTTATTTCCATACAATTAAATTGAAAGTGATGCTTGTTTGAGAAATAAAGTAATAAGAAATCATTATTTTCATTTCTTGGGTTTTGAATAGAACATTTTAGGGAATTATTCATATTTTATTTTTTTTATTTTCTTTCAAACCAATTATTTAATAATGGTGATATGACTTATTAGATATTTTTTAAATAAGAAAGAAATATTTTAAGTGTAAGCATAAAAATGATTATTTTAATAAAAAAAAGTTTAACAGGAAATATATTTGGGGATAAGTTGATAAATTGTCAGATTAAAGAATCTTTTCATATTTTATACCTACTTTTATTATATCATTTAATGTGCTTCATTAAAATTATGCTAGGGGGAGAGGTAAAGCATGAAGTTGACAATATTGTCCTTATTGACGTAAATGTATAAACTTGTATTAGATGGCCTCTAGGTGTATGATCACATGATCTTATGGTAAATATGAATGGGTATACCAGGACCAATACAAAATACTTCATGTATCAAGGATCTATAATGTGGTCAGTGTGAATGATCTTCCTAAGAGTACTAGGTACTACTTTACCTAGTAGATGATCTTGAAAGCTTCTGTACCTGAAATATTATCATTTGGTAGTCACTGTGGTAATGAGCTTTTTTTATTTTATTTAGCTTTCTACTTGAATGACTGATACATATAGTTCATCAGAGGCTTTATAATTGAGGCCTTTAGATCTGTGTATATGTGTATGTGTTTTGTGGGTAGAGATGTTAATCTATAATTTCATTTTACATACATAATTTGTACATGGATATGTATACATATGTACATATGTGTATATTGTCATTTATATGACATATTATAATAGAGGGAGCATGGCAAAGTGACTAGAGGCCCAGCCTCAAAACCAGAAAGAACAGCTTCCAAATTCTACTTTGATACATATTGACTAGTAAGTCATTTAACCTCTTAGTGGTCTGGGCAAATCTCTGAAATGATAAATTACAGAGAAGCTACTGTTTTGTTTCCTCATCTAAAAATTCCCTTTACAAAAATATCTGTGTATAATTCCATTGATATATGCATATTCCTACAGAAACATATATGATTATATGCATATTACCGTAATTTAAGCATAATACCACATTTTGTACAAATACTTGTCCTCTGCCAGCTAGCATATTACAATTTGGAAATACCTAGAATACATGTTCCTATAAATAATAAAGAAAAAACACAATATGATAAATTCCTGTATATTATACCAATAGGCTTTTATTGTAATGATACAAATATAAGACATTAAAAATCCTCTCTTCAACTTTCTTAAAATTGTACTATAACTACAATACCAGGTCTAAAGTCTTCTTTAAAATCCTGAAAGAATTTTTAATCATATAAGTGATTTTAGTTTGATGGCTTATTGAGAAAGAGCATTTTTTGCAACTTAGTATGAATTCCAAAGGCCCTGTGTTAAAATACTGAGTTAGAGGGAAGATTGTTTTACTGAAGTAATACTATTATTTAGGCAACCCTTGGGGTTCTACAAGTATTTCTCTACTTCTCAAATAGCAAAAGATCTTTATTTGTATATTTAAAAACATCACAGAAACAAACATCAGTGTTGTAAGAAGACAACACAACAGTATGTAAGCAATTATCTAATTTTCATTAAGATAATTTAACTAGCAAATATCTTCATATGTATATAATACAATCCAGTAAAAACAAAATAGAAAAATGAATTCCTAAGTATTTGGTGTGTCAAACTGAATCCTTTCCTGGATACCATAGTCAAATCCACTAAAGATGCCAACTAAGAAAACGTACCCAAGATTTAAAATATAGGTATTATCAAAATGGTGGAGGAGATTTGAGTTCATGGGCATGCTTTCAATATCCTCTCATATTATACTGATTTTTGGCTTTGTTAACATCATTAAAACTAGTTATAACTAGTATCCATTTTAATTTTTGTGCTTTTGATAATATTTTGTCTTCTACTTTAAGGATAAATCATTTCTTAAAATTAATTACAAAAGAAAATATATAATTAACATGAATTGTATTCATCCTTCTAATACAAAACAAATTATTCTTCATTTATGTACATAGAAAACCGACTGATAATTCCAACATAAAGAAAAACAATCAAATAGTACTGGCATGCAGTGAATTGTAAATAATATTTTCAATGAAGTACTCTGCCACATATTGTTTGGATATCTTTGGGCTAAGAGATTTTCCATCTAACCTACAAACTAAAGCATCATAGTGCCATCTCCTGGAAAGTGTAATAATTTTGAAGAGGAGGTATAAATATCAAGTGAATCCTTGTTGTAATGAATGAATAATACTTTATCTATTTAGAAGAGGAAATTGAATTTTAAATTATTGATTTTAAAACACCCTCCCAAAGTACAATTTGGAAATAAAAAAAAAAAAAATCAAGCCACTTTTTTCTTATATTTGTATACTTTGTCTAACTTGATATATCAGTTTTTAATAGCATGCTTTAAAGAATATGATGATGACATTTTGGATAATTTATCCTGAAGAATATAAAGAGTAAAAGTCCCTCCATATTTGCTATCTATATCTCTTTTGTGGTATCACTACAAAAAATAATACTGACCCTTGGTGTTTTCCGTTTGAGCCTTTTTCTTGCCTTTACCCCACTCTCAAATAAGTTAACCTATTTTCTCAAAAGTTACTCAATGAATAATAAATGTCATAATTTTCTTAAGAAATTCATGTTATTTAATTGTTTAAAAATACTTATATTATTTTGTGACTTGTTTTCGTCAAAAAATTTAAGAGTTAGGAGACACAACATAATTGTTAGCCAAGAAACAGTTAGCACCATGTACAGCAATTGTATCAAAATGAGAATAATTTGGCTAATTCAGCCATGATATGATATGAGAAGTGAAGTTCCCTAAAATCTCAGCTGTGTCTTTGTGCCACCATTAAATGTGTTTAAAATGGTAAAATTATGGAAATATTGAATTGATCACAGATATCACTTAGTCTGGACTATTTTAAAATCAATATTTTTATCATTATCATTTTTATATTTTTCTCATTTTTATGGATTACCAATAAAAACAATTTTGCACATATATATATGTAATAATGGCTTTCTGTAAACCTAGGAGTATTGTTATATAAATTCGTGTTCTGTAGACTAACTGAAAGCATTTTTCAGACAACTCTAATAGCAGACAGGAAAGGAGTATGATATGTACCTCTTCTTATTTCCATGAGATTTTACTTCCATTTCCTAGGTGTCTTTATTTTTAAGTTTCCACTCCATGCAATTTGGAGATTATACATGTGTGGAATGACAATATTTATTATAAATGTTGTTCTTAAATTTTTATATATCAATGTTATTTCCAGGACATAGTGGACAATAGTTCTGTCTGTATGGTAATGTGGAGAATAACAATATTAGTATAAAGTGATCTGGATTAAGAGACTCAGGAAATCCTACAAAACATAAGAATGGAACCACTGCATTATCTGAGTTTTCCTGATGAGAAACTTCCCTTTCTGGGACAGTCTTTGGATATTTTTCCCAGTATGTTAGCTTACACAAAAGAAGCCTAGAAAGTGGAAGAGAGTATGTGGATGTCTGCAGTTATGTGGGGGGATGTAATATCTTATAGCAGCTCTTGCTATAAGGTCTGTTTGCTGAATCTGAGAGAAGGCCTTTCTAAGGCAGCTCCATTTACAATTCTGATAAAATGCCTATTTTATAATTTTGCTTCCATCAACCATGGGTTGTTTAACTGCTCATATATAACTCCTGAAGAAGTTGTACAGGTCAACTCCGCACCCCATCTAAAATTCACCACTAAAGTATTCCATAGGATGTGATTATATATTGTCCCTAACGGAAGTAGGGGAAAGTAGTCTACTTGATATGAAATCAAACTTCAAACTACAAAAGACTACAAATGACTGAACACTACAATGAACTGAATTTAATAATCTACTCTATTAAATGACCATTAATGAAAAGCAAAACAAATAATAAATTAGGTATTATTTTGTAGAATTTGCCAATTTTCAAGGTATAACTGATTATCCTGAAATTTTAACAATTGACCCTAGTTGAAGCAGGTTTGCTGAACACACACGTACATACACGCGTGCACACACACACGCACACATACACACAAATACACACACACACACACACACACACCTGGCAGAAGTGGACAAAGGCAAATAATGGTATAGAGTGAAGGGGAAAGGATATCCTTACCAATTTAAACTCTGGGTAAAAGGTGGCCTTTTGTCCCAATGGAGCTTGGGTAAAAAAGTCAGAATGAAAGTACACCAAACCACCCTCCTTCCAATCTCAAAAAATAGTTGACTTTACCCAAAGCCAGCAAGATAGGTGGTACAGTAAATTGAGCAGTACATAAAAGTTACTCTGTTCTTTTCAGGAACTCCCAGGGAAATAGGAGATAAGATACCCTCAGATTATTTCTAAAGTCATAGATATCATTTTCCCCAAAAAGGATGATTCCTTGTCTATACTAAACATTAGAAACTAATTTCTTTCTTGACCATCACTGTATTGAGAGCCTTAAGAGAGTGTCATCACTTAGGTAAACAGCTTTTACTACTTTCCCCTTTGCCAATATCCATCAAACTCCTCAAAAGGAGAAGAGTAAAAGCACATTGATTGAAAGACATTAGGATAATTGTCTTGATTCACTCACAGAGAACCCCTAAAGGGAATGGTCAAAAAGGGGAATGGTTTCAAGAAAAAAAAATTGCTAAATCTGTATTTAAAGTTAAATGAATTTTTCTCTTTATGAAGCAAACTGTTGATTTTATTGTTACCTCAATTTGAGGGCCTTGTACAATCTTGAATAAGAAATATTCCTTGTTCAAGATTTCTACAAATTGTTCCAGGTACCTAAGAACTCAGCATGGACATTTCTCTCTATGAAAAAAATTATTGCACTTAGATTAATTATAAATTAGTATAAAATTGTTTCTTTCAGGTTTCTGCTTAAAACACAGAATGATATACTTTTTAAAAAATCAATGCCATCTAAATGTCTGATAAAATATGATACAGTATGATATGGTATGGTATGGTATAATATGGTATGATATGGTATGGTATGGTATGATATATTGTTCAGCACAGCATAGTATGACATATATGATGGTATGCTGTGCTCGGCCCCTCTCCCAGGACTTTAGTGGCCTGCCATTGCAACACCACGATTCTAACTTCCTTTCTAGGTTCCTGCGTCCAGATTTTCATACTGCTTAAAGCACCTGTCCATATCTCCTTTTACTGACCATGATGGAACTTTCCTGCCATCATCTGCATTGTTCTGGTGGATCAATCTCTAGTTTCCAGTCCCCAACCATCTGGATTGGTCCATTCCATCACCCACTGAATTATAAAACTAAATCTTATAGAACCACTTATTTATTTCAAATGTGCTACCCCCAACTGGTACCTCAGTTATAAAGCTGTTTTCTGAATGACAAATTGTCTCACTAATGTTTAGTATAGCAACAATTATGTAGATATTAGTAAATAACTTTAAAGCCACCATTAACAATACTATTTTAAAAATTTATATAGTGTCTCAAGATTATAAATATAGTATAAGTATGCAAATTAATTCTCCAAAGTCTAACCATCAAATCTCCAATAGGACCAAGTGTTTAGTGCTTAAATATTGCAAGTAATTTAAAGTTGGTAAGAAACATTGTATTACACATACACATATATACACACAGTTGTTTTTTTAATATAAATTCATTTTACCCCTTTTTAGCCATTTTTATGTGATTTGGAACATTCAGGGTTGGAAGTGCAGATATAAACATAATTTAACATATTAACAAAGGTTCCTTGATAAATGGTCATGAGGATATAAAGTAGAAAATTCATTTAAAAATAATATTTAAATTTTTGTATTACATTAATTTTTGTACTTTTGCTATGTTAATGAATTTCATGACTAAGCAACTGTATTGCATGTGTAACTCAACTGAAGTTTTCATTATAAGAAATGTTAAAAATCCTATCCCTGGACATGTATGTACACAGCTGATTTTTTCATGTAATGATAGATATATAATTAAAAGTTGTGCTCCCATCTGGTGTGAGTTGTTATTAACATTCTTACATTAGAAGTACTTTCAGCAGTCTGTGAACATCAGAGTTTCATTCTGATCTACAAGAAGTAGGGAAAGAAGGGATCTAGGAAGTATCCACCCAGAAAGAGCAGAAATTGTGACTGTATGACTGTAAAATACCTTTGAAAAAGTCAGTGTGTTAATTAAAAATGCTCTTGGGCAGGAACAAGTTAGATATCTCAGTAATATTTATAGATACGATCTTTGCATGACAAGTCAAATGATATATCCAATATACTAGCAACTTTTCTTTCATCATTAGACATGATGAATAAGATTTTTCCACTCATTTTAAAAAATATATTCATCATGTTCAATGGAAAGAATTCTTACAATCTAACAAAAAAAAGAAAAATTTTCCTAATAACATGCAACAAACTGATTCTTTAAGAAAAGACACCCAACTAGGTGCAACATGACAAATATAGAAATATATTTAGAAGAATCACACAGTTAACCTATATTGAATTGCTTGATGTCTTGGGAAGGGAGGAGGAATGGAGAAAGGGGGAAATATTTGGAACATGAGCTTTTGCAAAGATAAATGGTGAAAATTATCTTTGCATGTATTTGGAAAAATAAAATATTATTAAAGAAAAAAATTGGAAAATAATATGGGAGACTGAAGGATGGGTGGTACCTTCAATAGTAAGATGAAAGTTTAGAAGGGAGGAAGTATTTGGGGTGAGGGAACAAGATATTATAGTCTGTTTTTGACATAATAAGACCCAGATGCCTATTAGATATCCAATTTCAGCCATACAATAACAGTTGGTGATACAGGAAAAGAAGTCTGCTCATCTCTGACTGAACATAGAGATATTTTTGAGTCATTTGTATAAAGATAGATAATTGAACCCATGAGGGTCCAGAATGGAGCCCTGATATATACCAACTGTATGTAGGTGCAACACTTGATCATCAAAGTTACTGATGAGTGACCAAACTGCTAGAAAAACCAAGAGAGAGCAGTGTAATAAGAAACAAACAGAAACAAGCAATTTGGAAATTTTTTAAAAGTGGGTCAAGCACAGATTTCATAGGTAATATGCATATTAGCAAGCTAACACTGAGCCATCAGTGACTATATTTTAAGTCTGATCATTCAATTAGATTCATCCAAATGTTTTATCAGCCTATAGCTATGATAAATAATTCCCCCCCAAAAAATAGAATGAGATATATTATTATGTCACAGGAGTAATTTATGAACCTGATAAGCTACTATAAAGAATTCCACTTCAAAAAGTTCTTTGATTTTGTTATCTAAAGACAAAAACTAAATGATATATTCATTCTACTTAGTGAAAAATATCTCCTATCCCTCTTTATGGAGAATGTATCGCTTTTAGTTATCATATACACTTGATGTCAAAAGGAGAAATCTTAATATATGATGTATTCTAAAATTCATTCCATTCTGTCATCCACACATCTTATGCTTAAACTGACCCATATATTTTATCTTGGTTTTTAGTTTTTAATATTATTACTCTTTCCAGAAGCTTTCTAAAAACTTTCTTGGGAGCAGTCAAGATGTAGAGTCAGAGGCACAAGCTTTGACACATCTTCCCCAAAACTTCTTTCACAATAAATAGAAAACATGTAAAACTGAATCTGAGCATGAAAATTAAGAAAAAGTCATACTGAGTTATTTTTAAGTCCAGGGAAACTCAGGAAGAAACATAGAAAGTCTATAAATGTAGAGGTGCTGGACAGGAGTACAGCATAGTGAAAGGAGCACTAAACTATGGCAGCAGCACTATATTTTGATGGAGGTAGGAGCAAGGAGCAACCCAGTGCTCAGAATGGTATTTTATGAAAAGAAAATTTACTTAAAAAGTAAATCATTGGCTAATTTGATTTTTTTAAAAGAAAGAAGAAAATCAAATTACCAATTTGAAAATGAAAAGTATTAAGCCTAGCCTCTGAAGATGAAATAAAAGCAATTACTAGAACCTTACGTGATGAACTGTATTCCATTAAATCTGACACTTTAAATTAAATACATGAATATTCACCAAAAAATGTAAATGTCCCAGACCAACAAAAGAGGAAATAGAATAGTTAAATAAACTTGTCTTAGAAAAAAGAAATAAAAAAAAAAACTGAACTCCTTAAGTTAAAAAAAAATCCAGCACCAGATTATACATTATGACCAGGCTGGATTTATGGCAGGAAGAATGCAGCACTGATTAAATATTAAGGAAACTATAAACTTAAATGATTATTTCAATAACAAAAAATAATTATTTCAATAAATGCAGGAAAAAATTGACAAAATATTAATACTCATTCTAATAATCAGAGAAATGCACATTAAAACAATTTCAAGTACTACCTCACACCTGTAAGACTGTCTAAGATTGCAAAAATAGGGAAATGATAAATTCTAAAGGAAACAGAAGAAAATAGTTATGCTAATACAATACTGGTAAAACTGTGAACTTGGTCTAATCATTCAGAAGGGCAATTTGGAACAGTGCTCAAAAAGCTATAAAACTGTGAATATACTCTGACTTAGCATTAGCATTACTAGATCTATGCCCCAAAGAGAGCAAAAGAAAAGACAATGGACCAATATGTACAAAAATATTTATAACTGCTCTTTTTATTGTGGTAAAGAATTGGAAACTGGGGTGGAAAGATTGCCCACCAATTCCAAATGGCTAAATAATGTATGATGCATTAATGCAATAGAATATTATTGCACCATTAATAATTTATGGAGGGAATGATTTTAGAATGATTTAGAAAAGGCTGAGAAAAATTATATGAACTGAATTAAAGTAAATAGGGAAGAACCAAAATAATTTACATAGTAACATCAATATTGTAAAAAATAATCACATGTGAAAGACTTAGCAACTTCAATCAATACTCCACAAATTGAAAGAACTCAAAATAAAAAGTTCAATATACCTCCAGATAGAGAACTGATAGGCTTAGAATGCAAATTGAAATAAATATTTTTCTCTTTCATTTTTGCCCTAAGGCTTCATCTGTTCCACAACAAAAATTTTATTTTCAGTCAATAAGGAATAAATATTTTGCCTATATTTTCAAGGATTGATTATGTAAAGAAAAATTTAATAAAAAATTATTGCAATAGTTATTGCAATAATCCATTCTGACTTTTATTCAATATTGTATTAGAAAAGTAAGTTATATAAAATTACCCAAGCATATGTTCTGTCAATAAAAAGTTATAATAAAAAAGTTATAGCATTCCATAAAAGAAAAATTGAAGAAAGTACCAAAGAAAATTTTATTAAAAATAACTTTGAACAATATAAATACTTGGAAGCCTACCCACCAAGACAAAATTAGGAACAATTACAAAATATTTTTGCACAAATAAAATCAGTTCTAAACCATTAGAAAAATATTCATTGCTCGTGGATAAACTAAGGTAATATCATAAAAATGACCATCTAACTAAATCAATTTTCTTAGTGCTATACTAATCTATTAAAGAATCATTTTATAGGGCTCAAAAATTAAAAAAAAATCTAACTGAAAAATAAAATGTCAAGACTATCAAAGGAATCAATGTGGGCAAATGTGAAAGAAGATGACCTAGCCATACCAGATCTGTATTATAAAGAGACAATCAACAAAACAATCTGATATCGAGTAAGTAACAGAATGGTGGATAAGTGGAATAGGTTAGATACATAATACAAAGTAGTAAATTATTATAATACTCTAGTATTTGATAAACAACAAAAAACAACAAAAAAATTTATCATTTGACAAAGATTGTTAAATATCCTGGACAGTGGTTTGACAAAAAGTAGGTATAGACCAATATCTCATACTGTACAGTGATACAGGTCAAAATGGATAACTGATATAGAGGTTAGCATCAGATCATAAGTAAATTAGAGGATAATGGAAAACTGTACCTGTCAGGTTTATGGATAAGGGAAGGATTTATGACCAAAAAAAGAGAAAGAAAACATTATCAGATATAAAATTGATGATTTTGATTGCATTAAATTAAAAGGTTTGCAAAACAAAAACAAAAACAAAAAAACAATGTAGCCAAGATTAGAAGAAAAGCAAGAAGTCAGGAAAAAACATATAGCAAGCTTTTCTGAAAAAGGCCTCATTTCTCAAATATACAGAATACTCAATATAGAAAATTCAAATATATAGAAAAAATTATAAGAATAAGAGCTATTTCTCAATTATTAAATGATAAAAGGACATAACCAATTTTTTCATACAAAGAAATTAAAGGTATCTATAGTCATATAAAAATGTTCTAAATCAATATTGGTTAAAGAAATGCAAATTTAAACAACTCTGAGGTAACCCAAAGCTATCAGATTGGTTAATATGACAGAAAAAGAGAATGACAAGTGTTGAAGGACATATGGAAAAGTTGGGACACTAATACATTGATGGAATTGTGAACTGTTCCAATCATTCTGGAGAGCAACTTAAAATTATGTACAAAAGGCCATAATATTTTCCATACTATTTGTCCTGCAATACTATTTCAAGTCTCAGTATCTTGGTATTTTAAAAAGATTTTTTAAACAGGGCAGTGGGATGGGGTATATGGGCAAAAATATTCATAGTAGCTCTTTTTGTGATAGCAAAGAATTAGAAATTGAGAATTTGTTCATCAGGAGGGGATTGGTTGAATGAATTGTGTCATATCATTATGATGGAATACTACTTTACAATAAGGAATAATGAACAGGATGCTTTCAGAAAAAGTTTGGAAGACTAACATGAAATGATGCAAAGTGAAGTGAGCAAAACCAGCAAAAAGTTATACACAGTAACATCAATATTGTATGACAACAACTGTGAAGGGATAGATATTCTGGGAAATATAATGCCCCAAGACAATTCTGAAAGATTTATTATGAAAAATATGATTGACTTCCATACATGCAGAATGAATTCATATTAAAGCATATTTTTTTAGATTTTCTTTTTGACCTATGTTTTCTTTAGCAACATAGCTTATATACAAATATTTTGCATAACTTCACATATATAATTTATATCAAATTGCTAAACTCAAGGAGGAAGGAGAGGAGTGAAAAGAGAGAATTTGGAACTCAATTTTTTGAGATAAATATTTACAATGTTTTACATGTTGTTATGCCACAGTTCTCTTTTATTGTCCTGATTCAATTTCCCTAATTATCCTGACCCAGTCCTGACTCAATTTCTCTAATTGTTCTGCTTCAGTTTATAATTGTCAGCTCAAAACTCAGTCCTGCAAAACCTCCCCTCCCTCTTTATCAGAATATTTGATAATGATAAAAGATCTTATATTTTAGAATATCAGAATGCTTCTCCACATCCCAAGCTATCTATTATGCCATATTACCTCTCATATGAGCGTAGAGGGGGAAGGACATAAATAATAAATAAAGAAACATTTATTTCACAATTACTATATGCCAGGTACTGTGATAAGCACTTTTTGCAAATATTATTTCACTTAAACAACTCTGAAAGCTTATTATTATTCCCATTTTATAGTTGAGAAAACAGAGGCAAGCCAAGTTTAATTAACTTTCCCAAGGGGTAACATAGCTTTTATGTCTCTGAGATTAAATTTGAGCTCATATTCCCTTGACAACAGGCCCGATATTTAGTCCAACTATGATGACTTGTTACAAACAATCTCAGACATAAAGAATATATAATAAAACCTAGCTTCCTTCTCTCAGTGGGGGGGAGGAGAATCTATGCCTTCAGCTATAGTAGCTATGTTAGTTGGCTTTATTTCAAGAAAACCAAAATGGGGTTGAAAAGAGACCTATGCAACTGAAATGACTGCACAATAGTCTCATTATGTTATGAGCATGCAGTGGAATACTATGATACCATAAGTAATGATGAATATGAAAAAGTCAGAGAAATCTGGAAATACTTCTATTAACTGATACAAAAGGAAATAAGCTTTTTGGAACAATAGATGTATAATGAGAGGAAGAATCAATGAGAGTGAAATTCTTTCATCATGCTTAATAGATTCTGCCAGCAGATCATGTATTTGAAGCTAAATAAGCCTGTTCCCTGGAATGCATAATGAATGGGCCAAGCCCACAATTCTGAATTTACAGTTATGCTCTAATTGTTTTCTCTTGTTTTACCAAGTAATGAGAAAGAAAAAGAAAAAAAAAGCCTTTAATTGATTCCAGAGCTGGAATTAAGTGTGAATACAAAAGATTTGAACAATGGAAACCTCTCTATTTTTATTGGTGACTTCAGAATGTGAGTAGAAGAAGAAATTAAGAAGTTTTTGGGTGGGAAAAGAGTGAACTGCTGTGAACTTGTTCTACATTCTCCTAATATACAGTGTCATCTCTTGTGTGTATCTTTCTGATCCTAGGTATCAGAAATAGAACAGGTACAATTATGATCTTATGTGTATTTGTAAACATCAGAAGAATTGTTAAGACATTTAACAGCTGGAATTTATAGCAGTCTTCTCATAGAAATAGCGAGTAAATCTGATGTAGAGCCAGCCCTGAAGAGTGATTTTTTTGACCCAGCCTAGCAGTGACATGATCAAGTCAAGATATCATAGCAAAGAAAGGGACTCATGCGCTGACTTTGGTAATAGTAAATGAGTAGAGAATGGAAGAGAGATAGTTTGGTAATGACTTCTTTAAGTCTGAGCTCACTTTCCCAAAGTATTAAGTAAAGGAAAATTGGTTTCTGATTTTTGAGGTTTTTGCACTTCATTTTTTGTTATATCTTCTTATAAAATGTTCCTTTGTAAAACACTATTGATATTAAGTAATTGATATTAAGGATACATTAATTAATCAATTGAGAGGAACACACTAGATGGCTTTTATAAGTACAAATGATGAGGTAAAAATAGGCACCACAAGTGGTAAATACTAAATGGATTTGGGAGAGCACTTGATTATAAAAAGATTATGCAAAATTTCATGACAACCATGGAGCAACCATGACAAGACATCTATCAGGTTACAAAGTTTTGCTATTTATTATGTGAATAGCACACAGGAGTGAGCAAGGAAATAGTTTTAACAATTGAGAATTAACAAGGGGAAGTTCTCTAATAAAACTCAGTAGCTTGGGTGCTATCCTTTGTTCTCAAAGAGGACCAAAGTCACATCATTATATTGATGAGAACTAGATAAGAGGTACCTAAATGAAAGTAGGTTTAATTGAGGTCTAGTGGCAGGTTCGGGGTACAGGAAGTCAAATGGAGCTCCCCTGCAACCCCTTTAGATTTGGTGCAAGGATACGAAGTTAAATGAGGTCTAGTAGCAGTGCAAGAGTCCTCTGTAAAGGAATTTACAGACCCGAAAACCTCGACTGATAAAAGAGGTTTATTATGGGGTTTGGAAGTAAGGTTAAAAGGTGTTAGGTAAAGAGAGGAAGAAACCAGAGCCAGGGTGGTTCCGGTGGGCAGGAATCCTTTGGCATGGCAGATGTTTGGGACCTCTGCAAAGATAGGATTCCAGTTTAGCTCTTTTTTATAATAGGAGGCTTTGGACAAGCTGAAGGGGCTCATAGGTGAAGTCCCAGGTTGGTTTCAGGCTGAGTTTCAGCCAGGGTTAGAATTTGAATTGAATTCAATAGGTTTCAGGACTGACCCAGATAACAAAGATGAAAACTGTATTTAGGGTGGAGTCCCTTCCCTAAGGCAGGGTCCAAGGCGTTTTTTCCTTTTTTTAAGAGTTTTGGGGTTTCCTCATCATTCCCTCCTTAAGCAGTTAAAACTTAAATTCATTTAAAAGAAAAGAAGACTTGGGGCAGTGTCCCTTATTGGGCCAGGGTTGAAGATTTTCTCCAAAAATCTTCAGACTAGTGGGGTCCCCTCTTCAATATTACAGTCAAGTTACAAGGTGTCTAGACTGTGGCTGATCAGACAAATATGAGCTTGGAATGCTTTGTCACAATGTTGGACACAAATAGTTCCTGTGAATATTTGGGGTGATAACTCTCTAGCTTTGCACATCTTGTGTTTCTTCTGAGCTAATTCAATTTTACTTTGCTCATAAAGTAGAGCATCTTCTCTGATGAGGATACACCATGCTAGGTGGTCCTGTGCAAGTGTCTCTCCCATGTCATATAATCAATTCTAAAGTTCTTAAGAGAGATTTTAAGAGTTTTTATATTTTTTTTGAACTCCCATGTGAGCGCTTGCCCTGTGTAAGTTCTCCATAAAATAAGCTTTTTTGCCAAGTGTACATTTAGTATTCAAACTATGTGACCAGCCCAATATTTCTCTGTAGTGGAGTGCTTAGCAGATTAGTTCCAGAAAGGACTTCAGGGTCTGGTATCTTATCCTTCCAGACGATCTCCAGAATCTTCTTAAGATAATTCAAATGTAAGCAGTTTCCTGACATGGCACTGGGATACTGTCCAGGTTTCAGTAACATACAATAATGAGGGCAGCATAATATCTCTATAGACCTTCAGTTTGAAAGTCAGTTTATATGAACCACTACATAGAATTTCCAATCCCTATTTTTTTGTCTGCCTACATTTTTGATTTTCTTCACAGACTAATCGTACAGTGTTTCAAAGTCTGATTCTTTTTGTACAGCAAAACAACTGTTTGGACATGTATACATATATTGTATTTAACTTATACTTTAACATATTTAACATGTATTGGTCAATCTGCCATCTCGGGGAAGGGGTGGGGAAAAGTTGAAACAAAAGGTTTTGCAATTGTCAATGCTGGAAAATTACTTATGCATAAGATTTTTGTAAAAATTAATTCAATTAATTAATTCATTCATTTTAAAAGTCAGTCTAATATCTGTCCTCTCCCTCACTTTCCTTTAAAGTCTCCCAAACACTGAGCTAGATTTAGCAATGAGTGTGTTAATCTCATTGTCAATTTAGATGTTCCCTTATGGAACTAACAATTAAGAAGGAACATGCCATTAAAGGGAATATACCCTGAAAGGGGAGTATGCCATCAACTGGCAGGATAAATCCATAGAAGAGGTTAACAGACTAACCCTAAATAGGGTTTAGAAAGAGAAGGGGATTATACCATTGATTGGTGGGCTAACCCTAAAAGGGATGTAGCACCCTGAAAAAATTAGCTACAAAGCACCATGAGGCAATGGGGGAAAGGGGGAAAGGAAGAAGAAATATATCAGGAGGCAAGATACTATGGCGACCTCTCCTAAAAGGAATTTAACAAAGATCTGCTCCGTGGACAGATGTTTTATAAGAAAAATATAACAGCAGAGGTTGACATCATAGGAAAAATATAACCACAGAGGTTGACATCATAACTTGCTTTCTGATTGAAAACAGTTCAGTGAGGTTTCTAAAGACCTCTACCTGAGGTGGGACTATAAGCAAAAGTCCACTTGCATAAAAGGCTTGTTTAAGAACAAAAGGCTCACTCGCCTGATAACCTATTAGCACTTTATACTTTCTCTTCTAATGACCATCTACGTACCCAGGATTTCATCACTAATACTAGGGGGGGGGGAAATCCACAGCCCCTAAAGATTATCTCCATAGCCCTACAAAAGAGATTTAGTAGCCACCCTCTGGTGCTCTATCTACTAGATTTGAGTAAGTTTGAATTGGGAGAGTAAAGCCAGAAGTGCTTATATGTAATGTAATGTAAATCAAGATAACATCTGTTTCAGCTACTGTGTATTTGATGACAATCAAGATCATCTAATTTTTCTTTTAATTTGCTATAATTGCAAAAAAAAATTACTGACAGATTTGATAGAGAAGAAAAAGAGACTATTTGTTATTTTTGTAGGATTGACAGTAGGCTATGTATCAGATTTTTGCTCTGACAAATTACAAATTTCCTCCTCAGCCTCACATGCAGAGAATTTTAGCCTGAAAGGTGAACTCTGACACTAATGTAAAGGAATACTATTTATAACTCGCTATGGTTGTAGACTCTGCCTGGGATGTTTAACTCTAATACCACCTTTCATGAAATTCCACTTCTAAGAGAATTTCATAGTCCATACTCTCTAAGAACTGATTATACCATGGTTAAGTATCAGTTCCTTCAGGACTTTTGTTACCATCTTAAAGATTCTAGATTCTTCCTCAAAAATTCCAAGTATTATCTCTGTTTGTTCATTTATCACTTCTTATACTAGATACTAGGCTTTTTTTGACCCTGAGCCAAACAATTCTTGATGAGAATTTTTGGTGAATTCACTCAATTAGACAACTATTCAATGATTCTCTAGTTGTTAACATTAAATGAGGCTTTTAAAAGGGAGGTAGGTAGTCAACAAAAAGGTTAGTCACTATCACAAAGCCTGTTCTATGCTGTGTTCAAATGGAAGAGTAATTACCTGTAAATGAAGAGGTCCTCTAAATGCTTCCATTTTTGGATGGTATTATGTATTCTACTTCAAACCTTGAGACACTATGGAATCTCCTTGAATGAAAGCCTCAAAACAGATCAGCCTAAAAAAAGATGCAGGGTAAAATAAGAATGAAAAATACCTGTTGTATAGATTGACGTGGAGCTGAATGGGAAACCTATTCAGTTAATCTATTATTATATCTGCTAAAAGCATATCTATCTATCCTATACGTGAATTAAGCTCTTCAGATGAACAATGAACTCACTCATAATGGAACAGAGGAAAATGAAGAGATGACTTCATTTGAGAGATTATGAAGAATTTTCTCCAATTCCCAACTGATCCCCAATTGAAAGTCCAATAGTTTTAATGTTATTATTCTCTAGGTAGTATATATGATTGCAACTCATGAAACATAACAATCTCTGATGATTCAAAATTATGAGTGACCAAAGAATAAGTGACAGTAAGACTGCAGCATGTTACCATTATAGCTTACATTCAAGTGATATAAAAGTGATCTTCACCCAGAAAAATACGATGAGAAATAGAAGTGGGACAATCAGGTAGCAATAACAAGAGATAACAGACAGACAGTCCCAGTGACATGATAGTTCCCAAAGAATGTTTTGTTTTTTTTGTAAAGATGCAGAAGGTTTCCAGAATTTGGGGCAGATTATTTCTAGGTGGCCATGGATGTGTAAGAAAAGGCATGGATAGGTTATCATACACTTCACTGAAACTAATACACATGTTGATGAGACCATAAATTCATTGAGGTATTAAAGACTATAAAGTTTTCTAAACTTTTTTTTATCTGGAGCTAGAGAGGATAAATAATTGGCAATCAAAATATTCCAAACAGTTAAGTTCTGGTTTGCTAATAGGAAGTTAACTGATTCTCCCTACCTCTAATTCTTTTGCCTTAAGCATTGATTTAAACTGAAGAAATTCAAAATTAAAATGTAATATATGTTTCTAAGAAAGGTTTAATTTCTCCATTCCAATCAGTTTTCTTAAAGATATAGGATATAGATGCTTGGTAAAAAGAAGGGGGGAGAAGAAAATAACATAAAACTTTTATGTACCCTTCTCCTAGTGTGAGCTTATTAAAACCTTTTCTGGAACCAAGTTTTCAGTGAGGATGGAAAGAAAAGAACAGAACTTAAGATCACTAATTGCCTAAAGAGCAAAAGAAATAAATGCACATTAAATAATAAGAGAATAATAAAATTAAGCAACCTACTTTGCATTTTCTAGACCCCAGCTACAGTACAATGCATATAAAAATAAAAGCACAGATATTATTATCCTAAATATTATTTTTTATTTTTCTTTAGATGTATTCTTACAAAGTGATGCACATTCACTCACTGCTAAACTTTTTCAATCATAAAGGTTATACTTATTTTTTGCTCTATAATTGAAGTACACAAAATGGCCCAGTCAGTCTAATTCTTTCAATATGTTCACTTCCTCTCAACATAAATGTCTGCTAGCTCCTCAAATAAAATACCATACTCAACTGAGTCACCAAGGAGAAATACAACCTTCTGTTATATTGGATAGAGGGAGGGGAGAGAATAGGAGGAAAGAGATTCAATAAGGAAAAGGGGGAGATCAATTTTGTCATCCCTAAATAAACACATAGAGGGCTTCTACCAGAGATTAATGGGGATTGGAGATTTGAGTTGAAAGACTATCACATTTTGTTTTTGGATTTTGTACTTTTAAAAAAGAAAAAAAAAACAGCTGCTGAGCTGAACTATAAAAATAAACATAAATGGGCTTTATGATACTTTTTAGAAGGTGCCTTGGGCCAACTTTCAGAATCAATCAATTGTTCTGACTTTAATGTTCAGAATGACTCCTTTATATACCTTAGAGTAAACAGCTTGTGTAATGTGATTCTGTTAGAACATACTATAAGGAGAATCTTCTTTATCAAAACAAAGTGTTTATTATTAGAATCAAGTTAAAGTTATTGATTCTTCTCCTCCACAAAGGTGCTTTAAATCCACATATCATGCTGAGTTGTGTAGGTCACAGAGGACTTCTCTGAAGGGAAAAAAAAATTTTTTCCCCATTGCAGCCTAATTTCTAGAAATAATCCTTCAAGCAACAGGAAACAATGATCGAAGAATATATCTAACTAATGTGATAGCAAATAACCATAGTGCAGAAGCAGTTAGAGAAGAGCAAAAAATAAATGCTATCACCCATTTTCATTTGCCAACAAAATTCTGAAGTGATCATATGTTAAATACAACAAAGAAAAAAAAATAACCACACAGAGAAAAATAAAACCAAAAAAGTTAGACTACTAATATTATTGTGGGTATAGAAATGAAGTCATACTTATTGAAGTTATACTTATGCATATATGTATATTCAGAATACTCTGTGTGCTTAGCATACAGTACTTTTTGAGTTGTTTCTTTTTTGTGGTATCCATATACATTTTTATCATCTCTACAAGAGTATAAGGTCCTTGAAGATAAGAATTTTGTTAATATCTCTATTGTAATCTCACTCTATACCCAACACAGTGCATGGCAATGCAATTGATTATACTCCATAAGGATTGTGCTATCAGAGCAAAGGTGGGAGTCTAGATATGGTCCTATCAGTATCTCCTCACACTGTGGAACAACCAGGTCAGCTACAACAGCATTCTTTGAGAAAAGAAAAAGTGCTGAAGACAGGAATAATATTCTCTAAATGTTGTTAGTTTCTTCCTTTCTTCCTAACAAGGGAGGGATATGATCAAGGGGTTCAGCTATTCTTGGGTCTTTTCCTTTGTGATTGTCTGTATGTGGTTTGATAACAATTGCTTGAGAGATACTGAAACTATGATTAGTGTTTATCCTTTATATTTGTTCATTGAGTCCAAAATATTGGATCCCAAACACGTCATACCAAAAGGGATAGAGAGCTAAATAATAATATGTTTCAAAGCTGGCTTCTTCTCCAACTGTGTGAATTCAGTCTACAATCTTATTCCAGTGACTAGTCCAAAACATAGGCACGAGGATAGAATTTTAATAAATACTGATTGCCAAATGAATGAAAATTCCTCAATGTGTGTGAATGAGCACTTTAAGCCAAAGTTTGTAACAAATGCTAAAAATAAAATAGTCTTGTTAGCTATGTTGGCAGCAAAGGGAAGGCTAAGGAAAGATATTAACAGCTGTCAGCAAGAATATAGAACTGCTCAATTTCTATTTTGCAATTATTTCCCTTTACTTTGGAGAATGCTTGTCAAAATTCAAAGGATAGTTTAAAGGGAAATTAGTAGGCTGGTTAGCTTGACATCAGTTTCTTGTCAAAAAAAAAAGACTATCTTTTTAATACTGAATCCTGGAATTTGACAAGAAACTGATTATCAAGAATTAGCATGGATGGGTTCATTAATAATAAGTCATTCCAAAATCACTTCCTTTCTTTTTTGACTAGATTATCAGACTAGTAGATATATGGGGAACATTGTTTTTAGAACATCAGGATTTCAGCAAGGCATGTGGAAAAAATATTTTCCCTATATCCCTGAATAGAATCTAGAGATATAGAATTGATGGCACAGCTATGTCAGTTTATTACATGACATTACATTACAGACAGTTGAATTAATGTCAGGAAATAAATGGAGGTAAATCCAATAGGTAATCTCTTTGTGTTGTTGTTCAGTAATTCAGTTCTGTCCAACTCTTTATAATATAATTGTTCATAGAATTTTCTTTTTTTAATTTTCTTTTTTATTAATTTTTATAATTATAAAATTTTGACAGTATATATGCATGAGTAATTTTTATAACATTATTCCTTGTATTCATTTTTCCAAAATTTCCCCTCCTTCCCTCTATTCCCTCCTCTGGATGACAGGCAATCCCATACATTTTACATGTATTACAGTATAACCTAGATACAATATATGTGTGTAAATCCAATTTTCTTGTTGCACGTTAAGTATTGGATTCCGAAGGTATAAGTAACCTGGGTAGATTGACAGTAGTGCCAATATTTTACATCCAATTCCCAGTGTTCCTTCCCTGGGTGTAGTTATTTCTGTCCATCATTGATCAGCTGGAAGTGAGTTGGATCTTCTTTATGTTGAAGATATCCACTTCCATCAGATTACATCTTCATACAGTATTGTTGTTGAAGTATATAGTGATCACCTGGTTCTGCTCATTTCACTTAGCATCAGTTCATTCAAATCTCTCCAAACCTCTCTGTATTCCTCCTGCTGGTCATTTCTTACAGAGCAATAATAGTCCATAACCTTCATATACCATAATTTACCCAACCATTCTCCAATTGATGGGCATCCATTCATATTCCAGTTTCTAGCCACTACGAAAAGAGCTGCCACAAACATTTTGGCACATACAGGTCCCTTTCCCCTCCTAGAATTTTCTTAACGAAGATACTAGAGTGGTTTTTCATTTCCTTCTCTAGCTTTATTCAGGAAGAGGTTGTGTCTTTCCCAAAGTCACACAGCTGGAAAGTATTGGAGGTTAAATTTGAATTCTGGTCTTTCTGATTGCAAGGCTATTATTTTATATTCACTGGCACCTAGCTGACCCATTGAGTGTCTTATTGGTCTAATTTTTTTTAGCTTTGGATTAATCATTTGGATAATAATGTAAATGGAATTCTTGTCAAATGTGTGGATGACAGCAAACTAGAAAAGATAACTAATACATTGGATGTCAAAATCTAAATCCAATAAAATCCAGAGAAATTAAGATTTGTTCGATAAAGTTAGTGAGTTTATACTTAATTGGGAAATATGTGAAATTTAGCACTTTAAAAAAATTCTGATCCCTAAAGTCCAGGCCACATGCACCAAGTTATTAAAGAATAAGCTCCCAGCCAGATCCCATTCATATTGCCTTCCTCCACTTAAGAAACTCTGAGAGTCTTTTCCTCCCAGATTGATTTTTTTTTTGACTAGGTAAAAGAGATCATCCTTTGCCTAATTTTTAAAATAAGCTTAATCACTAAATGGGCATTTTCAAACTGAGGCTTTATTTTTAAAAAGGCCAAGGTATAAGGTATCCCACTCCATCCAGGGCTATCTTTAGTCACTCTAACTATATCTTGCCAGTGGATCTAGTTGGTTCTGGAGGAGAGAGTGATGCTGATGACTTTGCACAATCCTGCCTTACTTTAATCCAATTTAGTTGCAAGTCACGGTATCATCTTCCTGATGCTCTGGTCTTCATTGAAAATGAAGGACAAACAACAACAACAACAACAACAACAACAACAACAACAACAACAACAACAACATAATTCCACTACTTGTTCTATCTCATAGTAGCTATCTGACCAAAGACAAGTCATCCAAACTTTCTGAACTTCAGTGACCCTATCTACATTAATCAAATTACTTTAAATTTCAAATTCTCTCTCCTGGTCATTTGCAAAATTAGTTGATTGTCAATAAAACTGTTAAATTTCCCCACTATATATCTAGGAGTCTGCAGCACAGATAGATTCTTTCAACTGGCACTTTTGTTTTCTATGTTCTCACATTATGTTGTTCAATTAGTTGTGTTTTTTTTAATTGACATATTCTGAGACCCACAAAATCTGATCCTTAACCTGCCTCAATGCATCTTGGCTTTAAGATCAGTAAGTCTGTAGATTGTGCTTCCTTTTTAATGTTATTGCTTTTCATTTCTCTTCTTCGAATTGTACTTCACTTCCATATATTTGCATTGCCAGTTATCCTCTCTTGCTTCTTTGATAAGATTTACCACCATGGATTCAAGTTTTTCTATTCTGCCAATTATTTCTGTGTGCATAATTTCTGCTTTCACTATTCTTATTTCTCTTTTCAACCATCCCAGACTGTCTTGCTGTGGTTCCATGCTCTCTTTGGAACTCCACAGGGTCCTCTGTCTCATCAGATATTGATTCATTTTCCTTTTTTCTCATTTCTTATTCAAAGATGCTAAAGTATTTTGCCATATCTAGAGACCATATTTTCTTTTGCTATTAATATATTCCCTTGTGATTTATCTACTTAGAGTCAATGTTTTAATGGAGTTTTCCTCATCCTGAAATTTTTGGTGATTTCAGTATTTTTTTTGCCTTATTTCTTCTTAGTATTCATTCTCTGATTCCCTCCTTTTGATAGTAATTTCTCTGAGAGGTGGATATGGAGCCTCAGGCCCCTCTCATGCTGAACAATTCATGGCTCACCAGTCTCTCTCTATCCCAGAAGACAAGCATAGGAATGACTCCAGATTTTCTCATACTTATTGGAGTAGCACACAGCCACATCTACTGGCATCTTCCCAATTCCCTCTGTTTCTCATTTCTCTACCCAAGGTACAGAACACTACCATGATATGATAGCCTGAGCAAACTTCTGCCTTTGAATTATGGATCTCTACTCTGTTGGAGTGAGGGAAGTGGGAAAAGTATAGAGTAAGTTCTTTTGCAAGTTTTAGGACTTGCTTGTGTCAGCCCTGATGCAAGGAACACAGTAGGTAGTTGAAGAGTAGGTCTTTAGGGGGTGGGTATTGGCCTTCTTTATAATTATAATTAATTCATTGAATTTTTATGTACTTGAACTCTTAGAATCTCAGATCCTGAAGACATTTGAAAATATTTTATCTCTTGCACATATAATTGTGCACAAAATAAGAATTATTTTGGAGAAGTTTGAGTGATTATAAGAATTGGAGAAAATATCTAGTAATCCCTTTTGTTTACTACATGATCTAGAAGTGCTTGTGAGAGAAACTTGACTTTCCTTGGTTAATAGGACTAACAATACTTATCTTCAAAAGTTGGTATAGAATAAAATGGGCGATATATTTAAAATGCTTTGTAAGCAATTGTTATTATCATTATTATGGAAGTAGATTAGGAAGTGGTCCAAATGGTATGATTTATAAAAATTTTAAAAGGTTTTCCCACTCCAAAAAAGAATCCCTGGCATATTGTAAGTACCTAATAATTGCTTGTTGACTTTTTGAGCTCTTTTCTGCTATGTAGCTACCTTTCACAATTCATTTCTATGTGAAGGCTTATCTTCCCCTTTTAGTCCTCTTTAAAAATATCAGTATTGCAAAAATGCACATAGATTAGCAGCTATGTGCAGGTTGTTAAAGGAAAAAGCTAGTTTCAGAGAAAGCAGTTATGAATTTTATAATTTTGACTAGGATAAATCTTAGTTAAAGAGATGAATTCATTATATAACGTTTGCACTTAAAACTTACATGACTTTCTCACATATGAGAAAGACATAGCCAAAAAAAAAAAGTTAAGGTAAATATTTAACCTTTTTGAGACAAACTAAATATCACAGTTATAGAATCTCAGATTTGAAAGGTGCATAAGAAGTCATTTTCTCCAAACCACATATAGCAAAAATCCCTTTTACAATATAATATACTAGTGAGTATCCAGTTCTTGCATAAAGATCCCAGTGTGAAGGAATCTGCTACTTCTAATAACTGACATTTTCTACATTGGGATAGCTTTCATTGTTGCTACAGCTCTCGCTACCCCCTTGCATCAAGTCTAAATACAATCCTTTTCAACTTCCTTTCATTACTTCCAGTTCTACCCTTTGGGGCTAAGCAGAACAAGTCTAAACCTTCTTTCTTGTGACATCCCTTCAAATATTTAAGGACAGGAATGATCACATCTCCCCTAAATGTTATCTTTTCCAGACTAAAAATTACTAGTTCCTTCAACTAACATTTCTCCATATAAATTAATAG
This sequence comes from Sminthopsis crassicaudata, assembly GCF_048593235.1. Classification (NCBI taxonomy): domain Eukaryota; kingdom Metazoa; phylum Chordata; class Mammalia; order Dasyuromorphia; family Dasyuridae; genus Sminthopsis; species Sminthopsis crassicaudata. Next base: position 127,576,892 of record NC_133621.1, read on the forward strand.
TGATTTTTTTGGTTTTGTGAATTTGGTTAAACTGAATTAGTTCCCTTGAGATCTTGTCACCCCTAGTCAAACTGACAAAACTTAGGTGCTGACTGTGCAAAACTAAAGAGTTGAATCTTTTTTCAGGCTCAATTTGAGATAAATAAGTTATCTTGCAAATGTGTAGCAATAAATCTTTACCAATTTCCTAAATCCTTATAGATTTATGGAATTTTTCATTTCATTGCTCAATAACAAGACCTAATCTGTTCCTTCTTTCAATCACCCCTGAGTTTTGGTATACTCTTTCCTTGGAAAGTATCCTCGGGAAGGATAATAAGGTTTCCTGTTATCATTTTTTTGATGTGTCATTACTAATCATTAACAATGATTAAAAATATCTATTAAATCCAACTACATTTTAAATAGTATTTTGTGCCAAAGTGTGATTTTACCATGAAGATGACATGATGGTATGTCTTTCTAATGCTTAAACAATCAGATAAAAACTGAACAATTCATGTAAAAGAACAATTTGTTTCAATAAGACAATAGCAAAAGATGATTTTTTTAATTGATTAATATGATCATCTAGGGAAAATGTCTGCTTTCTAGTGTTGGTTCTATTAATATATCAGTACTGGCTTAAAAATTCTGTGAACCTGCGTCACAACTAGAAAAGGGAAACAATGATAACTAAATCTAACAAAAAGTGTTTTTAAAAGTTGAGTGTTTTAAAAATTAAATGTTAAAAGCTCTTTTAGCAAATCATCATAAAAAGAAAAATATTTCATTACCACTTTTCATTTTAAAAAAATCACTTAAAAGTTATCTTTTCTTAGTGTTCAACATATTTCAATATAGTAATCTCTAGAATAAAAATAATGTTGAAAAGACTTGCGTAGGACATAATGACCCAGCTAACGCCAGTATGGATCAAAGGTAAAACTTGAAGATTAATTTTCTTGAATCACAAGGGTAGCTCATTCTATCTGCTCTGCCATGCTCTCTCTCAATAAGATCACCTATTAATTTTATATAAAATGTCTTCTGGGCTATTTCCCAACTCTTACTCTCACTGACAGGTTGGATGAGAACCCTGCAGGACCCCGGTCCTAACAGTATTATTCACAATTTCCCACTAGTGTGCTTTCCATTAAATATTGAGGTAGTGGATTTAATTAGCTTTTAGTGGAGCATTTACTAAGATGTTGTGGTAAGAACAATTTGTACAAAAGCCTGGAGTTCACTCCCCTCCCAAAACACATAAAATACATGAGAAGAATGATATCAAGCTTAAAGTCCAATGATAATGAAGCACTCATTTAATATATCCTTAGAACAAAGGGTACCAGAGCTACTGTTATTTGAAGTGCTTGGCACAGTGCCTGGCTAAGGAGTAGTAGAGACTTAACAAATGTTTCTTGATTGATCATAAAGCATAGAAGTCCTTGACTTTGTAGAGTACTCTCACAGTTCCCCCTTAGTGAAGGGGATGGGTTTCTGTTGGATGGGTAACTGAACTGAGTTCTCAGGCTCTGCCGCTTTTTTTTTAACCCAATATGTTTACATATATTTATATAATTCTCTTGTTACACAAGCAAAATCAGATCAAAAAGGAAAGAAAATGAGCAAGAAAACAAAAGTCAAGTGAACAACATCAAGAAGAGTGAGAATGTTATGTTGTGATCCACATTCAGTTCCCCTGTCCTCTCTCTGGGTGTAGATAGATGGCTCTCTTTGTCATAAGATCATTGGAATTGGCGTCACTCATCTCACTGTTGGAAAGAGTAATGTTTGTCAGAATTGATTATTGTATAATATTGATGCTGCTGTGTACAATGATCTCCTGCTTCTGCTCATTTCACTTTGCATGAGTGCATATGTTTCTCCAGCTCTCTCTGAAATCATCATGCTGATCATTTTTATAGAACAATAATATTCTATAACATTCATATACCATAAGCTATTTAATCATTCTCCAACTGATGGGCATCCACTCAATGTCCAGTTTCCGTCCACAAACATTTTTCCCTCCTTTAAGATCTCTTTGGGATATAGACCCAATAGAAACACTGCTGGATCAAAGGGTATGCACAGTTTGATAACTTTTTGAGCATAGATCCAAATTGCTCTCCAGAATGGCTGGATATATTCACAATTCCACCAACAATGTATCAGTGTCCCAGTTTTCCCACATCCCCTCCAACATTCGTCATTATTTTTTCCTGTCACCTTAGCCAATCTGACAGGTGTATATTGGTATCTCAGAGTTGTCTTAATTTACATTTCTCTGATCAATAGTGATTTGGAAAATTTTTCATATGATTAAAAATTATTTTACTTTTTTATCTGAAAATTGTCTGTTCACATCCTTTGAACATTTATTGATTGCAGAATAATTTGAATTCTTATAAATTTGAGTCAATTCTCTACATATTTTAGAAATGACTGCCTCTTTCTTGACTTCAGATTTCCCATTCCTCTCTGCCATAGAGGGAGGGGTATTGTGATCTCTGAAGCTGCCCTCTCCCTCCAGTAATTGTATCTTCATAAAAGTGCCTGTCCTCATGTGTGCCTCTGTTCCCAGTTAGATGTGTTAACTGTAACTGGTCCATCAATTCCCATGAAAAAGAGAAAAATCTCCTTCTCTTGCTTCTTTCTAATACAAGTTAAAAGATTTAAGTCCACAAATCACTCCTGAGACAAGACTTTGCCACTTCTAAGTGAATTATTTCTTTTCTATTTAGGCCCACAGGACAGGTCTCATTCAATCAATCACAAGGTATTTTCTCTGTAGGATTAGCTGTCTTCATTCCAAAGTCAAGACCCACTAGTACTCTCAGATTGTTAAAGGATTCACTCATACACTGTTGTAAAATTATATAAAAATTCCCTAAGATCCACTTTACATTTTGTGTTCACATTGTGAGTCCTCCAGTTAAACATATCAATTCAGGGGAAAGGGAAATTCCCTTATCCTTAAGTAGCAAATTATAATCACAATTAAAATGTATAAGTCACAAGATAATATTTTTTCACCTATATCGCTCTCCCTAATAAATCCCAGTTTTTCTCTTTTTTGACAAAAATTGAGTAACAGTCTTGTATTGATATCCACAAAACACTAAGTGATTTAGAGGAAGATCTCCTAATCCAATGGTAAAATCTTCTCTGGAAAAACTAATTATTTATTTGAACTTTTAAAAATTTAATATTTTATATTTTTTTCAAATTACATGTAAAAGCAATCTTAATATTGGAGTTTTTGTAAATTTTAAAATCCAAGTTTTTTTTCCCTTTTGCCTCTTCCCCCATGCCTCATTGAAAAGGCAAGCATTTTGATAAAGGTTATGCATGTATAGTCATGCAAAACAAATTTCCATTTTATTCATGTTGTGAAAAAGAAAACACAGACCCTGCCCCTGACCAAAAACCAAGCTTTGATCTTCATTCAGACTCCATCAATTCTTTCTCTGGAGATGAATAGCATTTTTCATCATAAGCTCTTTCAAATTGCCTTGAATCATTGTATTGCTGAGAATAGCTAAGTTATTTACAATTAGTCATAATATAGTATTTCTGCTTATTTCCACTTTGCATCATATAAGTCATTTCTGTTTTTTCTGAGAGCATGCTGCTCATCAATTTTTTATGGCAAAATAGTATTCCAGTACAATCATATACCACAGCCATTGATCAGCCATTTCTCAATTAATGAACATCCCCTCGATTTCCAACTCTGCCATAACAAAAAGAGCTGCTATCCATAGGTATATCTATTTTCCTTTTATTTTTAATTGTAGAGGGCTGAAACTCTGTATGATTGATTTAAAAAAGGTATTAAACTCAATGGAATTGATAAGACAATGAGAGTTCGCTAGTTCAATATGATGGCCCTAGTGATATAATGATTGGTTTATATTCAGTATACTGTAATCAATTAGTTAATTAATTATAGCATACTGTGATTAATTAATTAACTAATGATATACAGTATACTGTAATGATTTAATTGTAATAGAATATTTAAGAGGCCAAAGTCAGACTAGAGAGGGACTGAAACAGACTCGGGGAAGGCAGAGGACTGGAGACTGGAGCACAAGCTCCAGGACTCAGGGAGACTTCAAGACCAAGACCATCATGACCATCCTCCTGCCTCCCCCACAGAAACCAAGACACATTCTGGAGGAACTCCAGAAAGCTCGCTCAGGCCTCAGGCAAGGAACCTAGACTGTGAAAGAGATAATGAAGAATTTAGACTTTATCCCTGGCTATTCTCATGGTGATTACTCTGATGAAAGGTTGGTCCAGAAACTTCCAGAAAACCAACCAGAACATTGCATTTAATTTGAGATATAGACCTAGTAGTGACATTGATGGTTCAAATGGTATGAATGGTTTATAGTTACATACTGTTCTCCAGTATGGCTGAATCAGATTGTTGAATCTACCACAATGCATTAATGTCACAATTTTGCCACATCCTCTCCAACATTTGACATTTTCCTTTTCTGTCACATCAGCCAATCTAATAGATGTGTAATGTTACCTCAGGATTTTTAAATTTGCATTTTTCTCCAATCAATAGTGATTCACAACATTTTTATATGACTATAGATAGTTTGATTACTTAATGTGAAAATGGCTTCATATTCTTTGACCATTTAACAGTTGGGTAATGGTTCTTATATTTTTAATATTTGGCTTGAGAAATTAGGCCTTAATCAAAGAAATCTGCTATAAATTTTTTTTTACAATTATGATTATAGTGTTTTTCTTTCCATCCTATTCCCATCCCTTTATCCCACTCTCCTTTCATCCTATCCAACAAAAGTGTTTTGCATCTGACCACTGCCTAGCTCAATCTGCCCTCCCTGTGTGAACTCCCTCCCTTCTCTTACATATGTCCTTCACCTTCTGCTTTCCTGCAGGTTAAGGTAGATTGCTATATCTGTGTAGAATATTCTCTCTTAGAGCTAATTCAATAAGAGTAAGGTTCAGGTACTCCCTTCCCACTTCCCTCATCATGCCCTCCATTGTAAAAGTTCTTTCACCTCTGTTTTAGGTGAGATCATTTACCCCCATTCTACCTCTCCTTCAGACTTCTTCCAGTGCATGCATCCCTTTTTCTTATCACCACCCATTTTCTAAAAGATATTATCCCATCATATTCAATTATACCCAAGTCTTTTGTTTCTGAATAGTCTTTCTAACTGCCTGAATTAATGAGAAAGTTAGTAGGAAGTACAAATATCATATCCCATGTAGGGATGCAAAAAGTTTAATCTTATTGAATCCCTTATGATTCCTCTTTCCTGTTTACTTTTTATGTTTTTCTTGAGTCTTATATTTGTCTTTCCTGTTTACTTTTTCATGTTTTTGTTGCGTTTTATATTTGAAAGTCAAATTTTCCACTTTGCTCTGGCCTTTTCATAAAAAAAAAATACTTGAACATCCTCTTTTTCATTAAATATCCATTTTCCTCCAAAAAATTATATTTTCTTTTTCTGGGTATGTGACTTGTGTTTTTAATCCCAGCTCCATTGTTTACCAGAATGTCCTATTCCAAGTCCACTGATCCTTTAATGTAGAAACTGTTAAATTTTGGGTTATCCTGATTGTGCTGGTCAGAATATTTGAATTGTTTCTTTTTGGCTGCTTCCAGTTTTTTTTCTCCTTGATCTAGCAACTCTGGAATTTGGCTATAATATTTCTGAGAATTTTCATTTTGGGATCTCTTTCAAGAGGTGATAAGCTCCTCTTTCTATTTTGCCTTTTGGTTCTAGAATATCAAGGTAGTTTTTCTTGATATTATCTTGAAAGATGATGTCTAGGCTCTTGTTTTGTTATCATGGTTTTTAGAAAATCCAATAATTCTTACATTATTTCTACTTGATTTATTTTCTAGATTAGTTTTTTTTCCAATGAGATAGTCCATATTTTCTCTAATTCTTTCATTTTTTAAAATTTATTTTATTGTTTCTTGATGTTTTATGGAGTCAATAGCTTTCACATGCCAAATTCTAATTTTTAATGAATTAGTTTCTTTGGTAAACATTTGTCCTTTGCCATTTGGCCAATTTTATTTTTTGAGTAGTTCTTTTCTTTAAGGAATTTTTGTACATCTTTTTCTATAGGTCCAATTTTGCTTTATAATGACTTCTTTTCAATGATTTTTTTGTATATAACTTTCAGTTTGGCCAATTCTGTTTTTGAAGGCCTTCTCAGTGAATTTGTGTGTATCCTTTCTCATTTGGTCTATTTTGTTTTTAAGATATTGTTTTCTTCAGGATTTTTGGTGTCTCCTTTCCCAAATTATTGACTCTTTTTTTGCCTTGATTTTTTTGTATCCCTCTTTTTCTTTTTTTCCTTTTTTTCTTTTTCCAATTTTTTTTCTTTTTCTTTTTCCAATTTTTCCTCCATCTCTTATTTTACTTTTAAAATTCTTTTTGAGCTCTTCCAGGAATTCATTTTGGTCCTAAAACCAATTCACATTGTTCTGAGGCTTTGGATATTGCAGTTTTGGCTTTGTTGTCTTCTGAATTTTTTTTTTTGAACTTTTGTCACCATAGTAGCTTTCTATGGTCAGGATTATTTTATTATTTTTGTTTGCTCATATTTCAGTCTATTTGTTGGTTTTTAACTTTATATTAAAGTTGGACTCTATTGTCTGGGTGGAGGGAGCAGTGTCCCAACCTTCAAGATTTTTGTGCATCTGTTTTCAGACCTAGTTTTGTGAGGTCTGTAATTATTCAGTTCTTCCATGGTATGTTATAAGAAGAGGTGTGCATATTATTCTCTTAGTCTGTGTTCTGATTTTCCACTCTAGAATTTTGACCAGTGTCCCTACCACCTTGAAACTACAAGCTCTAATATGCTAATGCACTTCCTTGCCCTGAGATTGTGACACATGACTGCAACCTGAATCCATGTGTGAGCAATGCAGCAGAATTCTGCTTCCAGTATCAGCAAAGGTTCCTCAGTAATCACCTTCTCACCAATTGTCAAATATCCCATACTGTCTTGCAGGTAAGAGCTCAGGAAACTGCCACTGCCACTGCAGATTTAGTCACCTATACTCTCCAAGGTCTACTGCAGATTTGATGAAATGTTGGCACTATGCTGGCACAGACTGCATCAGAGTGCACTCTATTCTCACTCTGGTAGGACAGATTTTTCCTTCTGACCTTCCATTCTTTTTTTGAGTTCTGCTATTGCAGCAAAATGTACTTTGAAGCTTTATTTAAAGTTATCTTAGAAAGGCATTTAAGAGAGTTCAGGTGAGTTCTTGTCTTTTTTCTACCATCTTGGCTCTGCATCTCCCAGCTGCTCTCATAAGGCACTTTTATAAAATAAGGTAGATTTACAAAGTACTTTCTCACAATTATATAATATTTTTTTCTTTTTCCCCATACCATCCCCTATTTGTGTTGCTTCTCCTATTAGAAAGTAAATCACTCAAAGAATTGGAAATTAAGTGGATACTCATAAATTGGGGAATGACTGAATAAGCAATAGATGTGAATGTAATTAAATGTTATTGTCCTACAAGAAATAACGAGCAGACAGATTTCAGAAAAACCTGGGGAAACTTGCATGAATTGATCCTGAGTGAAATAAGGAGAATGAGGAAAACATTGTACACAGTGTCAGCAGGACTATTTAATGACCAACTATGACAGACTTGGCTCTTCTCAGCTTGGGTTGGGAAATACCACTTAAACCCAGAGAAAGAACTACAAATATTGAATGTCACTTTTGTTGTTTTCTTTCTCATGGTTTTTCCCTTTTATTCTAGTTTTTCTTTAATAAAATGACTAGTATGTTTTTAAAATGTGTTGTAAATGATTATATGTATATAATCTATATCAGATTGATGACCATCTTAGGGAGAGGGAAAGTAAGGGATAGGGAAAGAAAATGTTTGAACTCAAAATCTTACAAAAATGAATGTTAAAGACTATATTTACATGTAATTGGAGAAAATAAACTGTTATTAAACAAAAGTTAAATAAAAACAACCAAAAGTAAGCTACTTCAGGGCAAGGTTTTGTTTTGTTTGGTTTGTTTCTTTTGTATTTGCATCCTCAGCCTTTAGCACAAGAAGTATTGAATGATTTTTTTCATTCATTTATCTATTCATTTTTTCACCCACACCTTCTTCTTACCATGAGGAAACAAAGACCCTAAGAATTTAAGTGACTTTCCTCAGGTTGCACAGTTATTAAATATTATAGTTAAGATTCAAATTCAAAACATTTGATCAAATCTTTTCATCCTGCAAGGCTATCCTAGGCTTCAATTCTACCTCTTCAGACAGAGGAAGCTGGCAATATAGTAGATATCACACAGGAAGTAGCATCAAGGAATATCCCAAATAGTCTAAATAGTCCAAATAGTATCTCAGATATTTACTAATTGTATGACCCTGGGAATATTACTTAATTTCCATATACCTTGGTTTCCTCAACTGTAAAATGGAGATACTCCCAGGGTTGTGTTTTGAGAATTAAGATAATATTTGTTAAGTATCTAGCACATAGTAGATACTATGTAAATGCATTTTTTCTTCCTCAACTTTCCCATTATTCATAATAGAAAAATAATAACCATTAAGAATTAGGAAAACAGGGTCTAGGGAGTGTGTGTGTGTGTATGTATGTGTGCATGTATATATGTGTGTATGTATATATATATGTGTGTGTGTGTGTGTGTGTGTGTGTGTGTGTATTTTGTCCAGAATAAAGAAAAACAAGCTAATGCATTTGACACTCTACAAACCAATGCAAGAGTGCCCTCTGTAGATTTTAGCTTCCACTTTTCCTCAGAAGCTAAATGGAATTGATGGCAAAACAAATCTGAATATTGTTTATTTTCTTTAAACTTCAAAATGACACATCTAGTCTGTATCCTTGATACATTTACCTCTATGTAAATATTTTTTGTGGTTCTCTTCAAAAATCGGTTAAACAACTAAGTAACAGTTTGCCTAAAGATTGGATTTGGACATACCAGTAGAATATCACCTTAGTGAAATTAGAAATCATTTGGAAAGTTGGCCTCCCTGGGTTACTCTTTTAAAAGAAGTAGGAAAATTGTATTTAAAGATACTATAGACATTTCAACTCTTTTTTAAATGCCTCAAGGCAACATCATCACCCTTTTGACTTAAATTTACTATGATTGAAACAAGTTACAAGCACCAGTGAATCAAACTTATTGCTTAAAAAGAAAAACAATTCCCAAGTCTCTCTTGATATCAGACCTATTCTTTCCAAGAAATATTTAATGCAACTAATTCATACAATTATTCTAATTCCAAATGGATTTGCCTAATAGATTAAAAATGAATGCTATATTTAACATGTATTGGTCAACCTGCCATCTGGAGGGGAGGGGGAAGGAGGGGAAAAACTACAACAAAAGGTTTGGCAATTGTCAATGTTGTAAAATTACCCATGCACATATCTGGTAAATAAAAACTATTAAAAAATGAAGGCTAACTATTCATGAAATTAAATTAATTTTGAGGAGTTAATTCTATTGAGAAACAATAATGGCAGATTTCCTACATGTTGGGTGAGCCCTCATCTCCACTTATCCCACCCTGCACTAGAAAGTTTTCTGCCCATCAACCACATCAACCCTCCATAAAAAATTTCATCTCATTCTCTGACCCTGCTCATAATTTATACTCAATAAGATTCCCTTCATATAGCAAGACATATATGCTCTAAGTTATTTGTCTGCATTAATACCACTTTATTTCCCAATCACTGTATCAGGAGCAAATTATAATATTAAAGTGTGAATTCTGTCTGTGAAATATATTTTAGTTAAAGGATCTATACAGAGAACAGAACTACAACTTTATTTAAAAAAAAAAAAAAAACATGCTTTCAACAACCAAGGTAATCAGCAACATCGTTCTTGTCTTTTTCAGTATCATTATCCCCTTGTCAATGTAATAAGCCTATGGGCCTCTTCTCAGAATAACAGTTTAAATACATAAAATAAAATAAAATAAATCCAATTGTATTGAAATAAAGATTTAAATTTTTTCTTCCAAACCCCAAATATATGGTGTATGATATATGTTGATATGTATGATGTATGATGATAAAGTTGTTCATCAATTTCAGTCATATCTGAGTCTTTGTGACACCACTTGTGGTTTTCTTGGCAAAGATACTAGATTGATTTACCATTTTTTCTCCATCTTTTTTTATGTATGAGGAAACCAAGGTAAACAGGGTTAAGATACTTGCCTAAGGTCACATAGTTAGTAAATGTCTGTGGCCAAATTTGAATTTAGGAAGAATAGTCTTCCTAACTTCAGGTCTAGCATTCTTATCCACTGGGCTACCTCATTACCCATTCAAGATGTAGGGAGGTTCCAATTTAACAATCCCTGTTAAGGGCAAAAAATGAGGTGAAGTTTGTCCTCAGGCGTTTGTTTTCTAATCTCTTTTCATCTGCTCTCTCAACTTCTTGATGACTCTCATTGCCTTCTCCCAGTGCCTAAAACCTCAAAGCAATCTATGGTGATGTTGCACTATGTCTATGCCTTTCTGTCATTGGCCCTGTCACTTCTCTTTTTCTATTAAAACTATAAGATATACTTATTATGAGCTCAAGCTTGAAAGGAAATTCTCTCAATTATCAATTTAAAAAGTTTGATAATTCAATTATAACTTAGTCTTAATAGCTAATGGGGAGTCATGTTATCCTTACCAAAGATATTTATATATTAGCACTCTTTAAAGAAAAAGAGTAAATTCAATACAAGAAATACCTGCCATGAGCAAGGCCTTGTGTCCAGTTTTAGAATATAAGAGAGATATATGTTAAATTCAGTTTTTACTGAGAATCCCAGTCCCTGTTCTCAAGGACATTCTACTAAACTAATTCTCCAAGTTTAAGTATCAATAAGTGAGAGCTTCACTTTATATTATCTAAGTAACTTCCCTCTCCTGAGTCCAGCCTTCCCAACTACCAAACAACAATTCAGATGTCTGCTTTCCTTTCTCCTTCTTGATACTATGGGAATAAGTACCAAGAAACAATAAAGAGACAGGGACAAAAATTAGAATAGACATTCTCTCTTTCCTCTTTTATTTGGTGCACTATTTCAAGTAAATGGAAGATAAAACTATTTTGAACTGTATATATAGTCCCTTTAAAACTCTAAAGACCTTTTTGGTGGTCCTAATACCCAGACTCAGTTGAAATTGAAGCATTGAAATGAGAGACACTCTCTTGTGGATACATAAATATTGAGTTATAAAATGAGGGCACCTTGGCTAGCTTCGCTGGCTTGAATTGAAATCTCCTTTACTCTGTGGAATTTACGTCAGTACTAACAAAGTTTCCTGCCACTTGATTTCCTCTCTCATGGTAATATAACATTCACATGGCTTGAATTTGACATCTTAAGAAGACTTGCATAAATATGCATTTTCCCAGTGAATTTATGATATAGCAACATTGACTGTATTTTTGACATCATGTCACCTCCTTAGTCATGCATTGGCATTATAATGTTATTTACTACAAAGTTGCATTGACAGCATCTGGAGAAACCCGAGACAGCATTTAGTTGCCATCAAAAAAGAATATTTAAAAAACATTGTCACAAAAAATCATTTGGATAAAAAAATCTACCACACAGGGCCTGGACAGAATTAGCATGCCTCTCTGAAACAATTTAACTCACTAAGTGCAAGTTAGACTACTGTTTTGAAAAAGTCTCACAAAAAGAAATAAAAAGGAAGGTTGAACAGAAGATATTAAGAGATAGAAAAGAGTTGGATTTAAAGCCAAAGAACTTTGGGGAGGAACAACATCAGACAGTCTACCCAAATCATAGTCAATAACCCAAAGGTAGAGATGGGTGTTTAAGTAGAACATGAGATAGCAATGGTCCTCTTCTATTCTGAAAATTATACAGCTGAATACATATCCTGCCTTGGGCAAGCCACTTAGCCTCACAAACTCTCAACTCCCTCCCTTAAAAGATAAAATTAGAAAACTGGACTAGATGAGCTCTAAGATTCCTTCCAATTCTAAATGTATGATCTGGGGGATTGTGTTTAGAAACCCAATCTCAGAGTCAGAAAGTTCTGATTAAGCAAATTAATCAATCTCTTATCTAAAATAATTTACTAAAACTATATTTTAGATGACCAGATGAAATCATATGCCTGGATTTCTGATTCCCCCCCCAAAAAAAACTTCCATTAATAATAAAGATACTTATGTTTGCATTCAAAGATGAAATAAATAGCAATAATTACCAAAAGATTAAGAGAAGCAAAGGAAAGCAACTGGAAGGGACCAAAACAAAGAAAAATACAGCATGATATATTGTTTGATAATGCATTTTATAATTCTACCAATTTTTTATGTTCCAAAACTCAGCCTTAGATATACATTTTTGTGATGTCTGTAGCATGAGTTACACTGAAAGCTCAAAGCATTGGTTGGGAAGTATTACAGGAGACATATTTTTCAAAATCTGCATAGGACTTATAAAAAGCATTGTTAATGACCCTTTGACTATAGGTCATAATTATTAGCTAATCATTCAATGATATTGAAATATAAAATAATTGATTGTTTCAGTGTAAGCCAATAATCATTCAATGATATTGAAATCTAAAATAATTGATTGCTTTACTGTAAGCCAATACATACTGAAAGTAGCATTTTTAATGTTTTTTTAAAGTAAGATGATATACAATTGAATATAATAACCTCTCTCTTCTAACTTTTAGAGTAATGCTAGAATAGGGTTAACCTTTCTTACTCCTGAGTGCTGTAAGTCTGATAAACAAATGCTTCTGGGTGCCATTGGAAAGGAAGAAAGTTAAAAAAAAAAGAATAAAATTAAAAGAATATTCAAAAATATAGAAGTATTCATATTCCTCAATGGAAGAAAAACAATAATTTATTTAGCAGCTACTTATTGAAATTCATAATATGGGTTGCCTACCTTCCATGCCTATCACATAACCCATAAGTATTTATTAAACACCAATTATGATCCAGAAATTAGGCCAGGTACTAGGCATACAAAGACAAAAATGAAACAAACTCTGTCCTTAACGAGGTTGAAATCTATAGGGGGAGGAGGGATTTACTACTAATTTGATCTAATTTTTTTCATTATTGGCAACACAGTTGATGAGAAATATAGTCTTCCCAGAGAGAAAAAATGAAGGATTTTAAAAGTCAGGCAGAGGAAGCCCAGAAATAGTAAATAAAGGACATTGATATCCAAACTGAATATAAGCATGAAAAATTGAAGCCTTGTTGTAATGTTCAGGCTAGCTTTCTGAGTCCTGGTCTTAGTGGAGAAGTGATGAAGGCAGGATAGCCACCATGAAGCTGGTCAAAGATAGAATGTCTCCTTTCTAATCCTCTCAGCCTTTAAATATCTTGATATGATTACATAATTATAGCATACTATGTATACGTGAACTAGAGAACCATCACATCACCATACTAAGTACTAAGTATATATGTGAACTAGAGAACCATTGTCTCATCAATTCCACTGAGTTAACACCTTGTTATAAGTATCCTTATTTCAAGTATGCTTCTCCAGACTTCGGCCCTCTATACCTTGTCTAGCTTATCAACTCACTTAAGGAATGATTTTCCTGTACACAATTTGCTGCAGCACTATGATCTGGTGAATGTACCCCTTTTCCTCTTCCAATTGCTTTGATTCACTATGATCTGGTGAACTAGTCTCATTTTCTCTCAGGATTTTCCCACTCTTGCTGTTTTTTTCTTATTTGCTATTTATGTCTTTATGATGTATTTCATCTACAGGTAAATATAAACTGACTAATTATATTCTGAGTGAATGTTTGCTAAAATGAGTGATCTACAAATAGGAACCTCTGGACCAATGATCCTAAACATGACAGCAAGTTTATATGAAAGTTCTGTCTTGCCTTCTCTCTGAAGTCACAAAAAAAGTTCCTGATAATTATTTATAAAAATAAATACATGCTATTCATGTTTTAGATATTAATAGGATCCAAATAGGTTTTTAAAAAATACCAAATTTTCATCCTTGAAATATTTCCCATAATTCCTGGCATCTAGTAATGTACCCATGGCTACCAGGGGATCCAGACAGAGTATTTTAAACACTTCAGAATATAAGCATTTGACATAGCTATATTTAACATCTGGAATATGAACTATCAACAGAAGAATCAGGTTGTACCTCAGATCCAATTTACCAAAGCATCCAGTTGGCTTAGTAGATAAGAGTGTTAGACTAGAGTTAGGAAAACCTGGTTCCAAACAGCCTGAAAATCTTGCTATGTGATACAAGCAAATCATTTAACTTAATTTAATTTTTTTTATTAAAAAAACTTAATTTAATAAAACCTCAGTTTTCTTAACTGCAAAATATCTGATTGTTGCAAGGATCAAATGGCTGCTTATTTGTATAGCATTTTGCACAAATGCTCATTCTTTATCCTACCTCCCAATTCTTTTCATTCCTGCAGGGAATTATAAATATCAAAAAATAAAAAGAATGTTGATATACAAAGAGCAAAAAATGAGGAAAATTATGAAACCACTAATCTACAACAATATACAGCTCATTATTAAAAGTATATATTAACTTTAATATTGTAGTCCCAGTACTTCTCTTCTCTTTGTCTCCTTTTGAACTTTCTCCTTCTTTCCTCTGTATTTTATATGTTTCACTGATGTTCTTTCCTATGTCTTCTTTTTAAAAAAATTACTATCACTATCCCCTTTTCTTCAACAATATTCTCCCATTGTTTTCAATAAATCCATATAATCGGGGCAACTAGGGGTAGAGTAGATAAAGCACTGATCTGGAAATCAAGGAGATTCATCTTCATGAGTTCAAATTTGGCCATACTATGTATGGAAGAAGAAGAAAAAAGGAAGAGGAGGACGAGGAGGAAGAGGAGGAGATGGAGAAGACAAAATTACTAAAGAACAACTACAATTAGTATAATCAAGCAAAATAAAGTTATGTTGGATTGGTTATACCTGAAAACATTTAACTCCTGCCATTATCTTTTTGTCAAACATACTTTGACATTAGTGTTTTGAAGCTATTACTTGTCATTGCATTGCTCAAAGATCAAGTCATTCAAAGTTATCACTATTTATAATACTATAATCAATATATAAATTTTTCTCCTGGTTCTGCTTGCTCAATTTTATATCTGTTCATATAAGTCTTCCCAGGATCCTCTGAACCCATTACTCTTGTCACTTCTTACAATATAAAATATTCTGTTACATTAACAAACCATAATTTTTTCAGCCATTCAACCAAATGATAGGCACCCACTTTGCCTCTAGTTCATTGATCTAATAAAAATATCACCGCTAATACTTTTGAAAACAATTATCTTTAAACATTGGAAGGGTAGCACATTTTTTCAATCTTATCTGATGGAAAAAGCTTAAACAAAATTGTTTTGGGAGGGGTAGTGACTCTCTAAGACTAAATTATTCATTCCTATGAAGTTAATTGAGTCATTCAATTTAAACATATAACATATAACTGAATTAAGTTATCCTAAACATTATCGCTCTTGCCTTGATTGCCAACGGATCATAAAATACCAAATGAACATGCAACTATTCAAATTTGGGAACTCAGAAGCATAGCATTGCACTTACAAATTTCACAGGTTATGAATAAATAGGTGAATTCCAAAAGACTCATTAACTTGGCTTGATTGTTCTCAAATGAACCTTGGAAGTGAGAACTGTGTGCCTTTAGTTTAAGAAAACATATAGACTATTTTCCATCTTGAGAATGGAAAAAAACCTACTCCTTAAATAAGTATTTTGAAAACTTACTGCTACTATTATTATTCCTGAGAACTTAGCTTTTCTTTGTTTGATTTATATAGTTTAGAAAAGTTATGATATTTTTTTCTTACTTCTTTACATGAAAAAACTGGGGGTTTGGAGGGTTTTGTTTTGTTTCGTTTTGTTTTTTACCAGATTGATAAGGTTATATCAAGTTAGGTGATTAGTTGCATTAGTAGACCTTCTTCTCTCAACAGAAAATGTTACTTCTTAATGTATTGAATTTAAAGTGATCTGTCCATCTGTGTTTCCATTTACTCTTCTCCTTGCTTCAGTTTCAGAGGCTGAGGTATTCCTTCCTTCTATGCATGGTCAACTCCTTTGTCATCTTTCTTGGCAGCATTGAAACATTCATTCTCTAATTTTTGGTCTCTCCCTACCTACAGATTCTTTCCTTACCCTACAAATACTGTCAATCTACCCTAAATTTTATATTTTAAAGAACTTGCCTTTGACTCTATATTTCTTGAACATCCTGTACCTCTCCTGTTTCATTGTTAAATTACTAAAAAGAGTTGCCTACTTTTGCTGCATCCATTTTGTTACTACTCATTCACCTTTAAACATTGTCCAATTGAGCATTTGGATACATCACTGCTGAAATTACTCTTTACAATAATTAATAATTCCAAATTTGCTAAATCTGATTACCTTTTTCACTTCAATCATCCAGGTTTATAACCTAAGTCCTTCTTAAATATTTCATCTCCTTAACCATCTATAACCCATACAGGTATGTTCTCCATAGCTCCTCTTACAAATACTCCCTTATCTCAATTCAAATATCCATTATCCTATTATTTACCCACATCACATCATGCTTGGACTATTGTAGGAGGCTTTGATTGTGTTTTCTGCTTCCAGGCTCCTCATATTCAAACCCATCTTCTCTGAAACTACCAAATTTATATTCTTAAATCTTTAATCTGGCCCTGTGACTTCCCATACTTGGTAACATTCAATAGATCTCCATTATTTCTAAGATAAAGCTACTTAGCCTTTCATTTAAGGCACAATCTAGCCCAAATCCATCTTTTCATCTTTATTTCTCATTGAGAGCAGGAGCAATATGCTTGTCTGTCTTTGTATTCCCAGTGCTTAGTACTGTGACTAGAACATAGTAACCACTTAATACTTGTTGACTTACTAACTAATCAATACACTCTATATCCTAACCAAATTAACTTATTTGTTCCCGAATCCTGACATGTCAATTCTTTTCTTTTCATTCTGTTTTCCCATACTTGGAGCATAATCCCTCAAAACTATTTTTAGACTGTTTTTCCTGCAAGATTCTACTTATACACTATCTTCTCCACAAAATCTTCTCTGATTCAGTTAAATTTTCTCTTCAAAATTTCCTAGATTAATTTGTCTTCTATTGCCACAGGCAAAGGTAAAATGAAGATGCAGAGTACATGCTGGTCTTTTTGTTGTTGTTGTTGTTCAAATTATGTATTTTAGGGGAGAGATAGTATGGTACAGTAAGAAGAGGACAGGATTTTAAGTCCAAGTATTTTAGTTGGCTTTCCTTGCTTCCTAATAAAACTCATAAATTTTTGAGGACAAAATCTATGATATTTTTTATCTTTTACATCTCCAATAACTTGAATATAATAACAAAAAATCTGGTATTTACTTAGAATGTTAAGGTTTGCAAAGCATTCTGAGTATATTATCTCATTTGATCCATGGAAGAACAGTAAGAAAAGTTTGTTGAATATTATTAAATTGAGTTAGATAGATTCATTTCCTTTTTACCTTCTATAGTGTGGGTAGCAATTCCAATGTGAGACTTTTGTCTATGTCTTTCCATAAAACCTCCATTGTACTGGAGATGTTCTTCTGACTTTGTTTGTATTTCATGAAGGCCAATGCAGAACTTTGTCAATTTGCTATTCATCACTTTTGACCATTCCTCTTTTTTTATAGAATTCAGGTGGGGAAACTTTTTCTGCCATGAGCCATTTGTATATTTACAACATCATTCACAGTCCATACAAAATTATCACTCAAGTAGCAAGAGGTTATTAATAACATTCAGCTCATCATCACCACTGGTTGCCTTAGCACATGATTTCATTGGTCTTATATGAGCCACAGGCCAGACATTCCGCACTCTTATTCTAAAACTACATACTTTTAGTGATATATTTTATGTATTTCCAACATGCATAATTATTGATAATACATTGTAGTTTCTATATAGACAATTTACCTGTATTTTTTATACTTCTCACATCATAGTGTTTCATGATCCAAAAAATCATGTATCATCCTATAGAAAATATCAGCATTTAAGTCTTGTAGTATGAAGAAGCCAGAAATCATTTGGGACACAAGGGAACTGCTTAAATATGCAAATAACTTTCTTCTTCAGATCTGGACCCAACTTACTGTCCATCTCAAATACCTATTTGAGAGATATATCAGGAGGAAAATAAAGTAGGTCACTTTTTTTGTACCTTTTACATCTTTATCATTTTAAAAATCAGGAACTTAATCAAACATACATAAACACAAATGAACATTTCCATAATAGGAATATATGTGAAACCATAAATTTCTATTGCATGCTACTTACTTTTTTATTAAAGTTTAATTTATGGGTACCACAAAGTATTATAGTTCATATGCTAAAGTATAAAAATTAAAACATATAACAAATTCAATGTTACTTTCAAAACTGCATAGATCATTTTTTAGAAGAAAAAAATCTAGAACTTAAACAAATCTTTGGATTTCCTAGGTAAGTCATGTCTAATGTAATTATAATCTTTCCCAGTATTAAATTTTGTGACAGAATGATAATGTGAGAAGTTTTCACTGTTCACCATGTACATAAATGCTTGGTGATTTCCTAATCCGTCTTCCTAATTCTGCCATACAAAGACATGCTTACACTGAAAGAGAAACATTACACAAGTTGGCAGACGGTACAAAATATATAACAAATGTTGCATCAATCATAGTCATTTGTATTACTTTAGGAAAATCACAAGATCCCTGTAATTCCTTTTTTAAAATTTTTAATAAAGAATATCTTTTAACTTTGAAAAAAATTGTGAAGTTGGGCAAAAGTAGCTGAGAAAAGCAGAGCATATCTTGACCTTATTCATACTACTAACATATGTGTACTAAATGCATCAGCTACAACAGTAATTGGAGTTTACTTAAAGCACAAACTGTGACAGGCCATAACTCCTTCTCTGGTTATCACAAAAGCATTGTACTCTAAGAAATTCTTTAACATTCCTTAGATGAATCCACAAAAATCTATAAATCTAGCTAAGATGCTTTCATTAGTCTTTGCACACATGATAGTAACACAAGACAAGCAGCAGCCTGAGGTCATCACAAATTTAATTTCTGACATTTTTCTTGTTAGCTACCATCAGCTAGAATTGCTAGACTGCAGGTATCTGATATGGAAAGAAATAAAGGAGAGGAAAAAGTCAAAACTCAGTGTAAGAAAGGAAGTAAGATGGAAAAGCATGGCTTGAACAATATGACAATATGCCAAATCTTGATGACTGTATTAAAGTAACACATGATACATTGAGATGATTTCAATTGCACTCAATATTTTAATCATGAGAATATGTTCAACCACAGTACCAGTGAAGTCAAGCTGCCTGCATCTTTTGTATACCTTTTCTTTCATACATGTAAACAATCAATCAACCAGGAATAATTAATTATTCTTACTCTGCCAGGCATTATGTTTTGAGTCACAAATTCATTGCATTTTACAGGAAAGTGAATATAAGAGTCTTTGGAGATACTGTGTCTTATTCCACATTAAATTTTATAAATGATGATGAGTTATAAAAAGCATTGAAAATGTATAGAAATATTTTGAAAACCAGTAGAAACCATTTACAAATGGAGGCAGCATGGAGAAATGCTATACATGCTGGTTAAGTACAAAAGAAGATATGAGTTGAAATCAGCTATGAATTGGCTCCAAAGACTTAAATCCTATACAAATGCTATTTTTCTTTGATGTCCTCCAGGTCTTAAACTTTGTTTTTATGCTTATTTTTATATTTTCTAACAACCAATCTCAGAAACTTACTTTTATTAGTTTTTGAGATGTCAAGCAGAGACACTACAAAGAATGTTTATACTAGGACAAGAAACACTGATTGGAACATTTGAAGGAACATTGATCACTAAATACCATCATGAATTTACTGAAAATAAGTTGGACTGAGAAAAACAATGCAGATAGAGGATTTTTAAGAGACTGGTCTTATAATTTTTTAAAAAATCTGAATTTTGCTTCTGGTCTCTGACACATACTGGCTGTTACCCCAGTCAAACAATTTAACTTCTTCCAATTCAATTCCCTAGCAGTCAATTCTTTAAGACTATTAGTTATAGATGAGTTGAAACAATAAAAAGGAGTTTCTTAGACTGTCCCTAGCCTTCCAAAAATAACTTATCAAATATAATATTAAAAACATATATGCATAATATATGCACAATTATGTTTATCATACATATTTCTATAAAGCTTGACTTTAATCCAGGAAGAATAGTAAAATTCTTCTAGGTTTGAATGTTATATGTTATTTGGCTACTAAATAATGCCTTTATCTTAGACATTTTAAATAAAGTTCTTCTATGTGGGGAAACATGTTTATGAGAGTACTCAATTACATATACTGCTCCATTTTCATTGGAACACTGGGGATATTCAGCTGATATTTCATCTTCCCCTTGAACTTTATTTCCTCACATGGGAAGCTCCTCTTGACTTCAAAATATTAAGTTTGATCTTAATATCCTGCTGTGAGTGTTGTATTTCATATGTACATGTGTGTGTGTGTTCATTCATTCAAATATTTTAGTATGGCCATATTCTCCAAAGAATTGTCTTTCCCTATCTGGAATGCTTTTTGAAGTCACTAGGAGCCTTGAGCATAGCAGAAGGCAGAGGAGAAATTCATTGTGGTAGAATTGAATTTGATATATCTAGAAATATATGTAAGCTCAGAGAAACAAAAAAGAAAATCATAGAACAAAGATAAAAGGAAAGAAATATATTTGCTTTGCAATAAACATTTTGATAAACACCTTCAACATCTTGTAATGGACATAGTACAGGCCATAGAATAGTAGAAAGGCAGTCCCTAGGAAATCATTAATTTATAGACAATTGACAAATAAGGCATTATGCCATTGCACCATAAAGTTTTTCACTATGGCATTTTATGCTGGATATTCTTCTCCAGAACATTTAAAAATTGGAGGAAACAGCAAAGAAAAATAATAACAACCAAAATCATATCATAGAAATCTGGAATAATGGAATATTTAAATAAATATTTGTCCATAGCTACTATACTTAAGTCAAGTTTTAAATTTAAGACCCCAATATCAGGCCAACAAGAATTAATAAGACTTGTAGTCAAAAAGATACAAACAGTTGCTGCTTAATATCACTTTCATCTTGACTGGGTCAACATATTACTATCAAAGCCAAAATATAAAAGTTCCATTCAAGGGATTCAGTTTGTTGGGCTCAATCTGTGTGTCTCAATGTCCAAGAAAAGAAAATTTCTGAATTATCAGTAATATTTTTCAGAATTTTAGAAATTTAGAATTTCAGAAAAAAAAAACTTTTCAGAATTAATTAAGAATTATATTTAGGCCCTGGGCAAGTCACTTAACCCCAGCCTCAGGGAAAAAAATGCAATTGGGAAATATTTAACAAAATAAATAAATTTTAAAAAAAGAATTATATTTACAAAATTATGAAATAGAATTGATAAGTTGTGTTGTTGCTTTCAGAACTTAACATTTTAATTCAACAAGAGGATGGTTCTCATCTTAGGAAAAAAATAAATATATAAGACCAAAAACTAAGGCTTACAAAAAATTGAAATAAAGTCATAGATTTAGAACTGGCACAGGCTTTCCACTTCTTTCACACTTATTTTGTTTAAGGTCATATAGATAGTAAGTGGTAGAAATGCTCTCTAAACCATATCCTCTGAATGCAAATCCAATATTCTTTCCACTGTATCAAATAGTCTCTTCTAAGAAATACAATTAGAATGATGTATTTTTTTTTTGCTATATGTGCTTGAAGTGGACTTTTTGTTAGATAGCAATTCCTGAAAGGCAAAGTGAGCTAAGTATAATAAGATTATTTCTTTCTAATTTGTATTTTACATGTGAAAGTCTTGAAGAATAAGATAATTTTAATCACCATTTCATTCATAGAAGTGAAGTTATACACTACAAGGAGAGAAACAAGAGTCAGAAGACCTAGCTTTATGTTATAGCTCTAGCAATTATGTGACATCAGAATTGTGGGCTTTTCAGAGCCTGAGTTTCTTCACCATGAAATTGGCATAAAACTTACTCTACTTATATCAGAGAATTATTATGAAAACAAAACAAAATAATGTGATTTTGTAATAAAATAGAATTTTATTAATATAAAGTGTTATAATATAACACAAAAGGTTACCTGCCAATATAAAAACTCTACCCTGAATAACTCAGTGCAACAAATAATACAGCAGATATTCATTATGAAGTGCTTACCATATGCCCACAAATTGGGCAAGACCTTGGGAATACCAAGACAAAAATGAAAGGACTTCTTGTCCTCAGAGAATTTATTTTTTGGGGGTCAGGATAAAGAACATGTAAACATATAAGTCTATACATTAAATTTCAAGTTATTCAAGGATGAGTACTAGCAGCTAGTGCTATCATGAAGGGCCATAGGTAAAAGTGCCATTTCAACTTAGCTTTTAAGAAAACAAGGATTTTCTCTGTGCAGATAAGAAAAAATGTAGATTTCAGATATGAGGAAAATCACAGATTTAAGAAATGAAATATCACATGTTAAAAAATAATTTCCTAAGCAAAACCAAAATAAGCTCACTTTCTTTAGCAAAGACATTGAGGATAAATTATTTGGCTTCAATTATATTTTAAGTCAGTGAGCAAAAGAAAATGTCCCAAATCCAAGGCTTAATGTGCTATTTCATATTGCTTCAAAGTTGGGGTGGGGAAGAAGAGTTATTCATAGAAATAGCTATGGAGATTAGATAATAGTACTGAAGTAGACTGAAAATTAAAAGTGCTAACTAAATGCTAATTATTATATAAAATTCTGCATTTTAAATATGTATTATTTACCACCACTTTTTTCATCTTTCATATTTGTAACTCAAAAGACAAAGAAAAAAAGGGATAAAATTTGTTTAATCAGTTTGTGGAGCTCATATGTGACAGAATGCCTTTGAATGAAAAGACAAAGCCATCAAAGTCATTTAGGATTCCTCTCGCTACAAAGCCACAACTGCTTGTAAAGTAAGGCAGGTCTACTTTGTAGGACTCTATTAAAGTTAGAATGAAACAAATTATCCAATGAAAATGTGAAAGGGAGCTATCTTTCTCTTGGTAATTTAGTTTCCCTTTAATTTTTCCACCTTCAAGTATACTCAGTAGTCTAAGATTACATACACAGTGAATGCCAACTGTGTAGACAGAAAAAAGAGAAAGACTCACAGAGAGAGAGAGAGAGAGAGAGAGAGAGAGAGAGAGAGAGAGAGAGAGAGAGAGAGGGAGGAGAAAGGGAGGGAAGGAGGAAAGGTAGGGAGGTAAGAAAGGAAAGAAAGAAATCAAAGGAAAGAAAGATAGCAATCTTAGCTTAACAACTGAATTATTTTTTTTATTTTATTGGGACAAAGTGTAAAGAGTATTTCTAGGAACAGGTATATTTTTGAAAATGCACTTCTAATAATATCCATACTCAGAATAACCTGAATATACTGAAATAAAAATATGGTTCTACATATATATATGCCCATATATAGATTATTGAGCTATATTTTTCTGTGATTTTACATATATATTTATATTTACATACACAAATATACATTTGCTAGTATGTATGTGTGTGTGTGTGTATATATATATATATATAATACCATTATACGTACACTCTAATACTAGCAAATGCATACATATGTTACAGAAAAACATAACTCTTATGATTGCAAATATATTAGTTATTTTTTAAAGGCTCCACATATTTATATTTGTTCTTGAATAGTTCTTTCTGCTTCCTGCTTGTACCTTCAAATACAATTCTCTAAAAATATCTTTTCCTAGGCTGTATTTCATATCCAATACAGCACACCTAATTACAGATCTCAAAAAGGAAATTATCAACTTATTATCAATAATTTTGATGTGAATCTTTCTAAAGATCTCCCTGCCTTCTTAATCAGATTATACTGAATATAAATTAATCTTTGTTCAATGAGTCATAGTCATCATTATGCAAATACTATAGTATGGCTGCTGTAGTATAGTGAAAAGATTACTAAATTTAGAGTCAAATCTTAAATTTGTATTTCAGCTCTGTCACTATTATCTACATGACCTTAGGGTAAAACACTTTATTTTTCTGGGCTTTCCTTTTCTTATTTGCATATAATGCTGTTGTGCTCATTTCTACTAAATGCACTACTAAGGATATCAAGCAGAAATTTCACCAAGTCCTCTTTTATGCTGCTCCAAAGGATTTTGTCCTGATTTTGAAATAGGCAGGGAGGCTGACTTTCAAGCTTAGTCCTTTCACCTTTGTACATGGAAGTAGACAAAAAGGTGAAGTTTCAGGAGACAGGAGATAGGAAGAAGTTTTGGAGGTGCTGTCACCATGAAGAAACATACAGGAAGTTGTCAGTGCTAGACTTTCTGAACTAAAGTAATCTGGATGAATCATGCATGAGTCACTTCAATGTGGACCTTGTGCTCCTAAAATCACCTTGGGCTAATAGTCCCAAGTTAGTAATATTTCATTTCTCCCACTATCATTGTCTCTCTCTTCCAAGAAAGAATATAGACTTCTGATCCTGATGTTTCCCTGGAATATGGAAGGCATTATTTGTGTGTCTTAAAAACTTGATAACCCAATTTCACACCTCTCCAATTAGCTTAGATTACAGAAAAAAATAATGATAAATGTTGGAGAGGATGTGGAGGGGACATTAATTGTGGGTGAAGTTGTAAAATGAGCCCACCATTCCAGAGAGCAATTTGGAACTATATCTAGAGAAATAAAAATTGTGCACATACCCTTATATCTAGTAGTATTATTAAGGGGTGGGTATAACAAAGTGATCTTAATAGAGTGAAAAGGACCCACATGTACAAAACTGTAGCAGTACTTTTTGTAATGGCAAGGAACTGGAAATTTAATGGTTGCCCATAAGTTGGAGAGTGGCTAAATAAGTTATCATAAATGAATGTAATGGAATAATATCATTTTATGAGAAATGTAAATCAGATATGAGATAGGAATGTATTTCCTATACACAAAATAAATGACACAGAAGAATCATTGAACACATTAATAGCACAACTTAAAAATGATTTACTAACTTATTTATAATCCTGTTACAATCTTTTAGGAGTCTGATATTTAAAATTAATCTGATTAATGTAAACATTGTGTAGAATTACTACATAGGTTTGGCAGCAATTCAACTTACTTCAGGATTGTCCAAACCATTTCCAGTCATATTCCTGTCAGTGGTCATTTTCTCCAATGAAGAAATTCCCCTTACATTGATCTGATACATCTAGTAGATATCTAGACCTCTTGAACCCACAAAGTCATTTCCAAGCCTGGACACGTCTTCCTAAAGGTCAATGCTCAATTCCCTTATCAGGAGTAAAAGCATAAATTAGAAAGCAGTGGGTTTCCAGTGGGGTTCCCCACTCCTAACAGGCTCATGAGACTGGTCATCATGACCATAACATGGCAGAGGGTAATCTTATCTCCTATCTCTCACTTGAAGTTTCAAAGTTATATGATGCCACCTGGAGAGTTGAAGGAAGAAAGAAATCCAGAAATTATCTCTCTATCCAAAAGATAAAGCACTCTACTATCACTCTGCTCTAGTCATAAAATGAAAAAGGTCCAAGGGATCTCACAAAGTTTTATCATACTAGAACAAGAAGTTCATTCACTGTTGAACTGTCATATGGCTAGAAGCCATTAGGAAGTTTGTCATCTCAGAATAATCCAAATGCTAAGCTAATACATGGTTCAATGGTATCAAGTAAGGCAACTCTGACTATGTTTCATGGGATATCTTTGATTATACCAAGTCATTTGTACAAAGTCAATCAGGGTATAAAATGGATTTGAATTCTTATCTTTTGACTCCAAGTTTAGCAATATTTATATAACACCAATTAAACACAATTTTTTCACAAATTTGCTTTTTAAAAATTGAAAAAGTAATTTAGAAATTGACCACACAGTGATTTTATATCCTTCATAAAAATGAAATTATTTGCTTTATATGGTTTTTTTAGAAGTTTGCTCCATGAAAACATTGTGAGTGGAGCTGAGCAAGAGTTTTTGCTGTTATTCAGTCATGTCTGACTCCATGATCCCTTCTGAGGTTTTCTTAGCAAAGATACTGGTGGTTTGTCATTTCCTTCTCCAGCTCATTTTACAGATGAAGAAACTGAGACAAACTGTTAAGTGACTTTCCCAGGATCACACAGCAAGTAAGTGCCTGAAGCCAGAATTGAACTCGGGAAGATGAGCTTGCCTTGACTCCAGGCTCAGCAGTCTATCCACAGTACAACTGAGCTCCCCTCCAGGCAGTATTTGCAGAGAGACTATTTGTTTCACCCCACTGATGTTAGATGTGATATTTTCCTGCAGTTTATGGTGCAAGAGATGCTGGGGGTCAAAATTACTTTTACAGTAAGCACTTTTGTTGGGTGATAGGCAACTCAAACTTATTATCACTTTCCATCACTGTATATTGTCTTGCTGTGCTTAACTATGTTACTCCCCGTGGTTTTGGCAAGATGATGCAGAGCAAAGTAACATAATTAATCTCAATCCATGACTGGTTACTTCAACATAAACTGATTCATTATTTACATATTCCTGACTGCCTTACATTGGGCTGATAAGAAATGATTAGCTAAATGTATCAGGTACAAGAGTAGGGAGTGAGTGAATAATGTCATTTCAGTGTCTTGACATTGACATGGCTATATGCACTGAAACATTTCATACATCTATTACTTAATGCAGATCTGATGACCTGTTTGAGAATCTGAGAAGAGTTCTATCCTATGTGCTTAGTAGAGTATCTGGAACTTATTAGGTCCTTAATAAATACTAGTTAACTAACTGATTCTTCCACATGTTTTAATAAACATTTATATTTTTTCAAGTTGAAAAAATGATTAAGTTCAACTCCAACATTTTTAAAGAGAAGAGAGACCCAAAAAAAGTAAATGGCTTATTTAAGGTCACACAGGGAATAAGAGGCAGAAGCAGAACTCTAACCTAGGTCCTTTGATTATAGCTTCTGCATTATTTCATTTATATCAAGCTGTAGTTTGCAATACAAAGCCATTTGAGCCTTTCATTTTCTTTGTGGTGTCAAAAACAGCTCCTTCATTCTTAAGTTGTTTCTTCTCCTACAGAGAAGGATTTTTAACAAAATAAATTCAATGAACTAGAAAAATCAGGGATGCTAAATCTGATTTCCAGTGGCACCGTTGATATAACATTGGTATGGGGCAGTCATTCCACCTCTTGTGCCCTTGCCTACTTATTTACATAATGTAGGCAGCATTTCACTGGGATATCAGGACACAATGGCTCTCTCCACAAAGCCAGGTTTCCAATCACATTGCACATTGGTTTTTATTTGTCTTACAACAAATCAAACTTAAAGAAAACAGAGCAAAATCATTTAGGGCTAGATGATTAAAAGAGGTCATGCCTAGAATATAAAAAAGAATATTCCATATTTTGGTATAGTTAGTGTAGGAACACTGACATTGATTCAAGAAGTAGCTCTGCTTAAATAATCAGTTCCCTTTATGCCTAGAAACTCTATAAGGAGATATTAAATCAAATCCCCCTCAACCAACCTGAGATAACTAGTGGGAAGCATCTCAGAATATACTTAAAAATATGCTCTGAGCACAGTTCTGCTGCTCTCAGCTAGGTCCTATTATTACAATGCTTTGAAGATGATTTTTAAATCTCCTTATAACTGCATAAATAATATTATAGTCAATTAAAAAACCTTTGCCTTAGTGAAATCCAGGGATAATATTAAGTGATGCTTAAAGCATGTCAGAAAGTAGACTAGGATCTACATTATGGGTGCTCTCAGGCCTTTGTCAGAATAATATAAAGATCAAACATTATTTCTACCACCCTCAACATATGAGTGACATTTGAGATCCCCAAAGCATAAGAACATACTCCAAGATCCATGTGCAAAGTTATCCTCATTTTCAAGGTCCTGATTATCAAGGGACACTAAAGTTCCCCATTAAAATCCAATAACCTGTGTCACTGATAAGTAGACTGGTAGCTCTATTCCTATGACCTTCTACTAGTAGATTCTAAAAGCAGCTTTGGGATAGAATGTCAATGTCCAAAAGATGACCACTCACTGTGAGATATTTTTTTCCTATTGATGGGAAAACTGAGCTTGATTATAAAGGTCAAAATGAGTAGTTCAAAGACCAGATCTTCAAAATACAGTATTCTCACTCAGATCATACTTTCATTGAATTATCTTTCACATACTTTCACAGAATTTCAAAATTAAAAATGATCTTAGACAAAACAAACATAATGCCTAAAAAGATAGAAGGGGAAAATCTCAGACCAAAATAATTGAGCTACTGACAATATTTTAAAGAGTAATATACCATTCATTTCCTATTTTCTCATATAACATACTATAACTCACATGAAGGGTAAGCTAGTATAACCACAGCATGCCAGTCTTAAAGGCAATATAGAGATGCCTAACATATCTGCTCTTTTCTCAGTGGATATGAATATCAATTCTAAAGCTCTTCTCTGGTATATAGCCCCAGATTAAATGGACACCCCTATTCCAATGCTTGTCACAAAAGAAGGCTTTTTTATATCATTATAGAAAGTGTGGAATATTTGAGCTGAACTCAGATATATCAATAGTGAATAGGAGAATAAAAACTTAACCTTTGATTTCATTGTCATAGAGAATTCTGAGCTGAGGAAACTCTATCAGTGCAAGCTGGTTTCTTTTCTACAGCTTATACCTGTAGAGAATTGGCTAAGCATTAAGAAATTAAGTGATTTATCCTGGGTCGCCTAACCAATGACTGCAAGGGATGGGATATGAACTTGGGTTTCTGACTTCTGAGATTAGCTCTCAGTCTACCTCCATGATACATAAAAATGTAATTACGGTCTTACAGTTTATCCATCTGATGAATATTTTCTTTTTTAATAGTCTATATTTTTTCAATTATTTATATGACTGAAAGGAAACTTTTTTTAAAGCTTTTTATTTACTGGGTAATTTTTCAACATTGACTCTTGAAAAACCTTGTATCCCAAATTTTCCCTCCTTTAGAATTATTTCAGATAAACTTTCCATCCATTGGAGGAATTGCCCATATAATATCCCTTAGAGGTAGTTATTTTGCCTTTTTATGTTTTTAATTAAATAATTTTATTTACAAAATATATACATGAATAATTTTTCAACAATCACCCTTGCACAACCTCGTGTTCCAAATTTTCCCCTCCTTCCCCCCATCCCCTCCCCTAGATGGCAGGTGATCCAATACATCTTAAATATGTTAAAATATATGTTAATCCAATATATGTATACATATTTATACAATTATCTTGCTGTACAAGGAAAAATTGGATCAAGAAAGAAAAAAATACTGAGAAAGAAAATAAAATACAAGAAAATTACAACAGAAAGAGTGAAAATGCTATGTTGGGATCCATACTAAGTTCCCACAGTCCTCTCTCTGGATGTAGATGGCTCTCTTCATCACAAGATTATTGGAAGTGATATGAATCATCTCATTGCTGGAAAGAGCCACGTCCATCAGAATTGATCATTGTATAATTTTGTGCTCGCCATGTACAGTGATCTATCTCCTGGTTCTGCTCATTTCACTTAGCATCAGTTCATGTAAGTTTCTGCAGGCCTCTTTAAAATCATCCTGTTAATCATTTCTTACAGGACAATAATATTCCATAGCATTCATATACCATAACTTATTTAGCCATTCTCCAACTGATGTTGCCTTTTTATTGTAGTATGTTTATTTGTTTTTAATACACATTGCTTTATGAGTCATCATTCTCCAATTGATGGGCATACATTCAGTTTTCAGTTTTTTGCCACTACAAAAAAGGGCTGCTGCAAACATTTTTTTCACATGTGGGTCCCTTTCCTGAAAGGAAACTTTTTTTATTTATATAGCTTTTTATTTACAACATATATGCATGGGTAATTTTTTTCAGCATTGACAATTACCAAACCTTTTGTTCCAATTTTTTCCCCTTGCTTCATCCATCCTCTCCCCCAGATGGCAGGTAGACCAATACATGTTGAATATGTTAAAGTGTATGTAAAGTATATATTAAGTACAATATATGTATATATATCCATACAGTTTTTTTGATGCAGCAGAAGAATTGAACTTTGAAATAATGTACAATTAACCTGTGAAAGAAATCCAAATTGCAAGCGGACAAAAACAGAGAGATTGGAAATGCTATGTAGTTTTTTTCCAGAGTTTTTTTGCTGGTTCTATTCATTATTGAACAAATGGAACTTATTTGGTTGATCTTATTGTTGAAGAGAGCCACGTCCATCAGAATTGATCATCACATAGTATTGTTATTGAAGTACATAATGATGTCCTAGTCCTGCTTATTTCACTCACATCAGTACATGTAAGTCTCTCCAGGCCTTTCTGAAATCCTCTTGCTGGTCATTTATTAGAGAACAATAATATTCCATAACATTTTATATACCACAATTTATTCAGCCATTCTCCACTTTATAGGCATCCACTCAGTTTCCAGTTTCTGGCCACTATAAAGAGAGCTGCCACAAACATTCTTGCACATACAGGTCCCTTTCCCTTCTTTAAGATCTCTTTGGGATATAAGCCCAGTAGTAAAACTGCTGGATCAAAGGGTATGCACAGTTTGATAGCGATTTGAGCATAGTTCCAAATCACTCTCCAGAATGGCTGGATGTATTCACAATTCCACCAACAACATATCAGTGTCCCAGTTTTTCTATATCCCCTCCAACATTCAGCATTATCTTTCCCTGTCATTCTAGCCAATCTGACAAGCATGTAGTGGTGTCTCAGTGTTGTCTTAATTTGCATTTCTCTTATTAATAATGACTTGGAGCATCTTTTCATATATGACTAGAAATAATTTCAATTTCTTCATCTGAAAATTGTCTGTTCATATCCTTTGACCATTTATCAATTGAAGAATGGCTTGATTTCTTATAAATTAGATTCAATTCTCCATGTATTTTGGAAATGAGGTTTTATCAGAATCTTTGACTGTAAAAATGTTTTCCCAGTTTATTGTTTCCCTTCTAATATTGTCTGCATTAGTTTTATTTGTACAAAAGCTTTTCAATTTTATATAATCAAAATTTTCTATTTTGTGATCAATAATGATCTTTAGTTCTTCTTTGGTCTCAAATTCCCTGAAACTTTTTAAAGAAAGATTCCTTAAATACAATGTGATACCCCAATTTGAATTAACAATTTTATGAACATTTGCATCATTAAATCTTCACTTAAAATATTTATATTCTTTTATCTGAACATATATATATATATGTATATATATATATATATATATATATATATATATATATATACACACAAACTTCCTATATTGATCAAAATGCTCTTCATAAAAACTTTGTGAGAAATTGACTATACAGCTGGTGATATTACTAATGTTTATAAAGTATATAGAAATTCAGTTGAGTTCAACAAGTTTTTATTATTATTAAATGTGTAAGAGTTTGTGCTGGGTGCCAGAAGATAAACAAAAACTAAAGGAAAAACTGTCCCTGTCCTCAAGGAGCTTATATTCATCTTGAGACAAATATAATTTCAACTTATATATAAATATGGGATTTGCTACTATTTAGATAATAATGGAGTTGAAGTTTGGCTTTGCACTATTAATTAAAGAAAATGTGCTGAACAAATCAATAGGGCTAACAAATGTTTGGCTATTTAAGAAACAAAAAGTATTGCAATTATCATAGAAAGCATCAAATATCACTTAAATATTTGTTGACTGACTAAGATAGAGAAAAGAGTTCTATATTTGAGAATCTGGGCCCTAACTCCTCTTTTCACCACTAATTAGATATGACCTTGGTCAAATCACGTAATTTCTCTGCATTTCCATTTCTTCATTTATAAAACAAGGGGATTTGACTAGATAATTTAGAGTGGCCCTTCCAGCTTTAATATTCTATTACTCAACGTAACTATGAGTAAAGGCCAAAACTACTTAACTGTTTATTGCAAATTACAAATTATTCTTATCTGTTAATTAAAGCATGACAACAGCTAGTAAGAAATATTTTTAGCAATTACTGCATAGATTTAAAATGAATAAAATTGAATTTATTTTTAAATGTCTTTCATTTTCATACTACTTTCTAACAATTACAACAAATTAAGTTTAGCTATACATTTCAGATTTCAAAGTATTGCCTAAATATAAAATATCTTCCATTCCATCAAGATTACTCACCATCTTCTCAACTTTTATCTCCTGACTTTTGAATGAACTCCGAAGTAAAAGCAATGTTGGGAACCTAAAAAGGTAGGAGGCTTTTCTCTACTTGGCTTTCTGAGGCTGTTTTTATTCTTAGTTTAGTCATCAAGAAAGTCACCCTTCAATACCCTCCTTCAGTTATCAGATGAGTCTCTTAGACTAACATCTTCTGCAAATGAACGCTTAGATTGTGTACTTATTACATTCAGTGTCATAATAGTGAACTGGAGGAGTTGTTCTGTTAATGTAGGTTGATGACATTAAATTCCCTGAGTTTCTCTGTGAAGCTGATTGGAATTAAGAAGGAAGAATTGATAAGGAGTTCTTTTTATCTAGGTCTTAAGAAGGGCAAAAATATGAGAAACTAATTTACAGATTTGCTTTTCTTTCTGTTCTACTCAGAAACCATAGCCAAAATAGGAGACATTCCAAATTACCAAAACTCAAAGCAAAAAGTGCCTCCATGAAAATATATCTAGGCCCTTTATTGAAGGTAATAGTTTGCTTTCTTCTTGTGTTCCCTAATTTATTAAAAGTGTTCTTTAATCTAATGGAGTTGTTGACAGATTGAATCAGTGGAAAGAAACCTTTCATTCTTTAATTCTGACATGCCATCTATGTGACCCTAGATAGACCACTTAACCTCACAGGGCCTTAGACATTTCTGAGACTCTTAAGTTTTAAAGAAAGCTGGATCAAATTAGTAGAGAGCAAATGTCCTTATCTCAGAGATCCCTACACCAGTGAAATTATAAGTCCAATGGCTACCCTATGTCTATCAGCATAAATTATTTGTTTAATGACTTTACATTAATATAAAGAAGTTGTTTCTTTCTGTTCACATTAATCTGCATCATCCGGCTCTCTTTTACATCCTCCTTTTTAGCTTACTTCATCCCATTTAACTGAAAAAATATTAGTTGTAAGCAACTGGATCTACTTACTTTGAAAGACCTTGATGAATAAGATTTTTCTTCTACTCTTGAGTCTACTGAAGTTCAAACAGCAAATCCATTGCAGGATAACAAATCTTGCATAACAGTAACACAGGCCCTATATCAATCTTGTGTATGCCTCATAAATCTTTCTAGGCCTAAAAGGATTATTAAAATTTACATTTAGAGATTTCAGTACCAACTCCTAAATTCCTAGCATCTGTGCCAACATTTTGTTGACTTAATACATTGTGTTCTTATTCTGAGCCTGATTTGAATAATCTTAATGCATCACTCATGTCCTTTGGGGGTAAAAAAAAAAAGTCCTTTCTGCCACAAGATATATGTATTTTCTAAGTGCTTTTTCCTAAATAACCCTCAAATTTCTAAAGAGAGAACACATCACAGGTGCCACTTGCTAAAAAATGTATTTTTGTTCCCTGAGTTATTCTCTTTCCCTCTTAAAATTGCCTTTCATTACTTTGCATAAATTTTATATTTGATCAATTGCATACATGTTATATACTTCCTTGTTGAATGTAAGTTCTTTGAGGGAAGAAAATGTGTGTGTGTTTGAGTTTATATAGCTCATGTAAGCTATAGGACATCCTCATTCCATTTATACTCACACTAACAATTCAAGTCCAGAGAGCTTGGCTGACTACAGTTTCTGGTATATCATCCAGGACTGTAGGAAAATCCCTAAAGGGTGATGGATATATTTTTCTCTAATGCCATTAGTTGAATGACCTATGAATGTGCTCCTCTGTGATATTATTATTGTGAATAAACTTAGCTAGTCTTATCTTTTAGGAAGAGATAATTACTCAAGTGACCCAACAAAAACATCTAGTCTAAAATATCCTCTCTCTCTCCCCCTTCACAAATATCTATGAAAAACTCCACAAATAAATAGAGTCCATAGTCAGTTCAAACTGGTAAAGAATATGAGGTAAAGGGAAAACCCACAGTTCTTGATGGTCAGATGTACATCTCTCCAATTTGTGAGGTGCTCAAGAAGTTCCCTTTAACCATTGTGAATCTATTTTAAGTCTTTCCTATGTTCCCAATGCAGATAATCCAAGTACAATATCATTGAGAAGTTGGAAAGTCCAAAATCTTATAGATATGTCAAAAATGGAAGGTCTTTATCTAGTCAAATGTAGTAAGATATGGGATAGTAGAAAAGGGACCTGAACAAAGCCAAAACTTCTTCTTCCCTTACAGCAGTTCTTGCTGAATGATGTATGTAATGCCAGGTATTTCTGGCTGAAGACTGACTGTTCTACAAAGTGTAGTTTTCCCAAACTATAAATTGGTATGGAAGAAATTAGGTTTAAGCAAATCCTCACACCAAATGAGCACACATGATATGCTCCAATAAATATATGATTTAGATATAAAGGACTACATCATAATCAATTAGGAGAATAAGAAGCTTCCTTTCAAATCAATGTTTACATAATTATACATGACTTAATAAGAGATAAAGAGGATCGCAAAATATAAAATTAATAATTCTGATAACATAAAATTGAAAAAGTTTTTCTCAAATAAAACCAATAAAGTTAAAATTGGAATAGAAATAGATAACAAGTTTCTCAAATAAAAGTTAATTTCTAAAATATTTAAGAAACTAATTCAAACTTAGAAGAGTAAGAGCTATATCCTCAAACTAAATAAACTGTCAAAAGATATGAACAGGCATTTCTTAAAAGAAGAAATCCAAGCTATCAAAAATCATAGAAAGAGATTCCAAAACACTAATAATTATAAAGGTACAAATTAAAATAAATCTACTTTAAACCCATTATATTGGGAAAATGACAAAGGAAAATTTAAAGTGTAGAGGCTGCAAAAAATAGTTACATTAATGATGTACTGTTAGAGTTTTGACTGGTCATTTCTAAAAAGCAATTTGGACTATGCTATCAAAGTTAGTAAAATGTACAAATCCCTTGACCCAGCAATACCACAGCTAGATCTTTATCCAAAAGAAATTAAAACACAAAAGTACCAGCTTGCACAAAAATATTTATAATGGAAAATAATTAGAAATGATGAAAGTGTTAATTAACTGGAGAATGGCTGAATAAATTGCAGCATGTGAATATAATAGAATACTATTGGACATAAGAAATAATGAAAGGGATAAAAAGACTTAAGTGAACTGATTCAGGATAGATGGAACCAAATGAACATTGTTTCTATGATAATGTCACCATATTAAATATATATATGTATATGTATATATATATATATATAGTTTTTAAAACTTGAGAATTCTGACCAATGCAATAACTAAAATTGTGATTCCAGAAGAGTGATAATTAACTCTACTATCCATTTCTTGATGGAGAGGTGATAGATTGTAGTTGCAGAATAAGAAATTTTAATATGTGTACAAGGTAGGGGTGTACAAGGTAGGGATTTATTTTGCTTAATTAACAAGGCATAATTTTACATGTTTGTTTTTTAATTTTATGTGTAGCAGAATGAAGGAAGAAAAAACAAACATTTTAAATGGAAAATTGTCAAAAAAAAAGAAAAAAAAAAAAGCAAAGCACTCAAATTTCTGGAATTCCTTCTCCAACTAACTCAATGATTTTATAGAAAATTTAGAGGACATAAAAATTCTCTAGTCAACTGGAAGATAACTCTTGGTTGGTATCATTTTACTTCTGACTTTCAAAGATTTTTGCACTTAATTTTTGCACTCCTATCTATGATTGATTGATTGATGAACACTCAAGATAAACTATGAAGAGATAGCTTATATTTATTGAGGTTTCACCTAGCTAAGTTATCAAGACTAAAATGGATTGGAGTAAATATTAATTCTCCCAAAAGATAAACATCATAGACATTGGCTAGTTGAGGACAGTTTTAATCTAACTATGACTCTTTCTATACAGGACATGTAATTTCTAACCAATTATATGAATTCTCCCAATAAACCAAGACCAGGTTTGACTTTTGGAAGATTCACAAAGGGATAATGCTTTAACCTATGTTCCTGATACTTCCTAGAATTTCATGAAACAAGGATTTTAAAAAGTGGTATAAACTCCAATTCTTAGGTGAAGAGGAAAGAAAGACTATTGCAAAAGTAACTTTTGACTTAAGCAATCAAAAGTTTTCTTAAAAATACTGTCAGTGATATTCCTAAACCATTTTTCTGCTACTATAATTTGTTAAACATGCTCAATTTTAGATCTTCTATTCTGTTATCACAAGAACATTGGTATCTTAGAATTCATTCTCTCATCTGTAATATTTATGATAACTACTGTATACTAATATCCCTACAACTACTCCCTATGAGACCCTACTAATGGTTGCCTGCAAGCTTCAGTATACACCATTAATCAAAGAACCATACCTTCTGCGCTGCAGCTAATTTACATTTACTTTATAGTGGATTCTTGGAGATCTTTTTTAAAATTCAGACTGTTTGAAGGATATAATCTTTCTTTAACTATTGGTCCAAAACCTATGCGATATGGACATTCTCTTAAAGAGATCTTTGTAACTTTTAAATTAGAGAGCATTCAAGAACTTAGCTAATTCAGTAGAGCAGAAAAATGAATGATGTTTACTATACACTTTAAAATTAATTTGCTGTGAAATAAATACCCTGTGTGTCATTAGCAAAACAATGCAGTATGTACAGAATTTACTTTGCTAGATATTTAGAAACATAGGAATAAATAAGTAGTAATTAAAGCAATCAAGCAATAAATAAATATTTAAAGTACCTATTATGTGCCAGACACACTATGCATTTTGAGCTATTTTCAATTCACAGATGTAATCAAATAAGTTTAAAATCTATACCAAGTTATATTTAAAAAGGAACTAGACCTGTGATTGCATCAGTTTGGAAAAAGAGAAATTGTCTCTCTGAATGCAGATCAGCCCCTTCTGTGTAATTTAATCTTATATATTTGCCACTGAGAGGATAAGTGACTTTGCCAAGAACACACAGAATAAGTCAGAGGTGGGCCAGCTCTTTATCCACTATTTCATGTCACCTCTCTATTAATTTCTTCTTTAACAAATCAAATCACTTATCAATTATACCTAGGCAAGCTATTTGACTCTTTGACAGAGATTTGGACTTAGAATGCCAGTAGCAGCTACTACTGTTTCAATTAAATAACATATAATGAACTGCAAATTAAATATTGTCTCTGCCAGGCTTTGATTTCAAAGGACAGAGATGTTAAATTTTTAATCAACTTCAAGGAACAGGAAGGGAAATTCCCTCAAGGATATGTGAAAAAAAAATAGGATAAGACCAGAGAGTAACAGGAAGCCAAGTTGAACAGAAAGTAAAATATATGACAAGTATTCTTGGGAAGTCAAGTTAGTGTCTTATTTTGGATGGTTTCTGATGCCAGCTTAAAGAATTTGTATTTTGTTTACTTTAAATAGCTGGTTGGTGTAATGGATAATGTTGAACACTGAGTCAGGAATCTAAGCTTAAATCCTGTCTCTCTGACACTTGGGAAAATTTATTTACCTCTATGAATTTTCTTTTTTTATTTTAAAATGAGGGGAATAAATAGTCTTTACGTTTGATAATTGTCAATCTTGTAAAATTACCCATGCATATATCTAGTAGAGAAAAATTATTAATAAAAAAATAAAAGATTAAAAATAAAAATAAATAGTCCTTACTTTAGAGAGTTATTATGAGAATTAAATGAGATAACATGTGTGAGTGGCATCCAAACTGTAAAGAACTATATAATTTCCAATTTTTTTTTAAACAATGGAAAATCATTGAAAGTTTCTGAAGAGGGAAACATAGTCAAAATCATTTATTAGGAAAATGTTCTGGAATAGTGTACTGCAAAATAAAAGTCCCCAGTTATAGCTAGACAGGCAAAACATAGTCAGAATCCAAACTAGAGTTATGTTTTAAAAAAAAATAGGGGCTGGGGAGTATGATAGATTATGGACATTGAGTGAGTCAACTAATTGGGTATGAGAGATAAGGGAGAGAACCAAAGATGATTTCAAGTCTTTGAGTCTTCGAGATTGAAAGAATTGAATTATAATCAACAAAAATAGAGAAAGTTATCATAACAATAATAATAACTATGATTCAAAGTGGAAGCGCCGGGCCCTGCTGCTGCTGCTGCCACACCCGGAGGAGAGTCAGATACAGCAGACTGGCTGGGACTGGAAGTGGGGTCGCCACCATGAGTGACCAGCAGCAGTTGGATTGCGCCTTGGACTTGATGAGGCACCTGCCTCCTCAGCAAATTGAGAAGAACCTCAGTGACTTGATTGATTTGGTCCCCAGCCTATGTGAAGATCTTCTATCCTTTGTGGATCAGCCCTTGAAAATTGCCAGAGATAAGGTGGTGGGAGAGGTTTATCTTATATGTGACTACAACAGAGACGGAGATTCGTATAGGTCACCTTGGAGCAACAGGTATGACCCTCCATTGGAAGATCGGGGCCATGCCATCAGCTCGCCTGTGTAAGCTGGAGGTAGAAGCCAACAATGCCTTTGGCCAATACCGAGACCTGTATTTTGAAGGTGGTGTCTCCTCTGTCTACCTCTGGGATCTGGATCATGGCTTTGCAGGAGTGAGCCTCATTAAGAAGGCTGGAGATGGATCAAAGAAGATCAAAGGCTGCTGGAATTCCATCCATGGGGTGGAGATTCAGGAGAAGTCCAGCGGCCGCACTGCCCACTACAAGCTGACCTCCACGGTGATGCTGTGGCCGCTGAACAATACGTCGGGCTCGGGTACCCGCACCATGAACCTCACAGGCAGTATCACCAGACAGATGGAGAAAGATGAAGCAGTGTGTGACTCGTCCCCACACATAGCCAATATAGGATGCCTGGTAGAGGATATGGAAAATAAAATCAGAAGTACACTGAATGAGATCTGCTTTGGCAAAACAAAGGACATTGTCAACAGACTCAGGTCTGTGCAGACTTGCAAAATCAAAGCAAGAAGACCTTAAAAACGACCTGGTGGAAGTTTTGAAGAGGAAGCAGCAAAGTTAAACTCGTTTTCCTGCTAACAAGCAGCACTGTGCTCTCACTAGATTTCTTTCTTAGAGAACTCTGCCTCCACCGCCCCTGTCACGTACACCTGCTTTGTAGCTGCACCATAACTCCCTCCAATAAAACTGTAGAAGCCTTCGCAGTCTGAGACCGACTTCCCGCCACATTCTCCCATGAGACCTTCCTTCTGGGTTTCCCCTGAGACCACGAGTTGTCGTTGGGCTGGTTATCTGTTCTGTTCTGGATTTCTAGTCTGTCTATTGGTTTCTCTCCCGTGTTCCCTCCACTTCCTCCCCACCCCCGTCCCCTGGTCCATTTAGAGGTATCAAACACAGTCCATCCGTCTGTCCGGGCCCGTCTCCACCACCTTTTGTTACATTGGTGTAAAAAATGTAAAACATATACGCACAAAAATAATAACTATGATTCATATAGCATTTGAAGTTTGTATAGAACTATATGCCTACATATTGCCTCACTTGAGGTAGAAATTGAAGGCATAATTCATCTTATTTTACATATGAAAAAAACGGAATTCTGAGACAGTAAGTCCAATAT
Source organism: Sminthopsis crassicaudata (assembly GCF_048593235.1). NCBI lineage: Eukaryota > Metazoa > Chordata > Mammalia > Dasyuromorphia > Dasyuridae > Sminthopsis > Sminthopsis crassicaudata. The sequence goes on from NC_133621.1 coordinate 127,616,952, forward strand.
TCACAAAGCTGGTATCAAAGGTGAAATTCAAATCTAGTTCTTCCTAGACTCCAAGTACATGAAACTTTCTATTCATAATGATGCCTTAAAAGAAAGCTAAGATTGGGGGATAGGAGTAAAGATGGGTAAAGATTTAAAGTTTATTTTACGATAAAGTCAAAGTCAACATTAAGTATAAGATATTGACATTGTATGAAATTAAAATATATAAATATTGTGAAACTAGATCTTAGAGGACAGATCAAAAGTAGAGATGAGAGATTTAAGAATCTTCTATATTGGAGAAGATAACTGAAATCATAGAAGTGACGGAGATTGGCAAGGACAAATGTATAAAAGAGTAAGAGAATATTTCTAAGGACCAATGCTTGAGAAAGGGTTAGAAAGCATAGAAACAAATAAAATCAGTACCTACTTAGCAAAAATAATCAGTTGTAATGAAAAATCACCAGATGGCACGTGTCTCCTTTCCAGTGGCTTAGATTTTTCATTTGTCCTAAGGAACTACCATCTTGGATGACTGGAAAGCCCACATAGAAAATCACATCATTTAGAAATTTAACAAAGTTCCAATCTAAAACTTTCCAGGACTGCAATATAAAGAAGGATGATTTAGGAAACCTAACTTAGCTCTCCATTTTTCTATATCTAAAACAAGTTATTTTGTATTAAAGATATTAATGGTTTATAAAATCATGGTTCCCACTAAAAAATTTTAAATATTGCCCTAGTCTTTTAGTGAGTTCAATTTGATAATGAAGAAACAAACAAGTATCCCAAATAAATCTTTTTAAAATTTTAATTGTGGAAAATAATAAAGTGATTTTGAATCATTCTATAAGTTTTGTTTTTATAGAAGATCCTTAACAAAGCTATCAGAATCTCAAGCTTTTATGAGTTCCTTTCACTCTGACCTATCTCTAGAATAAACAAATAAAATAATCCAAATCAAGGATTAATTATCAAGGCTAGTCATTAATCATATCCACCTCTTGAGAGAGATCAGTATTGATAAATCTTTTTCATATACATAAATATGTATACATACATATGAATGTAAATGTCTTTTCAAGGAGATTTTTTTAAACTTGAAAATCTGTTTTAATTCTAGCTGCCAACCTTTCCTGGAGAAAAGGCAGTTCCTTCTGACAAATGAAACATCTGAGCCAGGTGGAAGAAGCATACACATGGCATCCAGTATTAACTGATTATTTTCCCTAACTACATACTAAACTCAGTTGTTTTTTGTGCTTTTAAATGGATGTGACTGCTGTCAGTATTCTCTAAAATCATTGCCCTGGGATAAGATCTTGATAGTACTGCCCTTGTTACTGCTCTGAGTAAAAATTTTTGTAAATTCTCTGAGCATTTAACATAGATAATCCACACCTGGAAGAATCCAACCACTTTGTTAATCTGCTTACTTCATAAATTTGTAAATTTAGAGCTGGAAGTTATTTCAGTCTTGAGGTTATTAACCTGAGGTCAATGAACTTGTATGCATATATGTTGTGTGTGTATATACATATATGTATACATGAATTTGTATATATATATATATATATATGTATATACATATATATACAAATGTATGTATATGTTTATATGTACCTTTATAAATATATGATGCCTATGCAGACATGTATATATTAACATACATATTCACACTCACAAGTGCACAGTTATAGAAATCAATCCCATGCTAGAGCAAGTAGTCTGGGATTATCACGTCCAACCCCTTCCCACACCAGGTTGAAAAATCACATATTGAGAACTTACTTCATGACAAGCCTCTGACTTAATGCTTGACCCAGAAAGAAATCCACAAATTATCACCAAGAGAAGACATCCTTGAAAGTCGCCAGAAAAGGTCTTTGTTTGTTCGGGGGAGGGTCAATCAGACTGGGCGCAGACTGAGGGCAGACAGCCAGAGCAAGACAGGCAGCTCACACAGCTCAGACCGGAGGGGGAGGGGTGTGATCTCTGTCGTTTCTGTGAAAGGGCTTTTGCCCCAGTGTGGATGCTCCGTCTTGGCAGCAAGCCAGGAGCGGTGGAGAGGGTGTAAACACTGGAGGTGAAGATTAAAACCCCAGAAAGCCAGCGTCTCTCAGAGCCCGGCCACCCCCAACCCCCACCTGGACTGACTCGGTGCGTTCTCGGAGCCTCAGAGCGCAGACTCAGTACAGTCATTGCTGTTCTGTTAGTGGCTCTCTGCTGCCCTACCCCCAGTCTGTAGAGGAAGCCCATTAATACCATCCAGCCCTATCCCCCGCAAAACAGACCAATTGTTTCTCTTGTCAGTTTGTTTTCTTTGATTCCTACTCTGACAAAATGAACAAAAAATTCAAAAGGGCTCTAACCATTGACAGCTTCTGTGTGGAGAGGGAGCAGACTTCAAATGCTGAAGAGACTAGGAACAGAATGTCCCCAGATGTATCCCCTGGGAGGGATATAAGCTGCTCCTCAATACAAAAGAACCTCATAGAGGAAATCAAAAAGGCTCTCACAAGAGAGCTGGAAGAGAAATGGGAAAAGGAAAGGGAAGCTTGGCAAGAGAGCCTGGAGAAGTCATCCCATGCATTCAAAGACAGAATGGATAAAGAAATCAAATCATTGAGAAACAAGATTAGTGAGCTGGAAAAGGTAAACAACTCCAAGGAAAACAGGATTAGAGAGCTGGAAAAAGAAATCAGCTCTCTAAAAAATACAATGGAAAAAAATTCCATAGAAGATAAAAACTCAATTGGACAATTACAAAGAGATATAAAAAAAGTGAGTGAAGAAAATACATCATTAAAAATTAGACTGGAACAAGTAGAAATGAATGACTCAAGGAGAAACCAAGAGGGAGTCAAGCAAAACCAGAGAAATGAGACAATTGAAAAGACTGTCAAGTACCTTACCAGAAAGACAACAGACCTGGAAAACAGATCCAGGAGAGACAATTTGAGAATAATCGGACTCCCTGAAAAATGGGAGGAAAAAAAGAGCTTGGACACCATTTTCGAGGAAATTATCAAAGAGAACTGCCCAGACGTTTTGGAAACAGAGGGTAAAATAGACATTGAGAAAATTCATCGATCACCTACTGAAAGGGACCCTAAAATCAAAACGCCAAGAAATATAGTGGCCAAGTTCAAGAACCATCAGACAAAGGAAAAGATATTGGAAGCTGCTAGAAAAAAACAATTCAGATATGGAGGATCCACAATAAGGATAACACAGGATCTAGCAGCGTCCACATTAAAAGAACGCAGGGCCTGGAACATGATATTCCGAAAGGCTAAGGAACTTGGTATGCAGCCAAGAGTGACTTACCCAGCAAGAATGAGCATCATTTTCCAGGGAAGAAGATGGACATTTAACGAAATAAATGAATTCCATCTATTTTTGATGAAAAAACCAGACCTACATAAAAGGTTTGATCTTCAAATACAGAACTCAAGAGACTTCTAAAAAAGGTATCAAGTAATGGACAAGAAATGTCTCTGAGATATCTGAATGTTAGGATTACCAGGTGAGAACTCAGGTTGTCTGGACAGTGACAAGGTGAGAACTCAGGTTGTCTGGACAGTGACAAGGTGAGAACTCAGGTTGTCTGGACAGTGACAAGGTGAGAACTCAGGTTGTCTGGACAATGACAAGGTGAGAACTCAGGTTGACTTGACAATTCTCTGGCTCAGACCTGTAAAGGGAGTTTACACCTTAGGAATCCTAGAAGGAGCAAGCTCATTGGTTGGAGTACTTCTTCCCAGAAGCCCTTGCATTATCCCACGCCCATTCTCTGGGAGGATAAAAGAGGACAGCACTCCAGAGAGAGGAGAAGTCTTTGTGCTACATCAGGCCTGACGGGGCTCTCTGCAGGAAGGGAATCACTTCTCTGGACAAGAGTTAACAGCATCTGTGTGGAGACTACGGTTCTCTACAGGAAGAAGAATCTGTTGGAGAGATTTGAGTTGCCATAGCAGATCTCCTCCCAGAGAGCGATCCGGAGCTTCTGGAGACAACAGCACGTTACATATTGGCCCGTGGGGCCAGGACCTTTCCTTATCCTGACAAGGACTTATTCTGAGCCCTTCAGAGAAGCTAGACCAACAGGGACTTCCCTCCTCGCTGCGCCCCCCAATCTCCGAGCCATGTCGGAGGGAGTGGACCTCATTGATATCTACGCTGACGCTGACGAGGAGTTCAACCAGGACCCAGAGCTCAGCAATGCCGATCAGATGGACCCGAACGATGACGACCTGTACAATGACTTGCTGGCCGCCAGCTCGCAGCCTTCGGAGGACCGAGGTAGCAGTGCCGAGCCACCGCCTCCCACCCGCCAGGAGCAGCAGTCTCCCAAGCCCAACAGCAAGTCGCCGGCGATCCTGCACACGAACAGCGGACTGCGGAATAAGCGGGCCGCGGTCTACGTGGGCAGCTTCTCTTGGTGGACGACAGACCAACAGCTGATCCAAATCATCCATTCTGTGGGCGTCTATGATGTGGTGGACTTAAAATTTGCAGAGAACCGAGCCAATGGCCGGTCCAAAGGGTATGCTGAAGTGGTGGTGGCCTCTGAGAGCTCCGTCCACAAACTGCTGGAGCTTCTGCCAGGCAAGACTCTCAACGGGGAAAAGGTGGACGTGAGGAGGGACACCCGGCAGAACCTGTCGCATTTTGAGGCGCAGGCTCGGAAACGTGAGGGCCTCCGAGTCCCAAGAGGGGGAGCACCGCCGCGGGCCCACTCCCGAGATTCCAGGGATTCTGCTGACGGACGGGCCACACCCACCGAACACCTCGTGCCGCCACCCCCTCGAGTGGACAAGCGCCCCTACTTCAGCCGCCCTCCCTCAGCTCTTCCCCTGATGAGCCTGCCCCCACCGCCCATCCCACCCGCGCCACCTCTCTCCTCCGGCTTCGGGGTCCCTCCTCCGCCTCCTGGTATCCATTACCAGCATCTCATGCCCCCGCCTCCCCCACAGCCTCCCCACCTGGCTGTGCCTCGCCCGGGGGCCATTCCACCCGCCCCGAACCTCAACCCCGCCTTCTTCCCCCCTCCAAATGCTGCGGTGGGGCCTCCGCCAGATGCGTACATCAAGGCCTCTGCACCCTATAACCACCATGGCAGCGGAGAACTGCGCCCCCCGCCCCCAACGGTGTGCGAAGCCGAGTTCGAGGAGATCATGAATCGGAACAGAGCAATCTCTAGCAGTGCCTTTTCCGAAGCTGTCTCTGCGGCCAGCGCAGGGCATTATGGTGACGCTGTTGAGGCGCTCCTCACAGCCATCGCCGTCATCAAACGATCCCGGGTCGCCAACGACGAACGTTGCCGTGTGCTCATCTCCTCCCTAAAGGACTGTCTTCATGGCATCGAAGCCAAGTCCTACAGCGTGGGTGCCAGCCGGAGCTCCTCCAGGAAAAGACCCCGGTCCCGTAAGCGATCACCTAGCCGGTCCCGGGAGAGCAGCCGCAGGCACCGGGGCCTGCTCCACAATGAGGACAGGCACGAGGATTCTTTTCAAGAAAGGAATCGGAAGAATGAGAGACACCGGGACAGAGAGCGGGACCGGGACAGAGAGCGGGACCGGGACAGAGAGCGGGACCGGGACAGAGAGCGGGACCGGCACCACTGAGAAAGGAGTCTGGGTGGAAGTAAATGGTTTTTTTAATGGACTTGCATCGTGCTTACGTAATTTATGTAATCATGTGTAATACTTCCCATATTGATGGATTTATGTTTCAAGGTCATGACTACCCTATATTCTAAATCAAACGAAAGGGGGAGATGTTAGGATTACCAGGTGAGAACTCAGGTTGACTTGACAGTTCTCTGGCTCAGACCTTTGGTTTGGGCCTTTTAAGGGAGTTTTATATAATAATTTTTTATTTTTCAAAATATATGCAAAAATAGTTTTCAACAAAAAAAAAAAAAAAAAAAAAAAAAAAAAAAAAAAAGAAAAATCACATATTTCCAGTACTTCCATCTGGAAGGACAGTGAACTTATAACTGATTATTGGAGAAATTCTTGGGCACTGAAGTAATTTTATATTTCCCATAGAGTCTTACATAGTCTTTCCATTACTCACAGTCCCTGATTTGGAATTTCAACTTTGAGAGCCGATGAACAAGTTGACTCTTTCCCCATTAGATCTGTATTGTCTGAATAACTCATTGTCTTTATTCTTTAGATAGGATACCATTCAGAGTCACTGTGGACAATTTTTTTTTTCCCCAAGAAGCATGCTACATCAGAAATTCTCCTGTTCAAAAGGCCTGATTTCTGAACTCTCAAATTTGGGAACTATAAATCTTGGAATTATTCATGAGGCAACTCTAAAAGCTGATACCACTAAGGAAATATTTCTTCTATTAAATTCTAGAATCATTTTGCTTAGGAAATTAAAAATTCTCTCACCTCTACAAATGGGGCTTTGGTTCCAGTATCTTGTCCACAAACTATTCTCTCAAATTATTGACAAGATGTCAATATGTACATGCCCCTGTTTGATTAATTTTAGCCCACCTATATTACTTGGCATAAAATGGAATGAATTCAGGCATCTTATCTGGTTTGTGAAGAATAAATCTCCAATTACCTCAAATTTGCTTAATCTCAGAAAACATACATTTTCAAATTTCATCTTAGCTTGATTTCTTTAGGTTAAACAATTTAATTTCTTGTGGGATGATTTAGAACAAAACTCCTTAATCTCCATTTTAGATCATCCTATGTTTGGCAGTGATCTATTTGAGAAATTTTGTTTGATTTTTTAAAAACTGATCTGGGAAAATTTCTCAAGCAGGAAAACCTAGATAGTTGATAGACTATATGAATTCCCATTAAAGGATTGGTTGAATGTTAATTTCCAATCCATCCTAAGAGACTACACTTTTGTTGAACCCTAAAACATCATTGGAACTCATTCATATTTGATTTTTGTTATTGTCCTATCATGGTATGACTCTATATAACTCAACAACGATCTTTAAGGACTCCAAATTCATAAAAAGAGGGCTGTCTGACAGCCTAGAAACCTTGAGTGAAGTAAAACTTTAAAATATAAAATAAATACCAAATCATCTAAAACTCCATTTTTGATTGTTCTATAGATGACAAATATTCATTGATGAAACTGCTTTTTGGCATGAGTGTTGACTTCTAATTGACCTAACTGAATTCATTTTAGTTCCCTAAAAAAAAAAAGCCCTATATATTTTGGGAAGTTCATCTGGAAGCAAATTTGCCTTTTGAAGAGGGAGGTTTTTTTTTCCTTTTTCTTTCATCTTTTTCTTATGCTACTCACTCATTTTTTTATCTTGTTTTTGAAGTCAGGTGATTCCTTAAAAGCACCAAAACAGACATGACCTGTAGAAACTTTGTGAAACATTTCTGCTCATGAATTTGTATAATAATACATTTGGGAATCAGTTATGGAAAGTCTAGGTTCTCAAAAAAGAATGTTAATTTGGGCACTAAAAATTATGTTTAATAGAAGACCTCTAACATCTTTCCCAAATCCATACTGGGCTTTCCAAAATTACAGCTATGGACTAGCATACTTCAAAGTCCCTCTACTAGGGGCAACAAATATTTAACTAAGAGACTTTTAAAGATGGTTGTCATGATTGAGCTCCTTACTCAATGATTTTGAGGGCCTCTGTTTAAAGACACATGACAGCCATGCTTTAGCTATAAGTAACTACTGAACTTGATGAAAAAGAAGGGACTTGAGACATTTTCTTTTTACTCAGGCTCTTAATCCTTAACTCATTCTAAAAAGAGAAAGGGGATTTTGAAGAGAAAGAAGAAATAAGAACAAATTCATGAAAGCCTGCTTTTACAGAACTCTTTAACATGAGTCATCAAATTATCAGATGAGTGATAACCAGGGACTCATGCTAAATGCTCCCTTACACTGGAACTTTGGCAGAAGTAGTAGTCAACCAAGCTTACAAGTCTTCCTTGTAAATTTAAACATCATCCCATTCATTCCCTTGGATACTAGCTTCCATTCAGTTCCCCAAAAGCCTCCTGTTAAAATACAATTTATAGACAATAATAAGGATTTCTATTACACATTTTTCCAGACCCTAACTTTTTTATTTCTAATCAGTAACTACAATTCTCCTTGCCATTATTTTTTTCTAGGACCTTTTTCTCCAACATTTACTAATTCACCCTATGGTCAGGTGATTATAAATTAATCCCTAGACTATTGTAATATTCACTACCAAGAAAGAATTGGAGAAGGAATAAAGAGAAATCTTAATCATCAATTTCCTTTAAGCCACAAAATATGTTATCATACTTCATATCCTGATTTAATTCATGTCCAAGTCTATATCTCCACACCAATCCTCCAACCAGTTAAACAACACCATGGCCATTGTAATGTTTTGGAATGTACTTGGTAGGTTTAGTAATATAAAACATACTTTTTATCATCTCACTTATCTTGGATTTCAATTTCCTATTAACTATTCATGTTCTATACTATTAGCCTGAATAGTACTCAATATTCCATAGATAAGGATTCACAAACTAAATTCCTCCTTCTATTCAATATAAGAAAATATTTCTGTAGCTTATCTCCTTTTTGTCAAAGAGGAATACCCAAAATTTTCCTTTTTGTCTTCACTACAGAAAACCCAAAGATAAAACCAATGTGTAACTTTAGTAATTAACTCACTTCAAGTTTCTAGTATATTGTTCTGTTCCTCAAAAGAGATATTTGTAAAGCACTTAGCAGAGTACCTAACACTTAGTAGATATTTAACAAAATTTATTCCCCTACTCCTATTCTCTCCATTTCCTTGATACTCACTGAGGAGAAGGAGTATCACAGCAAGTGTAACCCAAATGAAGGAATTCTTAGATCTCTCCACTATTCTCCCCATCCTTCATATCACCAACTGTGGAAGACTGAGAAAAGCACTGGGGATAACAGTGAAAGGCAGGGATGAGTGTACGAATGGGATCATCAACTTACTCAGTCTCCTCAGTCATTATTTATCTGTTCCATCACCAAGTGATACTTCCAGGAGGACTCAAACAACATTGACTTACTGGTACTCCAAAACAGACTTTCCATGGTGTGTGTGTAACAAGAGAAGGAAAAGAACTGAGGATCTTCAATTCAATTCAATTCAACAAACATTTTATAATTGTTCTCTCTATAGAAGACACTGTGCTAAGTACCAAGGGGAGGCAAAAGTGAAAAGATAAGCACTGCCCACAAAAATATAAAGACAAAAGGATAAGCCACACCAAGAATAGGGCCTAAAAAACTCAGAATCTTCATTCCCCCTCCATGGCCATATTAGAGATATGAAAGGAATGAAGATTTATTGGGGGAAATAGGCAAAAAAACAACCCAAAAGCCTTAGGATCTTATACTGAATTACTACATTCACAGGATCCCAAAAAAGAGAGATGGCAATTATACTGTCCTTTGTCATACTCATCCCTTATAGAATATGGTGCTCGCATTGTGTGTCACAGAATGACACAAGAAACTGAACATGATCTAAAAAAAAAAAGTGACTGGGATGATGAGGGTACTAAAAACAATGTTATAAAAAGATCATTTGAAGAACCTGCAGATCGTTCTTGCAGAGAAGGCTAATCAGAAGAAATGACAGGTAGCATCCAGAAGCTGAAGCTGTGTCATTGGAAACAGGAAATGGACTTCTCTGCAGAGCAACATGGTACTAGACTTAAAGTCAAGAAACTGAAGTCTGCATCTTGCCTGTCAAACACTTAAGAATTGTATGATGATGGGCAAGATCCTTAGTAACTCGTTCTGTAAAATGTGGGGAGGAAATAGTTGCATTACTTGCCTAATAGGGTTGTCATAAGGCAAACAGTTTGCAAACCTTACTCTGTTGCATGAAGACCAGTTTAATGTATCAGGGGCATGAGGTAAATCAGTTCTGCTAATGAATATAAGTTCCATTCAAGTAGGAAATGTTTCATTATTTGCACTTATATGCTCAGTACCTAGTACTTATGTGATCCTTGTTAATTGAGTGATATTATTTGTGTGCCCCTGGGAAAGTCATTGTTTGAAGAAATTTGGATGCAGTTTCTTCATTTTAAAAAGAAGGAAATGGACTAGATGATTTCTAAGATCCTTTCCAGTCTTAGATATGTAAATCTATGATCTTTTTTTTTTTTTTTTTTTTTTTTTTTTTTTTTTTTTTTTGACTACCACATAGTAGAATTGGGAACAGTGAGTATAGATTGTGCAGGTAGATTTAGTCTGACTTAACTAGTAAGGGAAAGATGTGTAAACAATTAGAACTATACACAAATGAAACTGGCTGCCTTAAGAGAAAATGGGTTTCCTGTTGCTAGAAGTCTTAAGCAAAGTCTGAATAACTATTTATCAGAGTAACTGTAGAGGCAATTTTTGTTAAGTACAGTTTGGCCTGTGTGGCCTTCCACATCTGAAATTTTGTGCTTCTGGGACATAAAATTCTCTGTTTGGAATTTTTATGCTGCCTTGAACATATTATACACTTAATAAATGTTCATTGAATTGAATCCTGGCTAAGATGTTGACAGTAAAACTTTCATTTCTTTATTTTCTTTATACTGTGAAGAGTTGTTAAATTGCTTGGGGCTCATATAATACACAACACAAATAATGGAAGGGTTTTGCATGCAACATTTAAAAAAGAAACTACCTTTAATTTAACCTGACAGGCAATTTTTCTTGAATGTCTAGAATGATGAAAGTAGCATTTTATATGAAGACTCATGAGACTATAAACAAAATAAGAAAAATTATGTGCTTGGGCAAAAAAATTATGAACTGCAGATTCAAAATTTATTAGTATAGACCTAAGACTCATTAAAAAGAATTGAAAATGATATGACTTTCTGCAACATTTCAGTGCAATTCTAGCAGTGGACTGGGAAAGTCCATTATAACCATATACTTATTTTTGCAGAGAAAGTTCAGGTACAGTCATGCTTAACTGAATACTGATGATAATCATTGGAAGATGCACTGAACTGAATATGCTGAAGGAATTTGTCACAAACATAATTTACCTATCACCAGATAATGCCTATTTGTCTCTTCTGAAATGGGAAACTAGCAACAAGTACAATGCTTCATTCCCAAAGGACTAATAGAATTTAAAACAGAAATTCTTCAGTCAGGGATTTTATTGATGTAGTTTATGATTTGGAAAAGAGTTGGACCTTAAGATCTCTAGATCCATTTTGGACTTTCATTCTTACTAGCCTTTGTGTAAAAATCCCTTCCATAAGGCATATATCTGCCTCTTTTGTGTAATTTATTATTTTAAGACTCTAGGGGTCTTAAAGGTTGTGATTTATTAATGATCACATGGATAGCATCAGGGGCAGGACTTAAACACAAAACTTTCTGAGCCCAACATCCCTCTTGCATATAATATCCCATGTTGCTATCAAAACAGCCAAAAGAGAAATTCCCCATTACAGCAGAGGCATGTGACTATTTCTTTCTATGGTGCCAAAAACTCATTTTTTTCTGACGAAGAATGTGAGTCCCCAGGCAGGGATTTTGTCTTCTTTTAAGTCTTCAAAAAGCCTGTCTATACTGCTGGTGTTCAATAAAGCAAAAATAATCATTTCAAGCTTGTGAGGAAAAAGTATGAATTATATGCAAAAAAAATAAAATAAAATAAAATAAAAAAACAAAGAACTCACTATGAGAGCAGTAGGTGGGCAAAATCTGTATTGAATAAGTGAAATATGTTATTAACTGTGCTTTATATACTGACGTTATTTAAAAATAAAATATCATAGGGATGATTATCTCAGAAACCCCAGGCATTATTTGCAAAGTCTGCTATTCACATTCCTTGTCCAGTATCATCATGTCTACTGGAAAGACTACAATAGCGCAGAAGGCTTTACTGCAGAAATTTATCAGGGAATCTGAAAGTTAATTTGAATGATACATTCTAAACTCTTTCTGTTTCCCTTCAGCCTATCTTCATTTCCATCATTTCCTTATTAATAACCTGTATCATAATTAGTCCTTGGTGAATAGCAATAGAAAAAAGACAGCAGATAGCAGATCTCATTTTTGATGGTATATATTTCAAGTGAATCTCAGCTATGAATAAAATCCCTTCTGGAATCAAGGTATTTCCACATTACTTATTTTAAAGTAACAGTGCTGTTTAACTACTGCCATGTAACTAAGAAAATTTTGGGTTTCAGATGAGAACTGTTCTCATTAATCAAATTTAACATAATACAAAGGTCCTTTTTTAAACATGCTTACTGTTTGTACCACCTGTATACCAAGAGAGCACATGGAATAATGGACCTGGAAGATTATTTGATTTGAAGCTGGAAAAGTTGGGCTCCAGGCCTGACTCTGACACTTACTATCTGTGTGACCTGGAACAAGTAGCTTGAACTTATAAGACCTCAGTTTCATCATCTATGAAATAAAAGAGGTGGACTAAATATGTTCTTTATATTTTGTAAAAGTATTTTGATTTCAGTATAGCAGGTTTTCTTTTTAATTTTATGTATTTTTATTTTATGTGTTTAAAACTATTCTAAAAAAAGTTTCCAAATGCTATCTATGCCCAGAGAAAGAACTGATTTTTTTCTAAATGAAGATTGAAGCATGCTCTTTTTTTGCTTTATTTTCTTAAGAGGGGAAGGAAATCTATATTTTCTTTCACAATGTGATTTTTATGGAAATATTTTGCATAACTTCACATATGCCTTTTAAAGGGAGTTGGAATAGAGACAAAGGGAGAGAATCTGAAACTCAGTTTTAAAAACACAAATGTAAAAAAGTGTTTTACATTTAACTGGGGAAAATAAAAATATTAAATAATTTTTAAGATATTTAATCTACCTAAAATTTATCTCCAGAATCGATATTATATAATTTCAAAAGAATATTTTTAAAGTTTCAGATTATTTTCCAATATTGTCATGTAAAAACAATCGATATGTTCACAGGGTCAAAGAATTAGTGCTTAAAAAGATACTTGAGAGTTCATTGATTCCAAACTCTTCTTTTTTTCTTCATAGCAGAAGAAAAAACAATAGGTTCAAAAAGAATGAATGATTTTTGTTATCACACTGGCAATAAGTAGCAGAACTATGACCTGAATCAAAGACCTAAATCTAAAACCCAGGCTCTTTCTTTTCTATAATATCCCCTCTTCTATTATTACTTGTTTTCAGTCATTTCAGTCACATCACACTCTTTGAAATTTTCTTGGCAAACTCATTTGGGGTTTCCTTGGCAAAAGATACTGGTGTGCCTTGCCATTTCCTTGTCTAGCTCATTTTATAGATGAAAAAACTGAGGCAAACAAGATTAAATGATTTGGCCAGGATTACAAAGCTAGTCAATATCTGATACCAAATTTGAACTCAAATCTTTCTGACTCTAAGCCTGGTATTCTATGCATTATATCACCTATCTACCCTAATTATTTTTTTTTATTTTGTAAAATTCAATGGAATGATTTTCTCTAAAGAATTTTACCAGTGAAGGGGGAGTCAAGATGGTGGAGTAAAGGCAAGAACTTGTCCAACCTCTTCCCCAAACTTTTCCAAATTCTTTAAATAATGACTCTAAACAAATTTTAAAGCATCACAATGCCTCAAAAAACAAACAACAACAACAACAACAAAACCAAAGTAGAACATTCTCCAGCCAAAGGCAACTCAAAAGCCTGGCAGAAAAGGTGGGAATTCAGTGTGTAGCCCCAGACCCAACCCCAGGCCGGCATAGTTCCAACTTCTGAATCAATGGTAATATTGGTAACTTCCAGACATCTCAGCTCAGAGACATCAAACAGGAGCTGAAAAGTCAATAGGAAAGGAATGAACTGGAGTGCTGATCCAGCATAGTGCTGGGCTCTGAACCTCTAAATCGTCAGCAGTGCTGGAGGCTTATGGATCTCTCAACCCAGAGACATCAAGGAGGACTCGGAAGGTCAGTGGAGAGGGTCTGTGGCAACAGGATAGGAGTCTGATGTGCAGTCCCAGCATAGCCTTTGTCAACTGAGGCACAGCCCTGGTCAGACAATATATCTTACAGCTATAGTAGGGCTAATATACATTCAGCAGCTCCAGAAGAGAAAAGAGTGCTGTGTAAACATTCCTAAAAGAATTTCTAAAAACAAAACAAAACAAAAAGCTGCATAAAACCCCTGAAGCTTGGGACAAAGCATCATCCACTCTGGAAACTGAGCCCTTCTTTAACAAAGAGTTAAAAGCAGAGTAATAAGCTATGAATATGAGCAGACAACAGAAAAAGTTTCTGGCCACAGAAAGTTACTATGTTGATAAGAAAGATCAAAACACACACTCAGAAAATGATAACAAAGTCAAAGTGCCTACATCCAAAGCCTCCAAGTAAAATAAGAATTTGTCTTTGGCCATGGAAGAGCTCAAAAGAAATTTTGAAAATCAAGTAAAAGAGGGAAAATTAGGGAAAGAAATGACTGATACAAAAGGAAATACAAAAAGCTAGTGAGGAGGAGAATGTCTTAAAAGCAAAATTGGCCAATTGGAAAAGGAGGTACAAAAGCTCACTGAGGAAAATAATTCCTTAAAAAATAGAATTGAGCAAATGGAAGCTAATAACTTTATAACTTCTAAAGGGCTAGAACTGAGCAATGCACTTGGATAATGAAGCATGTGAGACATTGCCAATTGGACAGTTCCCTATTTACTTGTTTGAAGCTTGACCCTCCCCAGCTGTTCTATGCTGACTTGATGGGTGGGACAAAGAGGGGGAAGTGACTTTGTGTGTGGGAAGAGTAGGAGGAGGAAGAGGAATTGAAACTCAGACACTGAGTCAGTCTCTCCGGGTGTTTGAGGGAGGAAGGTGTGTGTGAGGTTGCTAGGCCTAAGCCCCTGACCTTGATCGTAAAAGTTCGAGAATAAAGATGTTTAGTGATCCTGACTCCAGCTGATTTCTGAGAAGACAGAGTTCCAGCAATAACTTTTTTTTCAAATCAGTTTTCTCTGATGGAATAGTATTCTTTTCTGGAAAATGATGAGCAGGATGTTGTCAGGAAAAAGAAAAAGAAAAAACTTGGAAAGTCCTCCATGAATAAAGTGAAATATCATGCATACAAAGTAATATCAGTGTTCTGGTATGACCAGCTGTAAATTGCTATTCTCAATAGTACCATCAGTCACAACTATTCTGAAGTACTTGTGATGAAAAATCATATTCATACCCAGAGAAGGAACTGATGGAGTCTGAGTATAGATCAAAGCATTTTTTGTTTATCTCTCTGTCTCTCTCCCTCTATTTTTAACTTTTTTTTTCTTGAGGGTTTTTATTTCCATTAGGATTGGAAATGTATGTTTTCTTTCACAACTAGAATTTCATGGAAATATATTAGATAATTTCACACTGGTTTCTTAATTGTGGGTGGGGATAAGGAAGAGAACTTATAACTCAAAAATATTTTTAAATGTTAAAAATGTTTTGAATATAACTGTAGAAAATATTAAAGAAAAAAAGAAAAATAATTTATTACCATCCAGATACAAGTTACTACATGGCCTTAGAAGTAAAAAAAAAAAAATATATATATATATATATATATATATATATATATATATAGCCATAAAAAGTATGGAATGTTTGTGCTAACCGGGGTAGTAACTAATGACCTTTATACTTTATACTGTCATAAGCACCTAATGTAGGGATGTAGCATAAAAGCTCAGGCCTATAACAACTGGTATTTATATAGCCCCTACAATGTGCCAGATATTGAGCTAAACACTTTACTTTTTTTTTTCTCATTTGATCCTCATAATAACCATAGAAAGTAAATATTGTTATTATCCCCATTTTCCAGCTGAAAAAAAAACTGAAGAAAACAGAAATAATTTGTCCAAGGTCACAGAATTGGTAAGTATCTGAGGCTAGGTTTGAATTCAGGTATTGTTGATTTTACATGCACTGTTCTGTACATTGATCCATCTAGCTTGGTTTCAATTGATGAATTCTCACCCATAGATGAATTTCCATGGATACTAGGTCCTTTACAAAGGCTGAAAAGAGCCACATTGCTCCAATTCCACATTCCTCCTTTGTGGTTTTGTTGAAAACTGTTTAGGACAGAGAGTAAATGGTTTTAATTTTAAATAATTTTCTAAGCTAACATCAGAAAGTTATCTAGACCTCCAAGTCAGCCTCAGCAGAAGTTAGAGCTTTTCAAAAGAATCAAGTTTCTTGAAACTAAGTTAAATTCTACTTTTTTTAATTGGTTATCTGGCCAGGGGTATTAGCTTACTGTCCTATCCTATACACAAAAAAGGAGTGTCAGCCCTCCTTTTCCATAGAGGGATTTGCTAGTTTAACTGTTTCATTCCAGAAATTAGTAGCAAAGATCAAGAGCTGACCCTGAAGATATTAAATAGCTGAAGACCCAAAAATAGTAGCTTAAAGAATCTAAATAAGCATTAGACAAGAAGACGTCGCGGAGACTATAGCCAGCATAGATGGAGAGTGGAAAGCAGAGATGTGATACCCATCAGGGATAGTTCAATAAAATCACCTGGGAAGATGGGTGATTCTGCAGAATCCATGTTACCTCAACTGTGATTATACCCTAGCCATACTTTTCTTTTAATCTAGCCCCTGCAGGTATTTCTCATAGTTACACATGATCCTGGCATGTTTATACATATATGTGTGTATGTGTGTGTGTATCTAATGATACATTATGAGTACATCTATGGCATCCATGTATATTAGTTGGTCAAATGTATTCTCTGCATGCATAGCCTCCTTAACAAGTAATTTGGTAGCCTGATGAACAACATGCCCCATGGCTACACAGGGGTTAGGGAGATCTTTTCTTTTCACTTAATTTTCTATGCTGTTTGATTAAAGGTTTAATGTGTTCTCTGGACCTTATAAAAGTAAACTTATGAGTGCAGGTCTAATGAGTTAAGATGATCAATGAACCACTTTGAACTTAGAACAGCTTTTTAAGTACTCATGTCTCAGACTGCATAGCTTTATAAAAATATTTTCTAGTGCAATTGTTTTTAATCTCAAAAATATCCTGGAAAAGGAAGATAAGTTAATAATCTAAAAATTTAAAGACTTACAAACTACTTCATTTTATAAGATTGCAATATTTTTAATAGAACACAGAGCAAATTTGTAGAAGAGTTCTGTCTCTCCCAAAAGTTTTGCCCCCGAGTCATACTATTAAACTTTTTACCATTTTTCTTTTAATTCATAAAAAAATAGCAAAAGTTACTTTGCAGAACCTCTCTGCCTTCTATTCTTGGTAACTGAAATCAGTGCAAAAACATTGATTAGGCACTGGGATTTTCAAATCCAGAGAGGCATTTTCCATAGAAGAAATTAAATCCTAAAATCTCTGAACCTAAGCCTTTCAATTAATGGGAAACAGTAAAGAACTAGTTCTTTGACTCCTACTAAGTAATTTCCTAATTGTGGCACTAAAGATTTATATTTGGAATTTTAGAAATCAAACATAATTACAAATACATTTTAAAGATAGTGGATTTGCTTTAGAAACAAGATTTTTCCACTATAGCTTTAAGAAATGAGCAATACCATAGTACATCATGCTACATGCTGACTTAATGGAATTAAAGTCAATACTAGCCTGAATGAAGTATATGTACTGGTCTGAGGAACAAAAACATGTCAAGGCTTGCAAAAATAATGAGAAGACAAAGTTCTAAGAAGCCACAAAAGGGGTTTTTTCTTAGACAGACATGAATTCTGAGACTGATACCACTATCTTCGTAGTGTTCCTCTTTTGCTATCCTAGTATATTTAACATTGAGTGGTTTAAATTTTAAAATCCAATTATTTGTTTTTATAATTTTCTTCAGGTTTTCAGATTTAAAGATAAAAATCTCTTAGTCTGTTGAAGTATTTTATGCTCCTTGCTGTTCTCTCCACTATTTATTTAATAATGATAATGATATTTTCCTTTTTTTTATTAGATATTGCTGGGACGATGCAAAAGTCTGTTATGTAAGACAACTACCCATGATGAATGATAACACTCCTTTGACAGCTACTCACCATGTATGATGATTTGTCTTCTTTTATTTTTCACATTTTCTTTTTTTTTAATGAAAAAAAGCTCCATGTGGTCGATTTTGTCATCACCTGTTTCTGCAAATGTATTCAACTCTTTGTTCCCTATGCTTTTCTTTACAATGTGCTGTGCTATTGCCTTAATTCTAGTGTATTTTTCCTCCTGTCAAGTATTGGCAAAATATCCACAGGGAACCAAGAAATCATAGTGCTTTTGAATTCAATGGAACAGAGTAAATCTATACAATTTACAGAACTTCTCATTATAATTTTGGTCAAGTGGATATTGTTTATACAATTTCTGTTTACATGGTAATGTTAAGATTGTGTTTTATTCTCAATTAAAAATGTATCCTGAGAGTGAAACTTGAGCAACTTTTTGTTCTCATTAAAGCAGTATTAGAAAAATAGGTTAATTGTGTACCATGCCTTTTCCCATTACATTTTTGAGAACAAAAAATAGCAATAATGTTTCCAAAATGAATTGAGACCTATTAAAGATTTCAGTGGACAAAAGCAGCTTTATTTCTTCAGAGATCACAATTTTTAGAACACCTAGGATTTTTTTCCTTTAAAATTTCCCATGCAGTAGCTTTGGGGGTGAGAGAGGACATTACAAACATCTATCTCAGTCATAATGATTTACTTCACATAATAAAACATGGCATAATTGAATATATCATGTTCACATGCCAACTTATGAAAGCAAAAATATTCTCTGGTGAAGCATAGACATAAATTCTTTTAGCTGATAAATGTAAAGATAAAATGAATTTTTAAAAAGAATCTTAGGACTTGTAAAGATTATTTTTGATTTTAAAGATATTATCATGAGAAACTGAAAAGTAATAAAGTTTAAAAAGGACAAATAATATATTTGCAAGTATATATGTATGCATATACAGAGTATACACTAGCAGAATGACAGTTTGAATATCTAAGAATTGTTAATACCTTTATATTATTTTATATATGCCATGAGATCCAGTTTGGGATAATGGCTAGAGAGCTGACCTTGAAGGCTGAAAGTTCTGTATTCAATACTGCCTCTGTCACTTGTTTTCTATAAAACCTTGAAAAAATTCCTTTAACCTCTCAAAAAAAATTCTCTAAGAGTAAATTGCAGAGAAGGTATGGACTACCATGTTTTCCTCACCTAGAAGTTCCCTAAGCCACTGAAATAACAGGCCTAATCACTATCATCATATTTCAATAATGTCCTGGGAAGAAGGAGTATTGGGAGAATTTCGATAAAGAATGTATAAGGAAAGAAACTGTCATACTCAAATTGCTGATGAAAAAGTAATTAGTACTTGTTTAGAATTTGTAAGATCACAGAATTTTAGAGGCTGAAAGGTGTTTAAATATGATTTCAGTTAACCTCCCACCTAATAGAAGAATCCCCTTCATAGTATTCATAGTATAGTGACTATACAGTAAATACTTAAGTATTTCTAGGGATAAAGGGATTATTGTTTCACAAAATGGTCAAGTAAATGTATATAATTATAATTATTAGGAAGTTTTCATATTAACATATTTATATTAACAAGAATAAACACAAAATTCTTTTTAATATCTATCCCTGATTTTATGAGCTCCAGCCTGAATAGATCTTGAGATAATGGAAAACAGGAATCCCATAGTCTGTGTGAAGAAGGCAAGACTTATGTATTTACTAATAATAGTAAATTATGTAGTGTGTTAAATTTTACAAAACACTTTTGCAAATATTGCTTCACTTATTTTTATACAATACTGGAAGGTAGATGAGATGACTATTGCCATTTTAGAGATGAGAAAACTGAGGCAAGGACAGGTTATGTGATTTTCCCAGGGTCATACAGCTAGTAGATGGGGTTGTTGTCAATTTCATAGACCTGTATATATGCCAGATGATTTGTGAGCCAAAAGTCAGAGATATTCCTACAGACATACATATAGGAACACACTGTAATTCTGAGATCCATTCTTCAGTGGCTGGGTTTCTGCTCATTTAAAACCAAGAATAGATTTCATCTTAATCAATTTAGCTTGAGATATGTGAAGTTTGCATATGGGTTATTTTTCATTTTCATGTGGTTTCCAACTTAGAACAAGAAGTATTCAGAGAGTATTTCCTGGTACAGGATAAGGAAGTCCAATAGGCCCCCAAGCCCAATCAAGAAATCTGAGCTTTAATTTGCCTCAGAAATTCACTGTTTATGTGATAATGAATAAGTTACTTCATTTCTTAGTTTTAATTTCCTTACATGTAAAATGAATCTAATAATACCTTTACTTCTTTTATCATAGAAATATTACAAGAAGCATTTTGCAATTCTTAAAGTGCTATGAAAACATTAGAATTGGTATTACTAATAAACTAAGTATGTAAGGCTGCTTGAATGTTGGAAAAAACTGTCAATAAAATACATCATATGGATTTGGTTCTTTTCAATAATGAGGTGATTCAAGGCAATTCCAATATACTTGTGATGGAAAATGCCATCCACATCCAGAGAGAAAACTATAGAGACTAAATATGGATCAAACCATAATATTTTCATCTTCTTGTTGTTTGCAAGCTTGTTTTTTTCCTTCCTTGTGCTTTTTTCCTTTTTGATTTGATTTTTTTGTGCAGAATGATTACTATGGAAATATGTTTAGAAGAATTATACATGTTTCATGTAAGTCAGATTGCTTGCTGTCTTGGTGGGGAGGAGAGGGAAAAATGTGGAACATAAGATTTAGCAAAGGTGAATATTGAAAACTATTTTTATACGTATTTGGAAAAATAAAAGATTATTAAAAATGATACATCATATTAACATAAAAAGCCATATCAATAGATATAGATCTATGATGAAATATATTCTTCACTGAGATATCTTATTTTACTTTCTCATATATCAAGAAAGTATCTGTCACAAACAAATTGCTGATAGAAAAGCAATTAGTTCTTGTTTAGAATTTGTAGGATCACAGAATTTTAGAGATTGAAAGGTATTTAAATATAATTTAATCCGACCTCCTGCCCAAGGTAAGCATTCCCTTCACAAAATCCCCAATGATGACTACACAGTCAATATTTAAACATTTTTAAGGATAGATGAATTATTATTTGACAAAGTAAAACACACACATATCATGAATGTTGGATTTTTTCACACGTCTTTGTTATCAATTAATATGATTTGTTTTTGCTTACATACATACACATCAGTGCTAATATGTATATTTGTTTGGCATATAGATTCATATTAAAAGAGAAAAAAATGATTTATTTTCTATATAATAAAAATCATCTACTGGAAACCAAGAGCATATTGACTTTTTAGTACATTATTGTGTATGTATTATGTCTAATAAAGACTCTTGGGAAACATTCTCATTCTTTCATTTACCATAGTACTGGGAATATTAATAATTGCAACATAAAAGAAGTAACATATTAAAATATTTTAGGCTGAAAAGATAAAATTTAAATTATTATTGTATAACTTATATGATAGTATATTGTGAAATTCAACTGCCTCCACAAATTTTTTTAAATTAAATGAGAAAATAAATGAGTTTAGAAAGGTGGCAAGATACGAGATAAACCCAAAAATCATCATAAATTTTAAGGTACAAACAATAAGGATAAAAACATATCATAGGAAGAAAAGCTCTTTAAAATAATCGAAACCATTGAATATTTAGGAATTAATCTATCTAGGCATTTATATGTACTTTAAAAAAACATAAAACCATTTTGGCAAAAATACAAGAAGATGTGAATAGTTGTAGGCATACTCAATATACATGGATATATCCCATAGAAAAGTAAAAATGACAGTACTGATTAATTTATTAAATAAAGGTAGAGGGCCACAGATAGTGGGGGAACTCTGGGTGAAGTATAAAAACCTTCAACTCAAAGGGAACCTTCTGGCAATGTCTGGTTCAGCTCCCTATCTCCCCTAAGGGCTCCTCAGCCTTCCTGAGAAGTTAGGAGGCAGTGACAAGCTGTGTTGTAGATGAAGCAGAGTGATACCAGATGGAAAAGAGTCATCTACATACAATAACTAGTTGTTTATCTGGTCCCATATTGTGCAGTATATAGTTAGCCATGTGCCATGTTGCTTTGGTTATATAAGAGTATTATGGTATATAAGGCTGAGAGAATTTGGAATAAATGGACTCCATGTTTGACTATCCACATGAGTCCTATCTTTTGAGGCATCTTCTAAGACTAAGGACTCAAGCTGATACCATGATCCTCCAAAGAACTAGTCCAGGTACAACAAATAAATGTAGTAACAATACAATGGGTTTCTTTATAGAGTTGGATAAAATATTAATGACATGTATATGGAGAAACAAATGAGAATATCAAGGGGGCACTATAAGGATGAAATTGAACTTTTAGACTTCATAACATAGTATACCAATGACCAATGACCAATAATATCAATGACTCTTTGATACTTGATAAAGAAATAATAGATTATAAGACCAAAGATTTCAGAGACTAAATCACACATATCTAAAAAGGTATAGCAAGACAAATGCTCAAATATTTAATAAATATAGTTTGGGAGATTAGCTGAGTCCCAATTAGCAATTTTGGCCCTGGAGTTATTGCTTCCTAGGAGAAGTAGCACACAAGGAACACTTAAATTAACCTTTTAATAGTTCAAAAAGTAATGAAGATCAATTTAGTTGATTGGTCCTTTTTTTAAAGGTTGAGGTCTACTCTTAAGGCAAAGGAGTGATAGCAGCTTTAGTTTGTCCTGGGGCCTATGCTGCTGATTGACTTCCTATGCTGAGTAGGTGTGGCCAGGTCCCACTTTTCTGAGGCTTAGGGGCTATTTGCTTTTTGTATTTGTTTTGGATTTCTCATAGCAAATCTGCTGAACCACTAGTTTATAATCAGGAGAGAGTAGCCTAAGAGCCTTTCCAGTGCTCAAATGTGGCAATGCCCTAGCTCCTCACCCCAGATCCCTGTCCTAGGCTTCCTGTACTGTGGTCTGGGCTTGGCAGCCTCTCCCCCTAGCCAATTGAAACAGACCTTTTCTGAAGTTCTTCAGCACTATCTTCTTCTGGAAATTTGTTGTACTCCAAATATTTGTGGGTTCTATCACTCCAAAATCACTTCAGAGGCTTAGTCTGATATTGATCTGAGGGACATTCAGAGAATCTCAGACAGAGACTTATCTAACTTTCCAGCGTCTTGGTTCCACCCACCAAAGATTTTCTATTCATTCATTCATATTGTTATGTTTTAGAGAATGGAACCTTTGTTTTGGAAGGAATCTTAAAGGTTATCTAGTACAAACCATGAAATGTGGGACACCATACTGTTTCTGCTCCACCAAGATCTCCATAAAGTTCCATAAGCAAGAGGAAAGGTAACATCATGCATACTTACTCACTATGGGGAAGGGGAAAATAGGAATGTATCTGCTTTCAGAGGAAGTGTGGAAATAAGGTTAGTCTACTAGGACATGACTCTAGCCTAGTCATATGTCATATTCCATATGTGTGTATGTGCATGCATGTATGAACACCACTTTGGAATGGTTAGCAATATAACAATAAAGAAATCTAGATACATATCTTATATACTATAAGCTTCATTAAACTGAAGCTGAAATATGGACAAAAAAGTTTCTTAACAAAGATAGAATAAATTATTGTGTTTGCCTCAATTATAGAGAATAGATAAATTTTATCTGTTTAACAAATAGAAATTGATAATGAGGTAAATTTATTTTATTGCATAAATTTCAGAACAGCTAAAAGAGGCAATATAATCAAGACTAAAGGAAAATAAATGTTAGCACAAATATGTTAGATAAAAACTTTTAAACTTATAATTAATAGATTTTAAATTTTAGAAAAACCTAATTTGTGGTTTTCAAGGGATATAAAGAGATAATTTTCAAGGGAAAAACATAAATTTTAAATAATCACTTGAGAAAAAATAATCAGTATCTCTAAATAATTTTGCTTATTATGCTGAAAAGATCTTCACTAAGGGCTCTGTTAAAGAGGAGAAACAGAATGGGGAATCCTTAAACTAAGAGTTGGATCAAACAAGTTCAAAGATCCCTTCCAATTCAGAAATTCTAGCCCCTATATTGTGGTGTCAAATAGAATATGGTCACTAAACTATGCCCCTAAATTATAGCTAATAAAGCCATATTTTGACTTAGAAAATCTCATATTAATATCAACTAGATTCTATTGTACTTTTATTTATTTTGTTAGATATTTTCCAATTACATTTTAATATGGTTTGGGCAGCACTCGTAGTGTTGGGTAGGATATGTGTTTGGCAATACTTACCTAAGCCAAAATAGTAACTACTTCTCCCTCAAGTTATCTAGTGCAATGAATTAATCAATCAATTAATTAATTGAAAGAACACTTATTAAGCATTTACCATATGCCGAGTATCATACTAAGAATTGAAGAAACAACTAAAAAAGTAAAAACAGTCCTTGTCCTTGAAAAGCCCATACTCTAATTGAGAAAGGATTAGGAGCGATATTTAAAAACAAAGTCCACTGTCAGAGTAGATGGAAAGGGCAAGTAGTATTAGGGAAGCACTTGGCCGGGAGTGGGGAGGAGGAGGAGCAAATAGCAAGGCCCAGGTATTCTTAGATGATGCTCAAAAATAGAACAAGGGATATGCAGGAAACAGAAGCAGGGAAAATGGCAAGGCTTGAAGAACCTTTGGAGGCAGTAGCAAGACAGATGATTAAGATCTTTGAGACCTTTAGTTGACCAAAAGTAATAGAGGTGGTGACTTCCATTTCACCAAGAAAGGCTGACAGCAAAATGAAAGAGGGCAAGACCAGTGGGTTTTCTCAATGCTTGCCCATCTTTGATGGTTCTGGGTCAGCCTGGGTTAGGGTGAAATGCAAGAATTCCCCAGAAGTGATGGGTCATCTTCCTGCTAAGAGTTTAGGTAATTTATCTAGGATGGCATAGCAAGTATGTGTGAACAGACTTCAACCATAGCTCTAATGCTGGTTTTCTATCCACTCTATCCTCTCAATTTCCTACTTAATATTTACTGGATGTCCCAAAAAAGCTTCACTAGCTTATTATTGCTCTCCCAATTACCTATTTTTTCATCACAAATTACAAAGGGAATTTGAAGGTTCCTTTTATGCTGTGTGCTTACTGGTGCTGTTTCTCTCAAAAAATAGTTGTCCTAAATACCAAAATTCTCAGGTTTGACAAAAGTTCTTCTTTCTATCTTTAGTAAATATTTTTTAAAAAGAAAATCAGAGAGGTCCTTGACCTGGCTTCATTAGATATTTCTCCTTCTTTCTACTTTATCAACATTGATTAAATATTTATATGATAGTAATTTAATTTTTTAAAATCTCCTGTCCTATTCATTCACACTTAGAGCAAATGAACATGATAACCTTCTAACCTGTTATTTATCTTTTTTTTCCTTCTATTTTCTTAAAAATCTAAAATTATGGGGCAGCTACGTGGTGCAATGCATAGAGCACCAGCCCTGAAATCAGGAGGGTTCAAATCTGGTCTCAGACACTTAATACTTCCTAGCTGCGTGACCCTGGGCAAGTCACAACCCCAATTGCCTCAGCAAAAAAAAAAATCTAAAATTATATATAAATATTACTGCACTAAGTCTCTCTTATTTGGTTCTCAAGAACCGCAAAATTACCTAGCCATTTTCCATTTCCATTAGGGAAATTTTCTTCCTCTCATTCAAATTTCAGTTTGAAAACATTTATATTGGGTCAGTGAGTTTCCTGTCTATCTCATTCTCTCTGATCTTGAAGAACTGTATTCCATTTCTTTTGAGGGGTACATTATTCTTGTATCATAAGCCATAGTCAAGAAACATCAAACATTGGTCTTTGACATCATCTACTTACCCAGCAGTTCACTTCTCATATTCTTTTCTCTCTTCCATAACTGCTACTTTGAGCCTCAGAGATGAAAACATAGCTCATGCCCCCAAATCCTTCTATTCCTCCCATTTCAGGTTTCTTCTGACAGTATTATTCATTGCCACATGAATCAACAGAGGTGAGTAGCAGTCAGTGAGTTTGATCCATCTCATTTGGCTGTCTGCCACCTTGTGAATACATGCTCAGTAAAAACAGAAATCCTCCTGATTAAATGTGTTAGGTTTGCATATAGTGACATCTATAAGCTTACTGTGCATTGCTTCATTATGGAGGGGGGAGGGGGAGACGGTGCAGAATAACAGGATTTCTCCTTATATTTCCTTCTACTACTCTTCTGTGGAGCAAGAGATGATATTTCTTCAGCTTTTTGGAATCACCTACATTAAAAAACAAATAAATAAAGCCTTGTCCTGCTACTCTGATGATATACTTTCTTTTTTTTCTTTCATTGATACTTATTATCTTTTGGAGCTTAGGCAAATCACAATCTCCTTGACTTTAAGATTTCTCATCTGTAACAAATAAAACATTAGAAAGTAGAAAATTAGACTGAATAACCTCCAAAATCCTATGAAGCTTTCTGTATAAATCTATAACTCTATAAAGCTCCATGTCACACTTTCTTCACTCAGGAGCCTCTGGACATTGATTTTCATGTCTTTGGGGATTTTCTTTCCCAAAAGATTTATTTTTATTTTGTCCAGAAATATTTAGTGCAGGAGAAAAGGGATTGGTTGAGGAGTTAAGAGCCTAAGTTCAAGTCCTTGCACTTCCAATGACAATCTCTGTACCCTCTCTAAAAATCACTAAACCTCATTGAGCCCCAATTTATTCTATAATAATTCTAATAACAACTGTTCTTGTCAATATGGTATTTTAAACTTTGCAAAGCACTGTATATATATATATATATATATATATATATATATATATATATATATGTAAATATATATATATGTATATATACATACATACATATACATATATGTATATATACACATACATATATACATATATGTGGATATAGGTAACATATTTTTATATATACACATATGCATACATATACATCTATATTATCTCATTTGATTATCAAAAAACTCCTTTGAAATTGATAGTAACATAATCAGTTTTGAAGATGAGAAAAGTGAGACACAGAGATGTTAAATTTGCCTAAAGTTATTGAGCGGGCAGATAAGTAGTGCAGAGCTATCAAGTCTATTGAATAACCCTGGGTTTGGAATCAGGAAAACTCATCTTTCTGGTTCAGATATGAACCCAGGGCAAGTCACTTGGTTTTATTTGCCTCAATTTCCTCATCTTTAAAATGAATTGGAGAAGGAAATGGCAAACTACGCTAGTATCTTTGCCAAGAAAATCAAAATGGATTCACAAAAAAATTGACCAGAGCTGAAACAAGGGAACTACAACATGAATGAAGTTAGTTTGTACCTAGAGGAGGATATGAAACAAAGGCTTTCTTACTCCAAATTCAGAACTATATTCTCTACACCAGAATGAGAGAGTGTGAGTAAATAACCTCTGGGATCCTTTTGCACTCTAAGTCAATGACCTTAATTTGAATGGTTTTATGATATTTTTCTATACCAGAAGACAAAATGAAAACATAATCTCAAAGCCTTTTCACCTCCTCTATTAGCAAAGAGACCTGATTGCATTTTAGTGCATATAATTGAAAATTGCAACTATACTCATTAAGCTTCTATAGGCACTCATCCTATAGGCATTCTATAGGCACGTACGTAATGTACACATACACACACACACACAAAGCATCAGTTCACAGTACGTGGGTGGGCTCAGGCTATCCCTGCTCTGATTGGTTTATTCCTCCCCATTTTCTCATGGGGATGAAATTATCTCTTAGAATGAACAAGGGCAAGGCTTGCTTGACAAGGTAAGAATTAAATAATAACTCCCTTTATTTCCAAGAAAGAATGAATATATCCAGCTCCTAACAAAAGACAAAAAAAGCAGCTTCCTTTTTTTGTACCCATTTCTCATTTGCCTTTCCTCCAACATCTGTTATCCTTTTCTAAAATGTATGTAATGGTACTCTGGCTAATGTACTTTATCCCTCTATGACCCAAGACCTTAGATAACTATATTCCAACCCCTCAGCCCATCATTACCCTCAGGCAAAATCATCATTAATTTACAGCTGAGGATTAGGAAAACAATTTCATCATATCATATTGTTATTTTTTTCTGAAAAAATAACTGCTACTTCATTTTAGAAACACACATGTTTCTCTGTCTTGATGCCTGACATTAAGAAGGCCCTAAAGGCAAACTTTTCTTTCTTGTCTTAACAGAAGTAGATATCACCTGTCACTGAATACTCCTAATGAGCCCTGGAACCAACTTTCCACACAGTTACTTATTTTATTTTCTTCCCAGAAAGCTGATAAGGAGAGCATCCAAACCTCAGTTGTTCTGCAAATTGCCTGCTCATGGATTTGTCCATCCTTGGGCACTGAAAAACTGAAACAAATAAAAAAGCAGGGCAACACTTGTACCAATAACTAGATCTGGTAGAAATAGAAAATTCATGGTATAGTGGAAAGAGCACTGGTTCAGGACACAGAAGAATTCAATTGTTTCTCCCAACCCCCATGTTTATTACTTCTGTGACTATGGGGAATTCTTTATTAAATACTTGATATCTCAGTTTCTCTAAGTGTAAGATCAAGGGATTGAAACAGAACCTCTAATAATTTCTAGATTTATGACAGTGTGAAAGCAGTGGAATGATAACCAACCTTCTCTCAGAAGAGAATCCTCTTCCCTAATCCCACCACAATCAAGAGTCTTATTCAAGCTAAATACAAAAATGGCAGATGTGACCAAATTAAAGTAATACTATTCATTGTTTTTCACGTGAACGACAATTTAGATAATTATTGCATAGTATACTACTAGTCATGTATCTACCAATAATCATTTATTAACTACCTATGATATTCTATCCACTAATGATACAAACTCTATGGGACAATGAGATAGTTCTTTTTTTGCTCAATGAGCTTACAATCTAGTGGAATATTCTCAAAGTGCATAGACTTTTATTCAAATTTTATTTAATTTCAAGGCTTCAAATGTGTGTTGCCTTCTCTGTTTATTGCTTTCACAGCATGGTTATCAGCTCACAGTTTTAAATAGTTAATGAGAACATGGGTGACCATCTGTGACAAGACAAACAGCACATTAGAATTCATTAAAACAATTTTTTTCAGTGAAATGAGCTTTTGAGGGAAAACATAAGCCTTAAAGGTATCTTGAAGTCAAAGACCAAGATGAGGCCTAATTTATCTATCTCCTCAAAGATTGGAGGAAATTGAAAGAAAAGGTTTGCTCTTTCCCAAATTTCTATTCCTGTTTGTCTATCAATCAACCAACACAGTAATATACTTTGGTGCTTTTTTTTTCCCCAAACATTTCTGGTAAATTGAATTTTGCCTTAACACAAAGAAGGCAGAGGTTATTGAAATATAAAGATAAATATAAATTAAAACAAAGAGCTAAACCTCTGCTAAAATATTAGGAATTTTCATAATTATGTATTCAGAAGTCATTGTAGTGGTATCCCTAAATTTTTGTTTAACATAAACTCTTTACAACAGGAGAAGAAACATCCATACAGAACTGAGAAACCATTATATGGTTCCTAGGCTTAATGAACTGATTATCTTAATGGTGTTACAATGTGATCCTAATCCTGTGTCATAAGAAATACATAATTCTTAACATTTCTAGTCCTTTTAAAAAGGACTTTCTATCTATCAATAAAAATATGCTTATTATTCACATAGACTCTGGAATCAAGTTTATCTGTCCTGTCCAAAAATTTTGCCAATAGAAGTAGTAGTCAAGTTGCTGGAATTAGGACACAATTTCCTTATTTATAAAATGAGGACGTTGAATTGATTTCATTTTTTTTTAATAACTTGCACAGGGTCACACAGCTACTAAGTGTCTGAGGACAAACCTGAACTCAGGTTTTCCTGACTTCAGTGTCATTTATCCAGCTGACTTGAATTGATTTATTAAGGTCCTTTGCAGTTTTAGAAACATAATATTTTGCTCTTCAAAATTGATCTGTCTAGATTTTCATATATTGTTTTATCTAACTCTATACTGTTTACCTATCTATTCAGCAATATACCTACCATATCCCAAATGATCCCTCCTTCACCCAAAAAACTATTATTTTGGCGTGAGGCTCAATGCTAGAATTCCTTGAGATCTTCTCCACTTGCCTTTCTGGATTTCCTTTGATTGATTGGTTGGAGGACCTTCATTGATTCTTCATTGACCCACCCCCATCCCCCCACTCCCCCACCCCCCCACCCCCATCTCTAGGGCATCTGCTTCCAGGACCTATCTAACTTCATTCTGACCCATTTAGAAGCAGGAGGGTAATACAGTGCATAGAATGCTAGCACTTCAGTCAGAACGTCCAGAGTTTAAATCCATCTTCTTCCAAGTATGTGATATTGGGCAAATTACATATACTGTCTATTTCAGTTTCTCAATCATAAAATAGGGGTGATTGTACTAAAACCCTCCTCTCAGGGTTACCATGAGAATGAAATGAGGTTTGTTTGTTTTTTTATGCTTCCTTTTTTTCTTTAGTTTCAACATTTACTTTTATAAAATTTTGACTTCCATTTTTTCTCCCTCTTTTCCTCCCATCCATCCTTCCTAAGAAGCAATCAATCTGACATAGGTTATACATGTACATGCACATTAAATATATTTCCACATTAGTCATATTGTGAAACAATAATCATATCAAAACTATGAGAAAAAAAGTGAAAATAATATGCTACGATCTGCATTCAATCTCCATAATTTTTTCTCTGGATGTGGATAGCATTTTCCATCATGAGTTACCTGCAATTGTCTTAGATCATTGTATTGCTGAGAAGAGCTAAGTCTATCAAAGCTGATCATTGAACAGTATTGCTATTATTATGTATAATGTTATCCTGGTCCTGATCATTTCACTAAGCATAAGATATTTGTAAAATAATTAGCACAATGTTTGATAAATAGTGCTTAATTTCACTTCCAATGATACTGCAGCATTTAGGGTAGTCCCCTCTGCCTCCTACCATTTAAGAACTGCTCATATGTTTTGTACCCTGTACTTACTTATTGTTGCAGCCTCAATTGCATAAAATCCCAGTCCTCACGATGGATAAGAGAGTTAGATAATGGCAATGTTCCTTAACCAATATATACATGACAACACAACAACAACAAAACAAATACAGTCTTTGAAGTGGAAGGTAGCCTCGTGTTCTCATATTTGAGTTTCATTCCATTTCAATTTAAACTAATGGTAAGTTAGACACAGAGACTTAGTCCAGCTATTATATAGGCAGGAATATACTGGCAGGAACCCTCTAAATGATCTTTAATCAGTAATTTGACTTAGTTTGGCTATAGAGTTTAACTAACTTTGTTTCCTTAATATATATATATATATATATATATATATATATATATATATATATATATATATATATATATACATATATATATATATACATATATATATATATATGTCCTATAATGGATATAGTTTAAATTTGTTCAGTTAAATAACTCTAAAGGAATCATGAGATTAGAAATCTTTTTCTTAACTTTTATAATCTAAAAGAATGTAAAATATTCTAACATGTAGAATTATTTTTCTGTCACTGACATAATTTTGTCTATTAAGAAGCCTTATTGGAATACTAATTGTGATTCAGTGGTTATTTTTCTACCTCCCTTGAACTTGTGCTTAAGCAAAATAAAAATCTAGGATTTTTACCTTTATAGTTTTTGAGTTATGGTAGATCTATTTTGATAGCAGTTACCACCCACATGATTTCAAAAAGGAGTTATTTCTCTCTTAATAGTTTTATCAGATAGGTTATGTATCCTCTCTCAATCTGTCAAGAGAAGAAAAAATTAAGCAACTTCCAAAATCGTGGTGGCTTTGAAAATGCCTGGCCAGCTAGGACCAGATAAATTTAACTAAACAAGCACAGCATTGCTCATTGCTTTTATTGATATCCGATTAACAAGAAACAAGGCCTACAAGCAGGGCCAAGAAATTTAAATCAGTGCACTCAAAAGGGACAGGAGATCATAGAATCATAGTTCCAGAGGTATGGAAGGAAACTTGTAATCCATCTAGTCTAATCCTCTCAGTCTAGGGTTGATCTTGACTGCAGAAGTAAAGAGATAAGGTAAAATCAAAGAACTTTTGGCTTCTTCAGTATAAGACAAACCCCAGGATAATCTGAGATATGAGGAAACCAATCATCATTAATAATGGTTAATATCTATGTAGCACTTTGAGATCTGAAAGCACTTGACATATATAATTTCATTTGATAATCATTTTATAGATGCAGAAACAAAGATAAAAGGTCATAAATTTCATAAATTTTTGAGGCAGAATTTGAACTCAGGTCTTTGTAACTCTAACCCCAGTACACTATTCCCTACATTACACTACCTCTCCCCAAAAAAGAGTCATAAAAAACTAGCAGGATTTGATATGTTCAAAAGGAAAAGAGAATATGGCTCTAGACAGAGAACAAGTAGTATCAATTGAATTAAGTTTCTGTTGAGTAAAAGCCAAAGACATGGCTTTGGGGCTTAGATAGGAAAGTATTTTACTTCTATAGGAACTGAAAAAGACCCAATAGTTCATTAAGTACAGTAAAGTTTTGAAATATAGTGAATCCCAGGAGGATCAAATATCCAGAAGGATTTGACCGCAGTTAGGCTGTCTTAACTTTGAACTTCCTCAAAGGTTATGAAATAATATGCACCTACTAATCTGAATATTCAGATATCCCCTCCATTGTGGTTGGAGAAATTTGTCTTAGTTTTCTCAAAAATAAATAACAATGATAACAAAAACAGGTTCTTTCTGTTATGTATAAGATAGGTCAGAAATAAGAAGGGAGAAAGGCAAGATCTTTTTAAGAAGTCTCAGACAGAGAAGATAAAAGTGGGCTCCTTATCTCAAAAACTCTAACAGAGGAGGGGAAAAATGTAAATCCCCCCATTAGGAATGGGACAGGAGCTTGGGTGTAAATGATAAAACACTAGAGAATCAATCTGAGAAAGCCCAGTAATTATAGGGTCTCTTGCAGTAGAAGATAATCGTAAGGGAGATAGTTGCCATCTCTTTAAGGTTTAGTTGTTGCTGCTGCTGCTACTGCTGCTTTCAAACCTCAGAGGAAGAATTAGCATTTTAAACTAGAATTAGGGCAGCCCAAGACATGGAAATGGGGTAGGGAGACAGCAGAGAAATAATAAATAGGAGAAGTTAAAAGAAGCAAAAAGAGATGTAGAAATGAAGGTGGAAAGATTTTAATGCAGTGAAAATCTACTTTTAAGTTTTTGTATTCAGATTTTCTTCTCTCTAACTTTACAAGAAAAAGTAACTCAAGAGAAGTAGCAAAAGGAATCTAAGTAGGAAGCCTTATATGTAGGGGTTAGGTTAAAGAAGATATCTGCTTCAATTCAGTCATTATTTCTTTCTGTTCCCTCTATTTTGACCCCCTTTGCTGAATTTTCCTTTCATTTTTCGACCTTTTAATTCAAGTGCTCAGAAAACAGTAAATTTCAACTCTTGGTTATTAAACTGTCATTTGGAAAGAGAGTTAAGGATCAAGATTCACCAATTAAATTGTTCAACAAAGGGAGGTATCAGCAAATTAGTCAACCTCTCTAGGCAGCCTAGTGAGAAGGGGAAAGAAGGGCACATGTTTTGGTCAAAAAAGTTTCCTAACACCAAATAAAAAAAATTCATAGAGTCAGTCTCTATTCTATTATTCTATATCTGTCTTTGCTTATAGGCCAATTCTGCCAATTTAGACTATATCCTCAAAGGGTCCTTACATCATCACCTTATATGTGTCTTCCCTCTAAGAAAATTTCTTGGGAAATACACTTTTGAAACGGTCATATTTCTCTTTTGCTTCTTTCTCTATCTGGTGTCTTTGTTTTATCCTTGCTTGATGTCTATGTCAACAACATGGTGAAATGCTCTGCCACCTTTGACCACCAACATCCTAAAAGAATTTTCAACTAATTCCTTTGATTCAGAAATATTATCATGAAATAAATAGGTAGGAACTTATTGTTATGTATTTAGAATCCTCCCTGAAGTTCTGCTGGATATGTGACAATGTCTTATTTTGTTTTGTTTTTTAATCTTTCTTTCCGTCTTTCTTTTTTTCTATTCTGTTTTTTTTCTTATTTTATATTTAGTTCAATAAATTTTAAAAGTTTAAAAATAAAGAAGTAAAAAGAAAAAGAAACAAAGAGGTAGAAGTATTTATAGGAGCACAAATTTAGAAGAGACTTTAAGGTTACTGAATCTAAACTTTTTGTTTTACAGATGTGGAAAATGAGGCCCAAAGAGGTTAAGAGATTTACCCAAGATTTCAGTAAACAGCAGAGTCAGGGTTTGGAGGGTTTTGTATGGTTGGTTGGTTTTTTGTTTTGTTTTGTTTTTTTACTTTAAATCCAGGACTATCTTATTCCCAACTATACCTGAGCACTGGATTCATTGCTAAGAATGTGCACATCTTTGTAAGCTGTATATTTATAATTAATAGAACTTGTTAATGAAAATGCTATTTTGAAATTAATACATCTCAAAATGTTAATAATAATACTATTCTATGCTGAAAAAAATAAAAATATATAGGAAGTGAAGATGATACATGTCTTAAACTAGTGGTAAAATATTACTATTTGGAATAGAAGGAAATGTCCTTTCCACCCTACATATTGATTCTACTATAGATATAACAATCTTCCTGCTTCACAGGAATTTTTTTTAACTTCCCAACAGGCCTTGCTCAGTATCTAACACACACTCAGCCTGATCTATTTTAGTTTTTATCAATATTTCTCACCCACATATTCCAAGTATCAGTCATTTCTTGTTCTTTTAATTCTGTCTTCTTAAATATAAACAAGCCCCCAATATATTTGTTTGTTTATTTCACTTTCATTTTCCTATGACTTAATGCTATTAGTTCCCTGCAAACTGCATGCAGAGTTGAACTGGTCAGCTCATGAGAATGCATGAGAGCTGATTGTTAAAATTTCAATATGAGCATTTACTCTTCAAAAATCAGTGAATGCTAAAAAGTAGGGCTAGATTAGTGTTTTGTTGATTTCTAGACTTAAGAAAGTCATGGAGAAATGTTAATTAGGCAGATTTAAACTTAAGTGTATATTGCATATATGTATATGTATATATATACACATATTCATGATTTATACATATATATATGTACTTATACTTATGTATAAATAACTCACGATTTTTAATGTCAGATTTACAAACCTAAGAGTCTAATAGGATAGGAAATATTTACAAATTTATTTTCACTGGCTTCTAACTGAAATTTGATGTTTCCTTTAATTATTTAGAAACATTAAATGGAAAAGTCATCAGTAGGTTTCACCAAAATGCCAGAGGTCCTTGACAGACAAAAAAAGGTTCACAATGTCCGCTTTATAAAATTGTAAAATTAGCATATCCTTGGGTAGAAGGAGAGAGCAACACACACAAATGAGCATTAGGATGTTTGATTATTGTTTAAAAAAAAAAGGTTTACCTCATCTACTGATACATATTATCTTGCAAATGGCTAATATCTGATAATGATCAGAAAATTAATGTGTATATCATTATTGGTCATACAGTTCCCAACCTAATAATTAATTTTATTTCATTTAAATGATAATGGTTTTATCATTAGGGGGAAGTTAACACATGAAAATAATACACAGTAAACCTAGAAATGTATTAGCAAAATCAGATTTTATACAATTGCTGGAGCCTAATTGTAACAGTACTTTAAATCAAGCATTCCAGATAATTGAAACAATTTCAGATTTTCAGAGATGAAAATCTAGATAATTTCAATCTTCTGGGGGGAAAGGGAGGTCAGAGTTTTAAATTTCAGACTGAGAACGGTTTTTAATAGCACTTGTAATTCTGAAATATTATTAATCCATACTTAGACATAGCCTATTTACCACAAAATCCCATAAGAATTTAACATAGTTATTGTTCATGTTAAGACAAATGATATTGACTTGAATCAATCATGAAACATTGCATCTAGGCAATAATTAATAGACAGTAAGTGTTTATTAGCCTGCTATATGACAGGCACTATGCCAAACAGTGGGGATACAAATAGAAAATGACAGCTCTTATCCTCTTGGGTCTACAATAGGGCAAAATTAGTATGAACAACAGAGAATCAATCCATACTTTATTGCATCTTAGCTTCAGAGGCAGCATTGAGTGCACAATCATCTGCAAATAAACAAAAAAAAAAAAATCACACACCAACATTCCTTCCACTTTAGTTTTGGCTTGTATCCTTTTCAAGTTGGAGAATTTAACATCAGTGTGGTTGCTGATGTTGATCTGTCCTCACTGAAGGCATTTGACAACATGACTGAAAACATCAAGCTAAATTACAACATGAGAGCAAGCACATGGCCTTGTTTCACTCCTTTGGTGACCAGAAAACCTGGAGAGCATTGCCCATTGTCCAGAACCCAGACAAGTATGTCATCATGAAATTTACATACTACACTGATAAACTTCTCTAGACAACCAAATTTTAACATAATTTTCCATAATCCTTTACAACTGACAATATCAAAGGCCTTAGTCAGATATATGGCTATATGCAGACTTCTATTCTGCTCCTGTCATTCTCCTGGTGTTGCTAGGCAGTAAACATCATATCACCTGATCCTCGGCCCCTTTGGAAACCACACTGGTTCTCAAGTAGATAACCTATTTCCAGGAGTAGGGTCAGTATTAAGGAGAACTCTGACAAGAATTTTGCCAGCAATGACTAAGAGACATACTTCTCTGTGATTGTCAGGACAATCTATTCCCTTTATCCTTTTTGGCTTAACAATTAACACTGAGAAAATCCAAGTCCTCCATCAGGCAGCACCACCCCATGCATATGTGGAACCAACAGTTACAGCAAATGGAGAAGTTTTAAATTCCGTGGCTAAGTTCTCTTACCTTGGCAGTATACTTTTCAGGGATTTCCACATTGATAATGAAATTAATACATGCATTGCCAGAACTAGCTCAGTATTTGAGAGGCTCTGAAGGAAAGTGTGGGAAAGGAGAGGTATCAGACTGACTACCAAACCGAAGGTCTACAGAGCCATTGTGCTAACCTCATTGTTGTATGCCTATGAAATCTGGGCAGTTTACTAGCACCATGCCAGGAAATTGAATGGCTTCCATTTGAATTATCTTAGGAAGATTCTGAAGATCACTTGGCAGGAAAAAGCACCAGGCATTGAGATCCTTTCTTGAATTGAACTGCCATATATTCCAACTCCATTGCAGAGAGCACAAACACATTGGGCTGCCCACAATGTTAGAATGCCAAAAATGTATACTTGCCAAAAAGATTACTTTATGGAGAACTAACAAAGGGCAAGATCTCACAAGGTGGTCAGAAAAAGCAGCATAAGGCCACTTTCAAAATCTCTCTTAAGAACTTACAATTAATTGAATGACATGGGAGACACTGGCACAGGACTGCCTATCATGGTATGCTCTCATCTCAGTGAGCAAAGCAGAATTAAATTAACTCAGAAGAAATGGGAGATATGCAAAGTTAGAGAAGCCACCCCAATGTTCATAGGGACTATTTGTGATCAACCTGTGCCAGAGAATTCCAAGATTGTGTTGGTCTGATCAGCTATTGTTGGGCACACTATAACTGAAGTCTAACATGGTGATGTCACTTTGGTTCTCTTTGAGAACAAAGAACACCAAGCAACCAATCAATAATCTAATAAAGAAACTAGAACTGGAAGGACCTTAGAGATTGGCCACCCTGATGTTGTTTTATTTGAGAAAAGTGAAATCCAGAAAGATTCTAACTTGTTCACACTCAGGGTGACAGAGATAGTATTTAAATCTAAATCTTTTGTCTCCAAAGTTACTGTCCTTGCCACTATCTCGTCATACTTCCTCAATCAAGAAGCTTTTATTAAGCATTTAAAATGTATACAAGCTCACCTATCCATTAAACTAATCTGTTAGATCCCTGCTTAAGAACATTAGTTAGCAACTATGTATTTAGAAGTGATAAAAATATATTTCTTTTGAAATATTTCCTATT
Organism: Sminthopsis crassicaudata; assembly: GCF_048593235.1. Lineage (NCBI taxonomy): Eukaryota > Metazoa > Chordata > Mammalia > Dasyuromorphia > Dasyuridae > Sminthopsis > Sminthopsis crassicaudata. Next base: position 127,655,188 of record NC_133621.1, read on the forward strand.
TTAGCTTCCAGTAATTACAAATGTCTTTTGACTTAATTAGTAGTAGTTTGTAGTATTATTAGTGTAGAAGGACAATTTTAAAGTTGAGGAGGAATGGGAAAGTAGGAACAAATCATATATGTGCAAGAGAACAAAGTTACTTTTCCAGACAGCAATCTGTATGGACTATTTGACTATATTAAAAATGAATTTGGGGAAAATTTGGGCCTTGACATTGTTCTACCATTCCTGTCAAGAATGAAAATTTATACCTGGAGGGAATAAAATTTAAAGATAGAATTTTGAAAATGAGTTTCAATTTTGACATTACAGAATCTAGAAAAAATAAAGTGTGTTTTCAAAGATAGGAGGTAGATTTAGATGATGAGATCCCATTATTCTGTTTGTATTATTTTATTGTAATTCCTCAAATAATTTATTCCTAAAAAGCTTGCTGCCTATCTTATTTATTTGATATTCATCATTTCTATCAACCCAGCTATATACCTATTTAAGAAATTATCTTCAGAGCACAATTTGTGGCATAAAATTAGGTTTCTGACAGTTCCTGAAAATAATTAATTGTTCATCATTCACCATTAAGTAGTTTTTCATCCATAGATTGATTCTCAATGATTACTCTGTGCATCCTTTAAAATAAGTAAAAACAAGCTATTTGCTTCATTTTGTTTTCCTTAGTTTTATTTATAGTCACATAAAGGCAAATTGCATGATATTTAGAAAGAACAAGGTATTATTTAATCCTAGTAAATGATAACACAGATCTTTGTCTCTGAAGCCCTACTTTAAGTTTAATTGATACAGAACTTCAAAAAATTTGTATATTTTATTATATTTTCTAAGGACAGTACAAGGACTATCCCTCTTTTTAAATCTAAATAATTTTTATTATTCCAGCTAATGCAATCAGATTGGCTTGATGTATAGTTAACCTTTGTTTTTGGTCCAGACCTATGATTTCAGTAATGAAGGGAATACCCTCTACTTGTGCAAATCAATAATTGCTCTGAAACTTCTAATCTTAGATACCTGAGACCATAAAAAAGTATGTAACAAGTTCAGGATCATGGAACTCATGTCAAAGGTAAGACAAGAGTACAGATTCTTCTTGACTCTGAAAGTGACTCTCTACTCACTACAATAGTCTGCTTCTCCATAACATATTACATCATATTATATCCCTGAAAACTATCCAGAAATTAAAGCTATATATTTTCAGAGAACTATTGGTGGCATTCATTAAAACCATTTACAAGAGTGACATTTAGAATATTAATAACATGTTTTTTTAATACCTCCTTTTTAGCTTATGTAGTAGCATTGACCATTCTGGAGAAGCCCTTCCAAAAACTTGTAGCAAGCTAGCTTTGTAAAATTTCTTACTTAAAATTCATTAAAAGTGACAAGATCAAAAGTGCATTTTCACTATAGGAGGAAAAATAGGAGGAGGAAAAGAAGGAGGATGAAGAGTAGGAGAAAGTGGCAGTAGTAGTGATGGTAGTAGTTATGGTGGTGATGGTAATAATAGTGGTGGAGATAGTAGTAGTAGTAGTAGTAGTAGTAGTAGTAGTAGTAGTAGTAGTAGTAGTAATAGTAGTAGTAGTAGTAGTAGTAGTAAAGCAGGCATTTATATGGAATTTTAAAGTTTATAAAAAGTTTTAGAAATATTATTTCACTTTACCCTCAAAACAACCCTAGAAGATAAACATCATTATTATCATTCCCAATTTACAAATGAGGAAATTGAACCACATAGGCATTAAGTGACTTGTCCAACTTGCCCAAAGTCACATAGTAAATATCTGAGGCTAGATTTGAACTTAGATCTTTTGTGACTCAATGCCCAGTACTCTGTACACTGTAACAGCAGACTGTCTATGGACATTATAATTATTTATGATTACCTATATTGCTATAAAGTTTCCAAAGCATTTTATAAATATAATTTCATTTTATCTTCACAGCCTTAAGAATGACTATTATTCCCATTTTACAGATGAGAAAAATGAGGCAGAGAGAGATGAAATGACTTGCCCAAAGACATGTGTCTATACCCCTCATATTGGCTAAGATGACAAGAAAAAATAATGATAAATATTAGAGAGAATGTGGAAAAACTAGGATACTAATATATTGCTGGTGAAATTGTGAACTGATCCAAGCATTCTATAGAACAATTTGGAACTATGCCCAAAGAGTTATCAAACTGGAATATCAGCAGTGTCTTTACTGGGTCTGTGTCTCAAAAAGATCTTAAAAAATGGAAAGGAACCTATATGTGCGAAAAATGTTTGTAGCAGATAGTGGTAAGAAACTGAAAACTCAATGGGTACCCGTTAGTCGGGGGATGGCTGAAAAAGTTATGATATATGAATGTTATGAAAAAGTATTGTTTTATAAAAAATGATCAGCAAGATGATTCAGAGAAGCCTGGAAATTTTTACATGAACAGATGCTAAGTAAAGTGAGTAGAACCAAAACAACATTCATTGTACACAGTAACAAAAAAAAATTGTGTTATGATCAATTCTGATGGATGTGGCTCTGTTCAACAATGAAGGGATTCCAACTAATTCCAATAAACTTGCAATGGAAAGAGCCATTTTCATCTAGAGAGAGGATTGTGGGACTGAATATGGCTCACAATATAGTATTTTCATCTTTTTTTTCTGTGATTCACACTTCTACTATCTTTTATTTTTTTTTATTTTTTATTATATTTTTTATAATATTATCCCTTGTATTCATTTTCCAAATTATCCCCCCCTCTACTCCCTCCCCCCGATGACAGGCAATCCCATACATTTTACATGTGTTACAATATAACCTAGATACAATACATGTGTGTAAATACCATTTTCTTGTTGCACAATAAGCATTAGATTCCGAAGGTACATGTAACCTGGGCAGACAGACATTAGTGCTAACAATTTACATTCATTTCCCAGTGTTCCTTCTCTGGGTGTAGCTACCTCTGTCCATCATTGATCAACTGGAAGTGAGTTGGATCTTCTTTATGTTGAAGATTTCCACTTCCATCAGAATATATCCTCATACAGTATTGTTGTTGAAGTGTATAGTGATCTTCTGGTTCTGCTCATTTCACTCAGCATCAGTTGATGTAAGTCTCTCCAAGCCTCTCTGTATTCCTCCTGCTGGTCATTTCTTACAGAGCAATAATATTCCATAACCTTCATATACCACAATTTACCCAACCATTCTCCAATTGATGGACATCCATTCATCTTCCAGTTTCTAGCTACAACAAAAAGAGCTGCCACAAACATTTTGGCACATACAGGTCCCTTTCCACTCTTTAGTATTTCTTTGGGATATAATCCCAATAACAGCAATGCTGGGTCAAAGGGTATGCACAGTTTGACAACTTTTTGGGCATAATTCCAAATTGCTCTCCAGAATGGCTGGATTCTTTCACAACTCCACCAGCAATGTATTAGTGTCCCAGTTTCCCCACATCCCCTCCAACATTCATCATTATTTGTTCCTGTCATCTTAGCCAATCTGACAGGTGTGTAGTGATATCTCAGAGTTGTCTTAATTTGCATTTCTCTGATCAGTAGTGATTTGGAACACTCTTTCATATGAGTGGAAATAGTTTCAATTTCATCATCTGAGAATTGTCTGTTCATATCCTTTGACCATTTATCAATTGGAGAATGGTTTGGTTTCTTATAAATTAGGGTCAGTTCTCTATATATTTTGGAAATGAGACCTTTATCAGAACCTTTACTTTTAAAAATATTTTCCCAATTTGTTACTTCCCTTCTAATCTTGTTTGCATTAGTATTGTTTGTACAGAAACTTTTTAGTTTGATGTAATCAAAATCTTCTATTTTGTGATCAATAATGATCTCTAGTTCTCCCTCTGGTCATAAATTCCTTCCTCCTCCACAGGTCTGAGAGGTAGACTATCCTCTGTTCCTCTAATCTATTTATTATCTCACTCTTTATGCCTAAATCATGGACCGATTTTGATCTTATCTTGGTATATGGGGTTAAGTGTGGATCCATATCTAATTTCTGCCATATTAATTTCCAGTTTTCCCAACAGTTTTTTCCAAATAATGAATTTTTATCCCTAATGTTGGTGTCTTTGGGATTGTCAAAGATTAGATTGTTATAGATGTACCCTTTTTTGTCCTTTGTATCTAATCTGTTCCACTGATCTACTGTTCTATTTCTTAGCCAGTACCAAATGGTTTTGGTGACTGCTGCTATGTAATATAGCTTTAGATCAGGTACACTTAGACCACCTTCCTCTGAGTTTTTTTCATTAGTTCCCTTGCAATTCTCGACCTTTTATTCTTCCATATGAATTTTGTTGTTATTTTTTCTAGGTCATTAAAATAGTTTCTTGGGAGTCTGATAGGTATAGCACTAAATAAATAGGTATTTTCATCTTTTTATTGTTTGCTTGCTTTTTTTCATTTTTTTCCCTTTTGATCTGATTTTTCTTGTGCATCACAGTAAATGTGGATATGCATAGAAGAATTGCACATGTTTAACATATATTGAATTACTTGCTGTCAAGGGAGGGAGAAAATTTGGAACATAAGATTTTGTGAGATGAATGTTGTAAACAAGGTTATAGGATGACCAATTCTGATGGACCTGGCTCTCTTCAGCAATGAGATGATTCAAACTACTTCCAATTATTCAGTGATGAAAAGAGCCATTTATACCAGAAAGAGGACTGTGGAAACTGAGTGTGGTTCACAACACAGCATTTTTACTCTTTTTGTTGTTGTTTGCTTGTATTTTATTTTGCTTTTCTCTCTCTCTCTATCTATCTATCTATCTCTCTCTCTCTTTACAGTTTGATTTGCTTTTTCTTCTGCAGTATGATAACTATATAAATATATATTCATATATTGGATTTAACCATTTTTAACATATATTGGACTACTTACCATCTAGGGAAGGGCATGGAGGAAGAGAGGGAAAATTGAAATACAGGGTTTTGTAAGGGCTAATGTTGAAGAATTTTCTATATATATGTTTTGAAAAATAGAAAGCTTTAATTAAAAAAGGAGTGAATGTTGTATACTATTTTTGCATATGTTTTGAAAATAAAAGGCTATTATTAAAAAAAAAAAAAAAAGGCAAGTATCTGAGGCCAGACTTGAACTCCTGACTTCCTGACTCCAGGTTCAAACATCTGTCTACTTTGACACTTAGCGACTTAAGCATCTACTTCATGCCAATCACTGTGCCTGGCACTGGAGATAAAAATGGAAAGGGAAAGGGAAAAGTCTCTGTAATTCAGGAACCTATATTCTTTTTTTTTTAATTCATTTTTCCAAATTATCCCCTCCCTCCCTCCACTCCCTCCCCCCGATGGCAGGTAATCCCATACATTTTACATGTGTTACAATATAACCTAGATACAATACATGTGTGTAAATACCTTTTTCTTGTTGCACATTAATTATTAGATTCCGAAGGTATAAGTAACCTGGGTAGATAGACAGTAGTGCTAACAATTTACATTCGCTTCCCAGTGTGACTTCTCTGGGTATAGTTATTTCTGTCCATCATTGATCAACTGGAAGTGAGTTGGATCTTCTTTATGTTGAAGATTTCCACTTCCATCAGAATACATCCTCATACAGTATTGTTGTTGAAGTGTATAGTGATCTTCTGGTTCTGCTCATTTCACTCAGCATCAGTTGATGTAAGTCTCTCCAAGCCTCTCTGTATTCCTCCTGCTGGTCATTTCTTACAGAGCAATAATATTCCATAACCTTCATATACCACAATTTACCCAACCATTCTCCAATTGATGGACATCCATTCAACTTCCAGTTTCTAGCTACAACAAAAAGAGCTGCCACAAACATTTTGGCACATACAGGTCCCTTTCCACTCTTTAGTATTTCTTTGGGATATAATCCCAATAACAGCAATGCTGGGTCAAAGGGTATGCACAGTTTGACAACTTTTTGGGCATAGTTACAAATTGCTCTCCAGAATGGCTGGATTCTTTCACAACTCCACCAACAATGTATCAGTGTCCCAGTTTTCCCACATCCCCTCCAACATTCATCATTATTTGTTCCTGTCATCTTAGCCAATCTGACAGGTGTGTAGTGATATCTCAGAGTTGTCTTAATTTGCATTTCTCTGATCAGTAGTGATTTGGAACACTCTTTCATATGAGTGGAAATAGTTTCAATTTCATCATCTGAGAATTGTCTGTTCATATCCCTTGACCATTTATCAATTGGAGAATGGTTTGGTTTCCTATAAATCAGGGTCAGTTCTCTATATATTTTGGAAATGAGACCTTTGTCAGAACCTTTACTTTTAAAAATATTTTCCCAATTTGTTACTTCCCTTCTAATCTTGTTTGCATTAGTATTGTTTGTACAGAAACTTTTTAGTTTGATGTAATCAAAATCTTCTATTTTGTGATCAGTAATGATCTCTAATTCTCCTCTGGTCATAAATTCCTTCCTCCTCCACAGGTCTGAGAGGTAGACTATTCTCTGAGGAACCTATATTCTTAAAATAAAAGTGTGTGTAGAAAATACAATACAAAATATACAAAGTAATTTCCAGTGGGAGAACAATGACAATTGGGAATATCAGACAAATTCCTGTAGGAGATATCATTTGATCTAAATACAGAAGAAAACTAGGTATTATGACTCAGAGGGAAGAAGAGAGTGTTTTTCAGGTCATTCATGGCAGCCTATGCAATGGCATGATGAAGAGAGAAGAAAATGTTTTGTATGGGAAGTGGCAAAACAAACTACTTTCACAGGAATATATACATTAAGTCTGAAAGGTAGATTGGAGCCAGATTGTGATGGGCTTTAAATATCCAACAAACTTAATTTTAGAGACAAAGTCAAACCCCAATTTTTTTTAAAAAAAGAGAGAAATAAGCACAATTAAACTATCCAATTTTTTTAAGTTTACATGCATTGTCAATTTTGCATAAAGTGGAAATGTCACTGAATTATGAATCCATACAACTGAGTTTGAACATAGATTCTGCTATTGCTTATACCTTTGTTCCCTTGAGTGGGACATATCCTTGAGATCAGACATATCCTGTAATAAGATTATTTAGGTAACTATATATATATTGAAGACCATAGCTCAATTGTCCAGACTAAAAGTAAAAAGGGCTGATATAAGATAGTACTCAGAAGTGAAGGGAATAGAAATAACATACAATGTGGAAGCAGAATTTAAAAGACTTGGTAATTAGTTGCATGTAAAGATTGAGTGAGAGGTAAAAGGAATGATTCTGAGGTTATTAATTTGGATGTCTGGGAAAAAAATTAATGCTTTCAATAGAAATAAGCAAATTTAGAAGAAGGGAAAAATTAGGGAAAAGATAATATATTTCCTTTAGTTATATTGATATTGAGATGGGCCAGTTGAACATCCAGATGGAAATTTTTCAACAGGAATTTAGCCAGGTAGAAAAGGAATTTAGGAGAAACATTAGTGTGATTATAGATTTGAGAAACATCTTCTTAGGAATAATGACAATGGAGAAGTCAACAAAGGAAGAATATAAAGAGAAATGTAGGAGAGGGTCTAGGACAAAGCCCTAAGGGACCCTCATGTTTAGTTGATGCACACTAAACCCAATAAGAGGAGTCTGAGGGATAGTCAGACAAGTCACACACACACACACACACACACACACTCAAAAAATAAAAAAAGAACTGTCACACAGACCAAGGAAAGAGATGTAATTGAGCAGGAAAAATTAATGTCAAAAAAAAAAAAAAGCACAGAGTTAGAAGAAGATGAGGACTGATTTAAAAAAAAAACACTGGATTCAGCAGTTGGGAAATCATTGATGATGTTACAAGGAATAATTTTATTATAATAGTATAAAATCTAATTTCAGGGAGTTGCAAAGTGGATAGGAAACAGATGACTCTGAAAGACTGAGGAAAAAATGGAATTATAAGCACAACAGCTTAAAAGGATCACAGGTTCTAATGAAGAAAGTTTTTAAGGATGTGGGTGCCCTGAATGTGTTTGTAAGCTTCAGGGAAGGAATCAGTAGATAGGGCAAGCTAGAAAATAAGAGAAAGGGGGAGTGGTTGAGCATGCAGACTTTCAGATGAAGGGATAGCATCAAGGGTACAGTGTAAGAGTAAATTACAGTAAAAAAAATAATTACTTATTTCATTGGATTATTGTGACACAAATAAAATAATGTATTTAAGGAGTTTGCAAATCATAAACTGAAGAATAAGTTGCTATTAAGCTGTCATTTTTGGTAAAGAAATGAGTAGAACACAATATCAATTTTCAATCATAATGAACACTACTTTTTACTGTTTCCCTGTTAGCCTGATTATCTTCATCGATCCTCTTATTTTCCATTTTACCCTTCTCTTCACAATGAGGCTCCAAGCATAAATTTTGTTCATATGGTCATAGCATAACTACACATCTGAATAAAGCATGAAAGAATGGTCCAGACTATTTCTTAAAACCATGTCACCAGGTAGGAGGATGAAATGATCAATTGCAATTCAGTGCTTACCTCAGTAAAACTCTCTTTCACTCTAGCAAAGAATACAGAAACCAACAACCAGTTAAAGCCAGAATATATGTTTCAGTATTTGTATCTAACCTAATATAACATATATGATCATAATAATCAGAGCTGAAAGTAATCATAAAGTTAGCTTAGCTATCTGAGTGGCAATAGAGCAGTGAATTCATTGCCAGTACTATTATAGTGATCATTAATTAAGACATGAGTTGCTAACCTAGAAATCCTAATTTAAAATAAACTCAGAATTTTAAAGCTAGAACGTTTGAGATTATATAGTCCAAAACACTGGAGGAATTTTGCAGTTATTCTGTTTATATTAAATTATAAAATAATGCTTCTGTAAAAACAAATTCATAGAAGTTATTTCTTTCTCAAATGTTTAAACTCAATTTTTCTTATCTCAATTCCTAAATTTTTTTATGACTTCCATAACAGTTTCAAACAGATACCACTGAAAAACTATGACAATTCCTCTGCTCTACAATATGTAAGAAGAAGAAAACAATTATATTTGCTCAGATAATTTCCTCTTCTGTTTCCCGATGCTTTCATTTCAAATCAGGAAGCTTTAGAGAAAAATAATTATGTGAGTATCAAGGTCCTGATCTGCCACCCTTTGGTGATGATGTTTAGAGATGTTTGTTTCTTTTGAGCATGCATTACGGCCAGTTGTAGCAGGAGCTGTCCAGTTGCAATTAATCTCAGATGCCAGAAAGCAGAAGCAGACTCACATAGCTAAATGCATAAACATATATTTCTACAAAGAAAAAAAAAACTACAGCAAATTGTTTAAAATCTTTATGGAGTCTGGACCTTCTCTATTATCCTAGTACTGAATCCATCTCATTGATCCAGAAGTATCTTCCCCATCCCACCCCCTCTTCAAACTGTTTTAAACCCTAATACTGACTTGTACATCTATTCTGTATGATGCCATCTGTATTTCTGACTATTCACTTCAATGTTACATGATCAGTTCAATGTTTCTGGCTCCTTCCTATAAAGAAATCTTCTATCTACATATTTCTCTCAGTCTCTAGCCTGAGAGACTTCAAACGACATCATAGTCTCAACTCTGACTCATGTTTCAACATAGGGTAGATAGAGTTAGAAAGAATGCTAATACATTCTTGGGAGTGGATGGAGGGACAGGAACAGACTCAGAAATATCTTGTTATAATTAGCAATGTGAATGAATTGCAATGACTAGTTTTTAATTCCCTTTCCTTTCAAGTTTCATTTTGGAGATTAAGGGATATCTAAATAATTTCCATATCTAACATATTAAATGTGGCTTAAGCGCATTTGTTCCAAACCAGGATTTTTAATCTCTTTTGTATCATATACCCCTCTAGAAATCTTTCAAAGCCTATGTATTTCTCAGAAAAATGCTTTTAAATGCATAAAATAAAATATAAAGGATTGCCAAAAAAACTAAAAAAAAAAAATTCAAAGTATATTGAAATGCATAGGGATTTTTTCCCCATCCAAATTCACAGACCCTCTGAAATCTTAAGTCCAGAAATTTTGTTTCTCAGGAGAATAATATGGCAGCTGTTATTTTCATTGTGTCAGTTTATTCTGACTAAGGTACTTTGCTTTCTGGCTAAGCGAGTGCAGTTACTTTTGACAGAATTCACTGCTGATCAAGTTCAGGTCCCCACCAACTGTCTAGGAGAAGTTAAAATAAAGGGGAAAAAAGTGAGAGGTACTAGGTGTGCTAGGCACAATGCCACAAAATAGGACTATAAATACAAAAGTCAGTGTCTGCTATCAAGTGATTTGCATGAAGGTTTCATATATACATTACATAAAAATATATGGATAACTGTGTGTAGAAAAAGATCCAGAGATAGAAAGAGTTATTATTCTTAAGAATTAAATTTATCTCCCACCATTCCTCAAGAGTCAGTGCCAAACAACTACAGATACCCTTTTCCCCTTTATATGGTTTTATATATAAATATATAAATAAAAGGCAAGGTCAGCTTGGATTCCTTATGTCTATGATCTTTTGTCACACTTTCTTTTATGTTATATGTTCATGTAACAAGCATATACCAGATTCCCCCTTTCAAATTGGTTTGTTCATGTTATTCTACTTGTTTGGAATAGTCATCCTCATTCCTTCTTGTTGTGGGACTTCAAAACCTGTATGGATCATTGGATTCCCTAACATATAAAAAGACTGCTGTGGGACTTCAAAAACTTGTGGGGATCATTGGATTCCCTAACACGTGAAGGGAATAACAATAGATTGACAATAGATTGGTTTTGGACTATCTCTTGGTTGCTGAAGAAGGTGTATGTGTGACTGATGTTTGCATACCCTCCTTCTAGGACTTCTGGAAATCTTTTACAAAACTATGTTGATTTATATTGTTTGTTATATCATTACTTGCATGTACATTCCTGTTTGTTACACCACATCGAGTCTGCACTGACTGTGGGGGAGTCATCACTAATAGCCTCTGTGTTATTGCTATGTGCTTGTGTAATACCTCCCATGCTGATGGGTTTGTGCATACTTGTCTCTAATAAGGCTCTTAAACCCAGAAACCCGCTAGCAAATCCCCACTTCCCTTTGGTGCTTTTCATCTCCCTTCCTGAGATGTCAGGGAGGGCGTGATTATCTCCTTTTTAGTGCTTTCATCTCCCCTCCTGAGAAGTCAGGGGGGTGTGATCACCTCCTTTTTAGAGTTCTCACCTCCCTGAAAAGTCAGGGATGGCGCAACCACTTGTGGTCTAAAACAAAAGAAAGCAGGAGATGTAAAGGGCTAGAACTGAGCAATGCACTTGGATAATGAAGCATATGAGAGTAATTGCCAATTGGACAGTTCTCTATTAACTTGTTTGAAGGTTGACCCTCCCCAGCTGTTCTGTGCTGACTTGATTGGTGGGACAAAGAAGGGGAAGTGACGTGTGTGGGAGGAGTAGGAGGAGGAAGAGGAATTGAGACTCAGATGCTGAGTCAGTCTCTCTGGGTGTTTGAGGGAGGAAGGTGTGTGTGAGGTTGCTAGACCTAACCCCCTGACCTTGACCATAAAAGCTCAAGAATAAAGATGTTTAGTGATCCTGACTCCGGCTGATTTCTTGGAAGACAAGAGTTCCAGCACCTTCTATTTAACCTGATCTTCCATCCATTCTTTATCCTCCAAGGATCCAATCCTTCAAGGAGAAGCTTAAGTACAAATCTCTCCTCTCAATGAATCAATCATAAAAATTAATCAAATGCTTAGTATGTGCTAGGCACAACACCACAAAATCGGATTACAAATACAAAAGTCAGTTTCTGCTGTCAAATGATTTGCATGAAGGCTTCAGTAACCATTGCAACCTGAAATTATTTCTCATAACCTGGAACCATTCTCACTACTGATTGGCAACCTAATAGCCTCTGAATCCTGAAAACTCACCATATTGGTGCCATATTTAGCATGAACTCTCAATTTGTACAGACTCAGAACTCCTAAATTCAAGATATACACCAGTCTGGGTTTCCCTTTTGGCTGGGATTGCAAGAGTGTACCACAACCACCTGGTTGCTGTTGCTCTCAAAGATGATTCTGCACAGTTTAGAAAGAGTTTTCTAATTTTTTCTAATTGAATATCTCTCAGTTACCATGGTTTATAATTCTTTTATAACCTCTGGAGTAAATTGAATAGTGTTAAGCACATTGTGTCAATAACAAATATCAGTTGTATAGTTTTTTTTCACTGAAAAAATATTAAACATATCATCTAATTTGATACTCACAAGAAACCCTATGAGATAGGGAATACAGATTTTATTATCCGAATGTTACAAATGAAAAACTTATTTTCAAATGTCAATTTGTTCGTTGATCATCCAACTAACAAATAAGAGAGGTGAGATTCCAACCCATTTCTCCTGGCTTTAAGTCAAGCATTCTTTGTAAAGCACTGCATTATCCCCTCTTGAGCATTTTAATAATAGCTTGCTGATTGATTTATTGATAATGTGAAAATGGTTCCCTCAAGAAGTGCTTTTTCTCCAGCTGTAAAACAGATGACTCTTCATAAAGCTCCCAAGAGACTCTACTGGCAAACATAGTTGATTTTTCAATGCAGAAAGAGAAAGAGAGAGATAGAGACAGAGAAAAGCTCATAAAATTATGCTTTGGGTTGGGGAGGATTTCTGATTTCCTTTCTAAAGAAGATACATGAAAGAAAAGGAAGGAAGGAAGTATGTTAAAATTGTTATTCTTTGATCAGGCCTCAGTAAATGGGAGTCTGATTCCTGCCTTACACAAGCACATAACAGCCACCCTATAAAAGGAGGCAATGCAAAGGCACATATTATGCATGATGTGTGTCTTGCTTCCTCGTTACCTGCCCAAGCTCAGTTATCTTAACTACTTTTCCAATATTTTTGTCTGGGTAGTCTTTTTGAATCCTTGTCTCCTGTCTGAGCTAATCTGTCTGTTTTCTTGCCTTTTCTTGATCTGGTTCTGATATTTCTATCATCTCTGTTGCAACTTCTCTTCCTGTTGGCAATCTGTATGACTTCTGATCTCAGTTTTAACTTGTCACCAGGGTCTCTGTTTATCCTTGGCATCCAAATTAAGCCATGCTATCTTTCTCTACTCTACCTAGAACAGCTGTCAAAATTCTGAACAGAGGCAAAGATGCTACAGTTGTTTATTGAAATCTCACTACTCAGTTGGATGTTTCAACAAAGAACAAGCATAATCATTTATATTTCTAGAGAAACTACTATAGGAAATTCGCTATAGAATAAAACTGCAAGAAATCAAAATAAATGCATGCTAACAGGAACTTAAAGGGATAAGCTCTAGACTTTTGATTTTTCTGGTATAGAGAATTTCTCTGTGATTAAAAACTCTCTTTACCAGTGCAGTTTACTGACTTCTCTGCAGGATTTTCTTGCTTCAAGGCCAGCTTTCATATGGAGGCAGCTGAGTGGCAATGAACAGAATACTGGATTTAAAGTCAGAAAGACATGACTTCCAATCTGGCCTCACATACTTATTAGCTGTGTGAGCCTGGACAAATCACTTAAACTCAGTTTCTTTAGCTAACAAATGGAGATAATAAGTTTTAATAACATTGCTGCAATGATCAAATGAGAGATTTGTAAAGCACTTAGCATAATGTCTGACACATAATGGGTATTTAATAAATGTTTGTTACCTTACCCTTACCCATTCCCTTATCTACTATACCGTACTGATTCATAAGGAATTTTTAAGCTAGTATTCTGCCATACTGCTGACATGCCAGATTATTTTAGAAATTCGAAGGATCTTAAAATACATCTATAAAACCCCCTCATTTTACAGATGAGAATACTGAGACCAGAGACATTCAGTGCCTTTTTAAAGTCAAACTGATAATAAATGTCAGGTCTAGAATTTGAATTCAAGTTGCAAATCAAGTGTTATTTCTACTAAATAACAACTTTTTCAATCATTAATCAAATGTGACTTCACTTTCTATAATTTTCCTTGTTATCTGGCTTTGATTACCTACACCTGTTCTCATTCTGTCACTAGAAAGTATGGTGCAAAGTGAAGTGGATTCTGCCACATACTTGCTCTGTAAATAGGCTTATCTCTTCATCTCAGGAACCTCAGTTTCCTCATCAGTAAAATTAGAAAAATAATTACTTCCCTACCTATTACACAGGTTATTCCAGGGAAGGCATCTGATAAATTGTGAATCATTACATGAGTGAGGCTTGTTTCCAGGGGAATATTGTTTGGTTTCTTGTGTTTATCTGCAACATAGAGAAAAGGATAGATTCCATTTTAGCAGCTAAGTGGTGCAATAGATTTAACTGTCAGGAAAACTCATCTCCATGACTTCAAATCTTGTCTCAGATACTCATTGGCCATGTGACCCTGGACAAGTCTACCACCTTACCACCTCAATTTTTCATCTATAAAATGAGCTGGGAAAGGAAATGGCAAACCATTCCAGTATCTTTGCCAAGAAAACCCTAAATGGATTCACAACTAGTCAGACACAATTGAAAAACAAAAACATTTACCTCGGTAAATATGATATAGTACATACAGTATGCATCCTGTACTTTGCTCTGATCTTTATTCTAACTAATAAATTGCCTCAAATCAAATTTGCCAAGCTATGGTTTCACAGAATAATTATCTATATGATACCACATGTCCCAGATCCTTAAGAGCAAAAATGAATCTTTCTTTCCAGAAAGAATTTGGAGCAGATAATGCCTAGGTCTCAATTAGCCCTAAATGTTGCTGCCTGAATATGAAAGGATGCGATTTCTGAACTCTAAATCACTGCAAATAGATAGTAACTTGGTTGAGAAGGCAATCTAGAAGAAGAAAGAAGGTAAAGAGAGATTGTAAAAGCTAGGGAGCTCTCATTTTTGATTCATTTGAAAGTGTCTTTGTCCTAACAAGTACAGAACCCATTAGGCAAATTAAGGTCTACAATTCAGTTCTCACAAAATAGCTATACCTTAGATTTCTCCCTCCCCCCTCCCTATCAACAGCTTCAAATAACTATCATATTCTTGACTACTTTCCTTAATTTTTTTTTTCCTCTTCTTAGAGAGGAGAAAAAAACCTTATGATTTCACCTGTATCGTGAACTATCGGCATGGAAACTCCTTTCAGCAGTACAAATCAGCAATTCATCTGAAATTTAGAGATTTAGGGAAATGGCTGAGGCACTGAAAGGTTTAAATAACTAATCTAGAGTCAAACAGCTACGTTTATTACAGGCAGAATTTGAATTCAGGAGTTCCCAACTAAAAACTATCCTCCTTCCACTATACCACTTTGTTTCTCTCCCATTATAAAGTAACAACAGAATTATCATAGATAGATAACATAATTATATATGTATAATATATTTCATTCAACTCCCGAGAGCAATATGACCTTCCCAGGATAAAAGCTCATCACTTCTAATCTCATCACCATGCTACTGACTCAAGTCTTGAATAACGCTTTCCTCAAACTCCTCTCCTCTCTGATTGGAGGACTAGAGGTTGGAGGACTGAACTCTTTAAAAAGCCTTCTTTTATAGAGAGCAGAACTTGAATTCTCAGATTAATCTAATTTGCACCTACTATTCTGCCTGGTTTCAGCTCCATGGAACAAGATGCCCCTATGAGCTCCACTTTTCAGCTTCTTTTTGCATGTCTTTCCCCATTAGATTGTAAGCTCCTTGAGAGAGGATCTGTTTTTCTTTTTTATTATTTTTATTTCCAATACTTATGCCTAGCATTTGGTACAGAGTAGGCATTTTTATAATGCTTATTAAACTGAATCAATATATTTTAATATATAGCCATTATAATACATAACACATACATTATAATTAATAACATTATAATTATATTATGGTTAACAAAATTAACTATATTATAAGCAATTAATCCAAAACCTTTGATATGGTTCAATTGGTATATAGGTATTTATCAACATCAGTCCATTTATTTTTTAGCCAGGGAGAAGCACATAATTGTCAGAAAAACCTGAAAACTGAATATAAGCTATCCCAGGATCTCAGTTGGAAAAGTATTAAATATGGAAGGACCTTAGAGATCCTCTAAACTGAAATTCAAATAGAAAGAAACTCCAACTGTGGTTACTACAGTTCAACCATTCATTTGATCAACCTTGACCTATTATAAACCAAGTGTTACTTTGATACACTAGACAATTACCATTAAAATTTGATCAATTACCAAACAAATAGTAAATGATTCAACTCTACCCTCTCTCCCCAAATATAGCAAAAGGATGTAGAAAATATTTAGCTTCACTAGAAACTGAATAACAACACTTATAAATTGTTAAATCCTTGATAAATACTGACTGACTATTCTCCTAGTGAAGGCCAGCATTCTTTATCACAACTGACTTGTTGCTGCACATAACATGTCTCTGAAAAAAATTACAAATAAATGATCTTATAATCCTAAGTGGCATGCTATTTGTCCTTCTATAGAATCAAGCTGACCTCCTTTTCATCACCTTTTCAATATGAACCAACAACGATATTTTGCATTTATGTAGCACTAAAAATCTAATTGTGTTTATGAAAAAATGATTTCATGTCAACGCTTGCAAAAATATTTAGCTTATAGAAGACATTGCAAGAATCTGACTTTCTTGCTTCCATAAAGTCTTGTACATATAGAGCAGCAATTTGGAGACAATACTGGAAGCATCTACTCATCATGCTTCAGGAAAGAACCAATAGTAGGCACTGAACGGGGGTGGGGAGTAGACATTGCCCTGTGTTGAGGTCTAAGAACATTCCTGGAAGGGCCATTTTAGAATTCTACTCTGCTGCTGAAACTCCTCCAAGCAGCTTCTTATCTTGTGCTTTCTACTCTGTGGGTCTCCAAACATTCATTAAGTACCTAATGTCTTCCAGATACCATCAATAAAAGTTAGACAATTTCTTTCTCAAGAACATTATTTAGGGGTGGCTAGGTGGCGCAGTGGATAGAGCACCAGCCTTGAATTCAGGAGGACCCGAGTTCAAATATGGTCTCAGACACTTAACACTTCCTAGCTGTGTGACCCTGGGCAAGTCACTTAACCCCAGCCTCAAAAAAAAAAAAACAAAAAAAAAAAACATTATTTATATTCAATATGATCACAGATAAATTTTTTTTTAAAATTAAAAATGGTTATGTTTTGTCTTTCTGATTCAGAGAAGAATTGATAACTGGGAGGGATGACAGGGCCAGGAAAAGTTATTTGAAGTATGTGAAGCTTGTGCTTAATCTTTGAGGAAGTTAGGATCTCTACCAAAAGGTGGAGGTGAGGAGCCAGAGTATTTTAGGGATGGGAAAAATAACCTATACAAAGCCTTGGAAGAAGAAATGAAATGTCCTAAACAAGGGAACGGTAGAAGACCAATTTAGTTGGACAGTATCATCTCCAAAGGAAAACAAAAACAAAACAAACAAACAAAATAAATAAATAAATAAATAAATAAATAATCAGCTTGAAAAAAAAGGTTGTAGATAAATTGTAGAGAAACTTATATCCCCCCCCCCAAAAAAAGAAACTTATATTTTACCCAAAAACCAATGAGGAACCATTGAAGCTTCTTGAGGAGTGATATGTTCACACATGCACTTTAAGAATATCAATTTTGCAGCTGTGTGGAAGATGGATTATAAAAGAGTGAAACTAAATGCAGAGAGACCAATCAAGAAGCCATTGAAATTTTCCAGGCAAAAGATGATGACGTCCAAATGAGTGTGCTGACCATGTCAAAAGAGAGAAAGGAAAGGAATAAAAGATGTGGAGGAGGTAGAATTCAATTAATGTTTTAGCAAATGTTGGGACACAGGAAGTGAGTGAAAGTAAAGAGTTGAGGATGACTCCTTTGGTAAAAATCTGGGTAACTGGAAGAATGGTACTACAGAAAAGTTAAGATGAGGAAATGGATTTAGGAGGAAAGATTATGAGTTCTACTTTTGAAGTCGTGAATCTGAGATGCCTGGGATCTAGAAAGCAATTAACACAGTGCTTGGAATATAATTGGCATTTAATAAAAACTTGAACCTTTCCCCTTTCTCTATGAAACACTGAGGTGAGATATATAACAAAATATGAAGAACTTAAGAACAGGGTCTCAGAATAGCAAATATAAAATGGAAGAGTCATAATCATAATCTTGTTCCTTCACACTCTGACTAGATACTCCTAAAAGTTATTCTACTTAATATGATCCCAAATGTAAGTTGTATTTATGAAGCTACTAATTTAATGGTTTTTCAGATGAAAATATTTTAATGCCATTTTGGGGTCAAAATAGAGTAAAAACTTTGCATCTAGGACAAAAATTATTGGTTTCAACTTGGAATGGGTAAATTATGGCACAAAAACCTGAAGATTAATCTTGCTAAGTAAGGAGGTAACTAATCCTTAATCTCTTGGGGAAGAGAGATTTCATGATGATGGGGCTCTAGGAATGGCAGTTAGAGGATTGTGAGATGAGGGACAAGAGACTGTGGCCCCCTGGATATCAACTTCCTGAGGAAAAACTCATTTGCCTCATTATAGCAAGTTATAGCTTTGGGTCAGATCACTCCTTTAAATGACACAGCAGATACCCTAAAATTCTAGTTTTTGCAATAAGAACTCACTATTTGACAAAAATTTCTGGGAAAATTAGAAAATAGAATGGCAGAAACTAGAAAATAACTAACTTCCAACACTCTATACCAAGATAAGATCCAAATTGATTCATGATTTATACATAAAGTGTGCTATTATAAGCAAATTAGAAATGCAAGGAATAGTCTTACAGATACGTGGAAAAGGTAGGGATTTATGGCCAAAGAAGAACTAGAGAACATTATGAAATAAAAAAATTAATAATTTTATTACATTAAATTAGAAAGTTTTTGCACAAACAAAATCAATACAGCCAATATTAGAAGGGAAACAGAAAACTGGAAAACAATTTTTACACCCAGTGTTTCTGATAAAGCCTTATTTCTAAAACATAGAATGAACTGACTCAAAATTATAAGAATATAAGTCATTCCCCAATTAATAAATGGTCAAAGGATATCAATAAGCAATTTGCAGATAAAGAAATTAAAGCCATTTCTAGTCATATGAAAAAAATTCTCTAAATAATTGATTAAAGAAGTACAAATTAAGAAAAACTCTCAGGTACCACTTCACATCTCTCAGATTGACTAAGATGGCAGAAAAAAGTTAATGATAAATATTGAAAAGTATGTGGAAAAACTGGAAGATTGATGAAATATTGGTGGATTTGTGAAATAATCCATTCATTTTGGAGAACAATTTGAAACTATGCTCAAAGGACTAAAACACTGTGCATAATTTTTGGCCCAGCAGTGTCACTACTGGGTCTGTATCCCAATGACATCATGAAAGAGGGAAAATGACCCATATGAGCAAAAAAAAAAAATTGTAACAGCTTTTTCATAGTGCCAAGGAATTCGAAATTGAGTAAGTGTCCATCAGTTGGGGAATGGCTAAATGAGTTATAGGATAGGAAGGTAATGGAATATTATTGTTCTAGAAGAAGTGATGAGCACATTGACTTTGGAAAAGCCTAGAAAGACTAACATGACCTGATAATAAGTGAATTGAATAGAACCAGGAGAATATTGTACACAATGACAGCAAGATTATGTAATAATCAATTGTCATAGACTTGGCTCTTTTTAGCAATGCAGTGACCCTTTAGATTACTATGTAATAGTATGGCATTGGGAAAGGCCATATCTAAAGAGAGAATTAAGGAGACCAAACATGGATGAAAACATAGTATTTTCATCTTTTTTCATTTATTTTACTTCTTTTTTTTTCTTTTTGGTCTGATTTTTCTTGTACGACGTTACAAATATGATAATTTTTTTCAAAGGGTTATAAATATTTATCAGATTGCTTGCTGTCTTAAAAAGGGGAGAGATAATGGAAGAAGGGATAAAAATTTGGGACACAAAGTCTAACAAAAATGAATGTTGAAAATTATCTTTACATGAGTTTGAAAAAATAAAAAATTATTGAGACAAAAAAGATGTTTTCTAGATCTAAAGTTATGATTTTATGATGTGCTTAATGTACATAGATAATTCTCACCCCAATAAAGTGCTAGAGTAACAGTAAATACTTAATAAATTATTTAGTAAATTAATTATTATTAAAATATATAATTATTATCAGAGAAAATTTAGCCTTTTGGTATAATGTGCAATTGCCATCACTTTCAGAAAGTTTGACAAATATATAGGTATATATATTTATGTGTATATATAGATATAGATATATATATATCTAAATATGTGTTATGTCTATGTGTGTGTGTGTGTATATATAAATATATATATATATATATATATATATATATATATATATATATATATATATATATATATATATATATGTATGTATGTATTAGCATTTTGGTATTTCTGTCCCTTAAAAAAAAAAACTGTGAAAAGCATAGTAGAATAAATAGAGAGCTGGTCTCCTAACCAAGTTTTTCAGTCTTGTCTGACTCTTCATGATCTTATGGATCATAACATTCTAGGCCCTCCCTAGCAGAGGGCATCATGTCTTTTAAAATTTCAATACTGTCTATGAGGTTTTGGGGGGCAAAAATTCTGGAGTAGCTTACCTTTTCTTATCCAGTGGATCATCTTTTATTAAAACTCTCCACTGTCCATTTTGGGAAAACCTGCCCTAGCATAATTTTTAGTTTCATTGGATTTGACATTGAGTTTCTGCTATGTCAAGGCAGTGATCCCCGAAGGGGAGAGATTTTGGTATTGCTCAGCAATTTATTATGATTTATGTACTCTGAAATTATAATCACTCACAAAAAAGGATTCAATGTCATCCACTCTTTTTCCTTTCCAAATTCATGTAGGAATATATGATAATAAAGTCAGAGATAAAAAAATGTTGTTAGATGAACCAATAAAAGAATGCTGATAGCAAAAATCCAAAAGCAAAGTAGAAAATTAAAGGGAAATGATTGTAGGGGATTTTTAACTGCTATTATTAATTAATGGCACTTGAAGGTGAAATACACAGCTTCCCCACATACTCTCAGCTGAGTTTTTCTGTGTGACTATGTACCTGACAAAAGGTACCTGATAGAGATATGAGTATACTGACAACTAGGATAACAAACATTTCCCATTAAAATGCCTTAAGAAAATATTTTGTGTTAGAGAAGAGTTTATTGCCATCCTAAAACATCATTAAATATTTATGTTGCCTTTAAAACATTAGTAGCTTTTATTTATGCTTTTTTATATTAGAAATATTTCCAAATATTAAGCCCCTTAATTACAGAGAATGCAGAGTAGATTATTCTTTTTACGAGAACGAAGTAGCATCTCTGCTATGAACTCCAACAGATCCCCAAAGCAAGGAGAAACTCTGAAACTTATGTCCCATGGACCACACCTATAAGTAACTAGTAATAATAATAGTTCAAAGTCGGCTTTATTTAAAAGCAGGGGTAAGATCCATCATCAGCTTAGCTACACACCAGGTCTAAATGTGTCACAAAGTTCTATGAGTCTGACAGAAACCGCATGCCACTAGGACACTTCCCAATGGAGTGGCAAGACATTATCACCAGAACACAATGGTGCTCAAATGCATCAAAAACAAAAGTGGCCTTTTCAAGTATGCACCCTAGATAACATGCATTTCTTATATGTATGTTCCTTTATGTGTATCCCTTGCTTATATCTAGTGTCTATATATGCCCCATCATGTGCATATTATGTTTCCTATACTAATGCACTATACATGTATATCTGTTGGCCACCTGTGCTCCTTATGTGAGTAACTTTCTGCATGTGTATTCTCTAACTTCACCCAGTCTTCTTCCTTATAGTGTATGTATTTTTGGAAGAGTGTGCTCCAGGTTTATAGGAAAAATATATTGCTTCTGATGATTCTATTTTATTCACTAGTTTGTTTTTGACTTACTGAATTCTTTGGATGACTGAATAATTCCTAGGAGTTTTTTTTTTTTTTTTCAGTCCTGAAATTCTTTTTTTGCTTCCCAATCATTTGTAAGGGGAGGAGGTAAAGGATGCTAAAGTTAAGTCAAGTTAACAGGAATTTTATTTTGCATTCATTATTTGCCAAACATTATGCTAAGCAGTGGGGACACACATACAAAAAAAATGCAAAACAAACAAAACTCCCCCCACTTTCAAAGAACTCTGGTCTAATGGGGGAAACAAGATGCAAACAACATACAAACAAGACATGAAGAAAAGAAATTGATGATAATCTCAGAGAGAAAGAATGTTAAAGAGGACCAGGAAAACCTTCAAAAAGATAGATTGTTAGTTGAGACTTGAAGGAAACCAAGGAAATCAAAAGGAGGTAAAGGATTCCAGCAGTCGGTGGGGGGCGGGGCAGTGTCAGTGGAAATGCACAGAGTTTGAGAATGTACGTGAGTTCAGTTTCACTGAATCACAGAATTTATAGAGGGGAGTAAGATTTTAAAAGACTGGCAAGGTAGGAAGGGGACTTTTTATGAAGGGCTTTAAAAGACAAACGAGATTTTATGTGAGATTATAGAAGTGAAAAAAATCCCCCAAAATTTGTTGAATGGTAACAGAAGATGACCTGGTAAAATTCATTTCTTTGGAAAAATAAATTTGATATCTGAGTAAAAGATGGAATAGAGAAAGATGATTAGGACAAGTGATGAGATAGCTACTGTAATAGTAATCCTGTAAGGTGACAGAGGTCTACATCTGCTTGGTGGTGTTGGAGGAGTTGTTATGAAGGCAGAATATATAGACTTAGCAACTGATTGAACATGGGGAGGTAAGAGAGCATAAGGAAATTAGGGTGACAACTGGATTGTGAGCCAGGATGACTGGGATGCCTTCAAAAGAAGTAGGAAACTTAGGAAATGGAGAGAATTAGAAGGAAAAATAACAAGTTCAATTTGGGCATGTTGTGTTTAAATGTCTTTGGGACAACCAGGCTGAAATGTCCAAAAGGCAGCTAGAGATTCCAAATGGAAGGTTAGGAGAAAAAGATTATGGTTTGATAATTAAATCTGAGAATCATCTTCCCAGAGATTATAATTGAGCCTATGAGAGCTGAAGAGCTCACCAAGCAAAATTGTATGAAGTAAAAACAGAAAAGAGCCCAAATATTTTACTGTAGAGCACACACTCATGGTTATCACTTATCACTTGGAAGAAGATTCAAGAATCTCAAAAAGTGTGCTCAAAGGGTAGGTAGAATGAAGTATTGCCAAACCAAATCTAGAGAAAAAAAAGAGTACAGAGGAGAAAAGGGTGACTGATATTGACAAAGACTTCAGAAGTAAAGGAACAGGAGGAATGAGAAATTTTTACAAATCAGAGATGATTGGTAACTTGCAAGAGAGCTTTGTTAGTGTAGTAATGTGAAAAATGAGGTACAAAGCCAGATTACCAAGAGTTAAGAATGGAGTAAGAGAAAAGAAAATAGAAGCACCAAAAAAGTTGGCCTTCTTGAGAAGTTTATATAACTCATATAAAAGAAACAATTATGTAGAATGATAACATAAGGAATGAAGGGATCATTAGAGTGTTTGTAATCAATAGGAGATAGAAGCAGAGAGATAAAGTGGAGATAGATCTGGACCTACACTAAGAAGACCTAGGTCTGAATCCTGCCACAGAAACTTTGCTTGGGGTGAAATCTTAGGTAAGTTATTAAATTTCTGTGAGCCTCAGTTTCCCAACACTTAGTAAATCAGAATTGAATACCTCTAAGGTAATTTCCAATTTTAAACCTATGATCCTAATATCAAATTTCCTTTGGGCAGAGCCGTATTGATGTATTTCCCCCCAGCTCAATTGTTTGCTTTAATTTATGCCCTTATTTTACATGTAACCAGAAATAAGATTTGAGCTATGTAACATAGAAATGGATTACCCAAGTTGGTTGGTTATTTGATTAATTGTAATCAGTTAGTGAAATGAAAATTCCCATGGAAGACATTACTCTCGTTTTTCATGTAGGTCATTAGCTAGGCTTATTTCAAGATACGGAATTTTGTATGTGTGCATATTTACTTGAGTAGACTGATGTAGGGAGAATGGAGGAGGAAAAGATCAGAGTGAAACTGTGAAGTTCACCTTCAAGAACCATTAATTAATTGTAACTGTTGAATGAACAACACAGAAAAATGAGGTACCAAACAAAGAATAAACACATCAATTTGGCATTAAGAAACTTTACAATTCAATAACCTTAGAAGGTGAAATGGAAATAGCATCCTCTTTGAAAACTTTTATTCATGTCTTTTGTGGGGTTGTTATGCTTTTTAATTCCATTCCCAAAAAGATCAACTGCAAAAAAAGTCAATACTTCCAGAAAATGTTCTTATTAAAACATTTATTTTGTTGAATATTTCAGAATTCTTGTGAATTATGATGAGATTCATAATTTCTCGGGAAACATATTTTAATCCCCACCTGCCTCAGGCATAATTATAGACTTGCTACTATTAAACATTTTGAGAAACACTATTTCATTAAAACTATAGGACCCAAAGAATCTAACAGATGGACAAATACTATTATGATACCTATTTATACCTGCTGTGTTTATATCTGCATATATTTAACACAATGGGTATAATAGGACTTTGGATTCAGCATGTTGAATAACAAATATACACACATATGTGAGTGTATAATATATTTGTATTCAATCTGTATCCCAAATAATTGGATGAAGTAACATAAGTACTATGTAAATCATAAAGGATGATATATCGGCTAGTTATTATAGCTATTTAAAATACAGTAAAGCAAACATTTATTAAGCACCTACTGAACAAAGAGAATTATGCTACCTGCTGTGCAAGATGCATTTTAGATAAAATATAGTTCTTGTCATCGAGAACTTTATAGCCTAAATAGGGGATAAAGGATATAAATACAATCATCATCAGGCAGCATTCATATAGATCGTTAAGGTTTGCCAAACTCATTATATATGGTATCTCATTTAATCCTCATAATAGCCTTAAGACTAGGGCTATAATCTATATGTTAAAGATGTAGAAACCGAGATTCCTATAATCCTCTATCTAATAAGTGTATGAAGATATTCCCAGGCATAAGGAACAGCCTTAGTAAAGATCCTAGCAGTGCAGTTTGACCAAAAGTGTGCATGGGAGAGAAGTAATATAAGGATGGAAAAGTTGAGTAGCACCAGGTTGAGTCTGGTTATAAGTACAAGATTTGTATTTTGAATGATGATAAAGAAGTCATTGACTATTTCTTGAGCAGAGATGTCAGTTAAAGAATCTAGGAAGGTTTAGCTTAGTGAAGAGAAGACTCAAAATGTCTTCAAGTATTTGAAAGGCTAACATAGGGAAGAGGAAATAGATTTGTTGTTTGGGCTTTAAAGACAACTAGAAACTAGAAACAATGGATGAAAGTTGCAAAGAAGCAAATTTTATATTGGCATAAGACAAAACTTCCTAATGACTGACTGTAATCAAATTTGTAAGGGTCTGCTTCAGAAGGCAGTGGGTTCAAATGAAGTTGAGAAGCACTTATTAAAGACCTACAATGTATTAGGCATTATAAGTGGTTTACAAATATTATCTTATTTGATCTTCAAAACAACAAAGAGGAGGAGAAGATAAAGAGAAGAAGGAAGAGAGGAAAAGGAGGAGGAGGAAAAAGAGGAGAAGGTATAAAAGGATCAAGAGGAGGAGAAGATTATATATTGCTTGCCATGTGCCAGGCATCAAGCTAAGTGCTTCACAATTATGATCTTGTCTAATCTTCATAACAACCCTGGGAGGTACATACGATTATTACTCCCATTTAGCAGTTGAGGAAATTGAGGCAGATAATTGATAACTGATTTGTCCAGAATATAGCTGGTAAATATCCTAAAGGCAGTTGCAGAAACAAATTTGGAGCTTAGAAAAGATGTTAGTACTGAAGATAAAGGTTTGGAAATAGAATGGATTCTTATTATGATGTTCTTTATAAATCTCCTTTAATAACTTAGCATATAAACTTCTAGGAAATTTAGTTGGTTGCCATTCCTTCCTAGTCTAAAAGAGATTAAGAATATCAGGGACTAATCAATGAGCATGAGTGTGTTGAGAGTAACAACAGCAGGTTGTGATTAGTACAAATAATTACTTAATTAAGGAGAGAGGAGTAGTTTATGAGCACAAGATTTCTATGGAATTTAAGGAAAAGAGAAGCTCCAACAAGAATTATGTAATACAAGTCAAGAGACTTGAGGTGGAGGCTAAGAAACCTGTGTTATCTGAATCATAGAAGCCAGACTTGCCTTTCCTATCAGAGGACAAAATAGGACAGGTGGAGGTTCTGAAAAGTAAGTGCAAGTAGCTGGTGAAAGTTGCTGACTTTCTACCCAAAAGAACATAGAGCCCTCCCATGCTCTCATTCTCCTTCCCTCCCTCTCTTCTACTGGGGTAGAAGTTTGTTCCAAAACTTATTCTATTCTGTAAATTTACCTTTTTAATAGCTGCTTAAGTAGCTTGGATTATTTTTTTCCTACTAAATTAAACCTAATCAGCCTTATATATTTAAACTACGTGTTACCTTATTTGTGTAGAGGAAATTGAAGAGCCAGTAAATAGCTAGGGTTGTGCCAGAGATAAAAAGAAAAGGACAAATGGTTCAAACCAGTACCCAGGCTCCTGAATGGAAACTGAAGTAAATGAAAGAAGATCTTATTGAAATTGATTTATTAATTATTATAAACTTCACAATTAGAGTAATAACTCATGAGAATCTGGACCATTACTCCTAAATAATGCCTGATCCATGAGTAAACAGAGTCAAGTGGTAAAAGGAGTTTTGGGAGGTGAGAGACTGGAATCTCAGGCAATTATAGTTCCTCTATTGTCAACTTTGGAAGCTGGCCTGCACTAGATGAGAGGCAGAGTAGAGGTATGAATTAAAGGAATCAAACTTCTAGGGGCAGGTTAGGAAGAATACAGGAAGCAATGGCACCACCTATTTTTAAACATTATTTTGAAAGAAGAGAAATTCTAGAGAGAAAGATGAGGATTATATGGCATAGAAAACAGAAAGAAAATATTTGGGATAATTACTCTTAAGCATGAGATAGGAAATAAAATGAAAGAGGAATAATGAGATGGCTGATGTTCAGAAATGGTACATACGATGAATTTGTAATGAGCCAAATTAATTTTATTGAATGACTTTCTTTAACAATTGGTAGCACCCATGAAGGAATAATGAGGAAAAAGTGGTCTATCCAAAAATAAGTATTTTCAGGTTGATAATAGTAAAAATTCAGAGAAGTAAGTGAATTCTGGGTAACAATTAAAATGGTTAACATGGATGGGAATAAGCCTGAGCATGATTACAAGAGAATTGAGAGTGGATCATTAGATTGAGAAAATAAAAATGAATCATCAGGATGATAGTCACATACAAGTGAAGAGGAGGTTCCATGTGGATGAAAAAGTAAAAGGGAAAGAAAAATAGGAAGTTGTGATGGAAATAATGGAATTTCAGAGTTCAAGTGCTCAGAAGTCATGGATATTATCACCTTCATCCTTTCCTTCCCCACATACATAGATCCAAAGGCAAGATCCAAAATATGATGATATTCTTATGTAACTGAGAAAATAAAAGGGAGGCATTGGAATAAAAGAGGTCAGGGAATTCTGTGGTTAGAGTATCAGAAAGGTGTTAACAAAAATATTGAAGACTCCAGGTTGATGGCAGGGAAGAAGGAGAGAAAATATTATTAGTCACATGTTAAAGTGTTGGAAAAGTTGAGAGAATTTTTGATGTTAATTATATGATTGCAACAAATCTGGGAAGAAGGTGGAACAAGTGGATATTTGGGGAATTTCTCAACCTGAGTTGCTGAAGAAGAACCGTCCAGATGGGTCTACTAACATAAGAGAGGGGTAGAGAAGGGGCAAGGAATAATATAAGCAGTCAAACTATAAAGAAAATATATATTAGCATGAGAAAGAAGATAGCTTGTTGGCAGAAGCTTTAGCTTCCTAGGATGTAGATTTTATTTTTAAAACTTTTCAGTCCCACTGAGAATTTACAATCTGTAGTTGTTTAGGCTAGAGAAATAAGAGAAGTTGGGAGGGTAGGAAAAAAAAAGGTGAATTTAGTACAGAAAAGGGCAAAGAGATTGTGGAGAATGTTTGTGATGAAGCTTTCAGGGTTTGTTAATGAAATGAAAAAATATTCCATTCAAAGACAAGAAAGCAAAAGGGCTTAATTAAATATTTTTAATATTGCTAAAGAAATTTCTTTTTGATCTAAGACCACAGAATTGAGAGTCCCACTTAAAAAAACTAAAAGTATCTCCAACCAAAGACAAGAAATAGCTTTCCCCCTAAGGCAACTGGGGTTAAGTGATTTGCCCAAGGTCACGCAGCTAGGAAATAGTTCTTACAACAGTAGATAAGATCATCAGCTAGCCATGCCTTTGCATGATTTTTTATTTTATTTCTCTTTCAATATCTAGATCATAAAGAATAAATATAACTAAGTGATCTGAAAGTAGCAATGGTAAGCAAAAAATATACTCATATTTCCCCCCACCTCTTTGAGTCAGGGATTGACCAAAAGTAGGGAAAAAAAGGAAATAAATATTTAGCATCAACTATGTGCCTGTCATTATAGTTAACGTTTATTATAAATATATCTCATTTGATCCTCATAACAATCTTACAAGGTAGATGCTATTTTAATCTCCATTTTATAATTGAGGAAATGGAGACAAAAGTGATTTGTGAGGTTACATGACTAGCTATAGGTGTCTGAGAATGTATTTGAACTCCTCTTTCTCATTCTAGATCCTGTACTCCAACCACAATACCATCATCTGCATGTGAGCTTATGTGCTACTAGTGGGAGATAGAATACTTGAGAAAATCAGCTTTCTATTCAAGTGAGAAAGAGTTAAAATTTTGACAATGGAGAAGTCAGGGATACTTATTAACTTGATATAACTTGAATCAATCTAAACTTTATGGTAAATAACTAGGAAATTTTCAAAAAAGTAACTAAAATATTCTTAAATTTTGCCCAGATTTTACCTCTATAGAGACATCTATAGCCAACAAGTTCAAAGGCTGAGCCATATTAATGGAATGGAAGATTATTGTACCATAAGAAATGACAGCTATCAGGAATTCAGAAACAACTTGAGAAGACTTAAATGAACTGATACACAGCAAAGTAGAATCAAGAGAACAGTATGCACAATAGCTGAAAAATGCAAAGGAAAAAACACATCAAATTTAGATTAATATAATGGGCAATAATGATATCAAATAAATTTCTATTCTGTCATCAAAAAACTGGTGGATTGTAGATAAAAATGCTGAATGTACTACTGGATATGGACACTGAGTTTATTCTCCTTAATTATTGTTAAGGAAACAACTAAGGAAACTATTGTCACAAGAGGAAGTATAACAAGGAGTTAACAGATTTTTTTTATTTTAATTAATAAAAATTCTTTAAAAAGAAAATATTGAGAATATAGTTATAAGAAAATGTATGCAATAAATTTATACTGTTATGTTATATTGTGGTTGGAACACTATCCTAACTTCATACCCAATGCTAGTTAGGCTCATTTTTTCCTTAAAATTTATTGACACTCATCAAGACTTGATTATCCCGGAGAAACCAAATAGCTAAAGCTCTTGACTTCCTCATAGCCTTAATACAAAGCAGCCACAAGGATTTCCAGGAGCAAAGTGATGCTTGTCTGGTAGATTACTATGGGTAACTCAGGCAAGAGAATCAGCTAAATCAACTCAAGATATCCTCAATGTCTATCCTCATCAAATATTCTTCTTCTTCTACAGCTAAGTAAATGTCTGTCAACTGTTGAATGGCTTACAAACATCTTATTTTGTTCCCCTCTCAAACTTAAACTACTAGAAGCCTGGCCTGAGTCAAGCCAACTCAGAATGTGTACCAAACATATAAGACCACATTAATTTTTACATCAAAAATATAATAATGAAATACTTTTAAATAAATAAATCTGAAATTCTATTTTATGGGAACAGCAAATGAAGAATTTTGAAGAAAATTCTATGTGAAATATGACTTTCAATAATAAGAATAGAATGTTTTCCAGCTATCTCACAATTCAGTATTTAATAATCATTGGAAAACAGTTAATTCAACTGGTTAAAAACATTCCATTTTCCCTTGTCACCTTTCTGAAAACCATGATAAAAATCTAAGATGAAACTTTAGAAATTCTAGGTTGGCAAAAGCTCTCAAAATGGTACTATACTTAACCTTTGCCATCACCTTGCCAAAATTTGTGTGAGAACTAGCATAAAAGGACTTTCATTTTTCTGTTTGCTGTTTTACATTACCTGAAGTTAAAAATCATCTTGAAGTATTATATTAGGTCAAAGCAAAAAAAAAATTTTAAAATATTATTATTAGAAGAGTTAACAGAGAACTATTACAGCAAATATTCTGCAAAATGGCTCAATACAATGAGGCTATCATCTGGAACATATTTTTTTCCTGTCTATTTGTTCTTCATTTCCTGAATCTTTCCATTATTTATGACTCGACAAAGAAATTACTAAGTTAACTATCTGAATCATTTTATAAGCTGACAAATTTCCTCAATTTTTAAGGTTGTTTATACCATGTCACAATTTGAAGAAAACATATTTTATCCTTATTATAGATTGCCAAGTATTATATTACTGAGACTGTGGTGTAGTTCTCATCTAAGTACTAAAAAGGCATGCTACTTACTACAAAAGAATCAAAATGGCAAAGTGGATAGAAAGATGGCCTCAGAGACAAGAAAGATACACTTATGACAGATACTGGCTTTATAACCCTAGGCAAGTCATAAAAACTTCTCCATGTCCACAGAAATCTCTCCAAGACTATAAATTGCAGAAAAAGTACTTATCTGCATTGGTGAGGGGAGTTTTCTTACTAGAAATTCTTTATATCAATATAATCTTGTAAATTAAAGTTTAATAAAATAAAGCCGTGGAGTCAAGCTCAAATAGAAATGGTGGCTACTAAATTGTCCATCTCTGTGGATCACATATTAACTCAGAAAATTATGCATGTATGTATATTTCTTTTTTATTAGTACACAAACACATTAATATCAGAGAGGAACTACATTTTAATCTGGTTCTTGTGGCCCTCAGGAATGTAATCAATTGCATTTATCCTGAATGCTGTGTCTGATATCTCCTCAGAAGAGGGCATAATTGGGATCCAAAAAAGACCTCATTAATCTAGAACATGGAATGGAAACTAACAACATGAAACTGCTGAGATAAATTCAATATTCTGTTATTCCTAAAAGAAATAGACATAAAGGAACTTTATTATTATATATTACCTGAAGAAGTATAAAATTAAGGAGAAGTGGCTAAAAAGCAAATTTTAAAATGGTCTAGGTGTTCTAGTGCATTGTTAACTCAATATATTGCTACTATAGGTTTATGTAGGTCAAAAAGTTAATATATACTTAAACAATGTTAATCTACATTGAGAAAAAGGAAGGCTGAATAGTCAACCAACAGCCAGCCTTGGAATCAGGAAGACCTGGTACATATCCTTAGACAAATTGTTTAACTTTTCAGGGACCACAGGCTACTTTCTCAGACTAAAAATCACAAAATAATTGTATTCTACATTGGTAGAAGGACTTTCCTTACTTGGAGATCCTTCCTCCTGTGAAATCACAGGTCTGAGCCAAAAAAAAATTTTTTTAAATGTTAAAGTATTTGTCCTATTTACTTTGTCCTAATAATATTGCACCAAAATCATTGTTCAGATGCCATATTTTAGAAACTACATTGAAAAGTTGAAAGTTGAGGAGAGAAAGACAACTAAGATAGTTCAGGATACTTAAATATAATGTTATACAAATATTGTATCAAAAGACATAGGGGTGTTTAGCATAAAGAAAAGAGGAGTGTGGTTGGGCAGGTACAGGTGGTACACAATAGCAATCTTCAAGTATTTAACATGTAGAATAAGGATCAGGCTTATGCTTAGCTCCAAGGAGAAGAACCTAGACCAAAGGCTGGAAGACAATATTTCCTAATAATTATAGTTGTCAAAAATTATAAAAAATTTTATAATTATAAAATTTAAAAAAAATTTTTAATAAAAAAAATTCCCATGTGAAGAAATTGTCAGTAGTAATTGGTATTTGCCTATTTGGTATTAGTATTTTGTATAGTAAAATGATTTTAAAATCACTCTTTTTGCTACTAGAATGAAACTTCAAAGTCTTTTTTATATTTTGTGCATTGAAATAATGATAGCATCTATATACTGATGATTAAAATCTTTTATGTGTGTACTGTGTTATTTAACATTTTTAACACGTTTACTAAGTAGTTGCTATTATTATCATCATTTTATACATGAGAAAACAGGCTGAAGAAAGGCACAGTTAGTGGGCTAAAGTGGGATTTGAATTCAGATTTTCCTAACATTCCACATCTAACTTTCTACCATACTATCACTGTTTTTTTTTTTATTTTGTTATAGTTTCCCAATACCTTAAAATGATCTTTTCATCAAAAGATATCATGTTATAGTATAAAAGGCTTACAGCTGCCTTTTAGGCAGTTCTTTATAATGATAAGAAATGTTCCTTTTTTCTGTTGAGATGCCCCACTGTTTAAGTTTATTTATTGGTATGAATCAGAAATACATGCAGCATTTTATATTATTGTTGAATACCAAATGTGGGCCACAAGCTAAGATTAATTTCAATGCTATATCAAAGGCCAGCACAACTTAATACTATAAAGTGTGCAAAGTAGAGAGAGTTACATATTAGAATACTAACTAGGAAGCATGAACTTATAATTTTAGAGGTAGAAGAAATTTTAAAGGTTTTCTAGTCCAACCTCCCATCAAATATACTTTCAAAAAAAGATTTTTAGAAATTATGTTCACATGCTTCATGGAAATGATGCATCAATCTTTTTATTTCTTATTGTCCCAATACTGCCTCAATGGAAAAATCTACATTAGCTAAATTGTCCCTGACAGATGGTACTGCAGCCTCTGCCTGAACAAATCCAGTGAGGGGAAGCTAAGCACCTTGTGGAAGTGCTAGATAAGTCTAATTGTTAGTTGTTTGTTTTTTTTTATGTTGAGTTGAAATCTGCCTCCCTGGAACTTCTACTTATTCATCCTAGTTTTACCTCCCATAGCAACAGAGAACAAATTTAGTTTTGATCTCCATCTCACTTCAGTAAAATAGTGATTTTCCCTTATTTGAAATGATGATCCTCAGATTATCTCTCTATAGATTTTCCCAGTATTTGACGTTATTCTCCAGCTTTTCATTTTTTTTGTTTTGTTTGACTGATTCTTGGGTTCTCAATGAATCCTTCATTTCTATTTGTTCCATCATGATTTTTAATGAGTTATTTTCTTCATTCACATTTTTTAGTTCTTTTTGTATATGCCCAATTGAGTTTTTAAATGAATTATTTTGCTCTATTGAATTTTTTTCCATTTCCCTAAATTTTTAGAGAATTATTTTCTTTTTCCTTTTCCAATTCAGAAATCCTACTTTCCTGTGATTTTTTAACCTTTTCTAATTCACAGATTTTGTTTCCCTGCATCTCCTGTGAATTCTTTATTTTTTCCAACTCAAATTTCAGAACGTTGTTATTCTCTATCATATCTTCTCTTCCCTTTCCTCATTTTTCTTCAAACTCTCTTAACTTTTTAATAGTCTCTTCTAGGAGAGAGTTATGTGATGGGGGGCAGGTATCGTTCCCCTTTAGTCTGTTATCTTCTGACTCTCTGCTATTAATTTCCTTGGTTTTGGATACCCGCTCTTTCTCTGTGTAGAAGGAATCAATGGTTTTCTTTAGCTTTTTACTCATGGTTAAAAAACCTTTTGGGGTCTGTCTTTGGGGTAAGAAGTTTATTTATTTATTTCTTTACCAGCTTCCTCCCATACTGGATGGATGCAGTGGACCCTGTGCCTGATCTAAGAGATAGCTCTGGGAGAGAGTTCCCCTCCCCCTCCCTGGAACTGCCTCAGAGGTGATTAGTACAACTGCAACTGAGCTGTGAGGGTTGCCCAGTGAAGGACCCCGCTGTGTGTCCTAGTGACTTCCCTGAAGTTTAAGACTGAACAGTAAGGGCGACACAAAGCCCAGCCAATGTGTCCCGTGGGGCGTGGATATCAGCAGCTGATGTGAAAAGTCCCTGCACTCAAACTGGAAGTGTCTGCCTGGAAACCGTGGTCCCTATTTCAAAGGTTCCGCTTCTCTGGGACTTCTTCGGCTGAGTTCCACAGCCTCTGGCCAAGCCCGGCACTATGTGGATTAGATATTTCCTCAGGCTGTGTCTCCACTGTTCAGGCTCTCAACTACCCCAAGGAGAAGCCTGGACAGCAGAAAGCGGCTGCACAGCCATGCCAAGATCTGTTAGGTCACTTCTGGATTGGGGTAGTTCTAGTATCTGGCTTTATATTTTAAAGTGGCTTGATTTCTCTTCTGACCTGCTGTTTTATAAACAGAGAAGAGCTAACAGCCTGTGCTAGATTCCTCTATCTCAGTGGCTTCTCTGATCCCAGAGTTCTCCCCAGCCTGATCGGCACAGTGTGCTAGCACCTAACTGTCTATGCTGGCCTTTTTTCTTCCTCCCCTTGGAACTGACCTTTTCTGTTGAAACTCCAGATTCTCTTCAGCTGGTAAGTTGTGCTTCCAATCCTTGTGGTTTCTATCAGTCCAGCGTTATTTTTGAGGCTGATTTAACTAATTGGTATTGAGGGAAGAAGGGAATTTACAGATTCGCGTGTATCTTCTCCGCCATCTTGCCTCCACCCCCCCACATGGGAATTTTTAATATTATACTTTTTTTATTGTTATCAGTATTATCATTACAATGATTGATATTATTAATCATAACTTACTGCTCTGATACCCATAATGTAAGACTGTATACTTAACACAAATCAATATAAATGGAAAATACTGCTATTATTCTTTTGCAGATTTGGTACAAAAAAAATATGGATTTAAGTTTAATTACATTATAATAGATAATGTCTTGGATAACAAAAAGTCATATAATCTTTATTCATATACTAAACAGAGGAAGAAAAAAGTGTTGGGAAGAAAAAAGTGTTGGGATTTATTTTTGTATCTTGGAATGTTCTTTTTTTCTGAAAATTACTACTAGAATGTGGATGTATATCATTTTCTAGCTGTTTCTTGGAAATATGTATTTTTATATTTGCAAGCAAACTTGCTCATTATGTAGTTGTCTGATATAACCAAGAAAAGAAAAATCTCATTTCTGTATATCTCTGAACATTTTGTCCTTTTTTTTATATTTAGTTTCACTATATCTTAGCAAACTATCTTGAAAACATTGGTATTTTGCATTTCCTAATGCTTTTTATCTATTCTTTGCAAAATGAAGTGTCATTCCCCCAGTCTCTCACATTAAACTAATAATCTATGATCCATTTGAACTTTTGTTCTCAAATATAATTGAAAAATGAGATCACAGACAGCACACATGCTTACAAAAAATGAGCTACATTTTAGTGCAAGCTTTTTAATCCAACACTAAATGACATGTGGCAATCTTAAAACAGCATCTCCAAAGTTTTGTGTCTACAACACATAAAAATGACCATAGTATTGTCATCAGTGAATTATTTTTCTTTGTTTAAATAAGTTCATTTTACAAGGGGAAAGCAGAAGTACAAGATTTTTATCATGTGTTATGCATATGTTAGTTATCCTAAACTAACAGGCATTTATTAAACACCTGTTTTGTGCAAGCTCCTCTTCTAAGTACTGATGATATCAAGATAAACAATTTAGATTCTGCTTCCAAGGAGTTTACTTTCTACTGCAGGGATATAACACATATGTTAACAGGTAAGTACATAATTATTTAAGGGGGAAGTATTAATTTAGAAATCAGGAAAGACTTTCCATAGGATATGATACATAAAGTGCACCTTGAATGAAACTAGAGATTTTGAAGAGCAGAGGTGAAAAGTAACAACAATAATAACAAAGACAACATGTATGCTACTATGTGCCAGATACTATGCTATAAGTGCTTATATCTATAATAGAACAATATGTAGGGCAGAATGAATGAATTGGTTCTGTGGCATTTCACCATGTTTGGTATCTGTACCACACCTTCACTTCTTAATATGTATTAATTTTTTTAGTACAGCATAATATTATTATTAACATTTTGATTTATGTTAATTTTAAATTACCATTTTTTAATCAAAGAGTTCTTGGTTTTGTTACTAATACAGAACTCACAAAGATATGCTACATTCTTAGGTATGAATTTCATATATTACAAGAGTTATCTTTTATAAGAGTTATCTTTTTTTCCTAGCAAAACATCTGCAATTTTATCTTATTTCATCTACTGGAAACATGGCAGAATAGAATTTCCTTCACAGAAATTTACTTTAGGTATAACTTTAATTCCGAAACTCAATGAATATCAAGTGTCAAATAAGTCCCTAGAGCTATGTTTAGGATGCAATGACAAAAACTAGATGGTCCTTGGACCTAAGTAGTTTATCTTTTTATTATTATTGTTGTTGAATATGAAATTATCATAATAATGATAACAGCTAGTATTTACATAACACTTTAAAGTTTCCACAATACTTTACAAACACTATCTCATTTTATCCTTACTACAACCCTGGAAGGTAAGTGTCATCATTAAACTCATTTTACAGATAAGGAAACTGAGGCAAGTAAAAGTTAAATGACTTGCCCAGACTTATATAGATAATTAAGTACCGAGGCAAGATTTGAACTCATGTCTCTCCAACTGCAGATAGTACTATTGTCTCCACTAATGTATAAAGGAGTTCTATGTAAAGGAGTTCAGACAATGCCAAGGAAACCTAACTAATGACTTCCCCCTTTGTAAGGTTATTTTTATAAGATATTTTAATAACAAATTCTAAAAGGATTTTTATTTTCTCTATGAGTTAAGTGTTATCTTCTTCCACAAAAATTGGAAATCTAAAAATCCAAGTAATCCAATACATACACAAAATAAAAGAAACAAGAAAATGAGTAGCATCTGGTTAGGCCTTCAGAGTATAATTGGAATAGCAGGAGTTGTAAAGACATTCCTAGCATCACTTCATTTTACTAACTCTTCAACCATAGAAACAGTTAGGACACATGTTATTACTATAGAACTTGAGTGTTACCTCCATATGATTTTGAAGAACTAGCCATAAGTGCATGCTGTAATTGTTAATGAACCCATTTTTTTCCTCCTGGTTCCAAAGATCATAATATACCTGAAAGCTATAATCATGGAGAAAACTATCCATTAGCAGCTCCTATTAGAGAGTAACTAGAGAGACATATTTTTCCACCCACTACACCACTGGAGTTCCAATTTAAAAGATCAGGAACTGGCTGCAAACTTAGTAAGACAAATATAATATACACAGTAACAGTTCATCCCTTCTCTTTGGCTTTCCAAAATAGAGTACATCCATGAATGTCAAGAATATTAGGCTGCTCCGTGCATCTGATTGCTGCGGGGATTCACACTAATGTGACTGTCATATTATAATAGTATTTTCAATATGTAGTGGGTTGAGGATTTATTAGAAAACTCAGCAAATTGTTATGATGTGTTGATAATATAAGATGGGTACAGCTTTGCCAAAGCATAAAAATAATTATCATGGGAGAGAGGGATGTACCTCTCCACAAAAACAATGTACATATGTTTTGACCTTAACTGTACTTATTTATAATATTTTTCATAGGTAAACAGAATACTAAATATGTTTAGCATGTGTCACCACACTTTCAACTAGTACAGACACAGAGGGAACTATGTTTTCATAAATAAAAAGCTGCAGACCATACCATTATCCTCCTCTTTGACTCTAATTCCTCTCTGCATGACTCTGTGGGAGTTGTGCTTCACAGTAGGCAACCGAACTGAATGCTGATGAAATCTGGTCCACCCCTGGGCAGTTATTTTGTGGGTGAAGTGTATAAACATGGAAAAAAGTCTATGTTTTCTGGAAATTCACCTGGGTTTAATCTGATCTACCAATTAGTCACTAATGTAATGACTGTATTCAGGGTTCCAAAGTAATTCAACTAAATAAAATCCACATTACAATAGCACCTAAATTTGACACTATTACTCATTCACTACTTAATAATGGGCCTAGTTTCCCCCTTCGCTAAAGTTAGGCATTAGCAGTAGTGTCTAAGAAAAATTATGCACCTCCCTGAGAGTGTAATTTACTGCCAAAGAGTGACCTGGGCACTTGAAAAGGATAGTCCATTATTCCAATATAACTTTCTTACCAAAAAACCTTTTTAAGTAAATATGCATTCACTCTTTCTGAAATTTCTTGGATAAAATTTATGACTTGTGTAAAAATAGAAATGGAAATAAACCACAAAACAGCTTGGTGAGATGTGACTGATGGCTGAAATATGTCAATGGAAAGGTATAACTTATTCAAAAGAACAGATAAATAAAGTGGTGGTTGTATGATATTATACAAACACACACACACACACATACTTATGTGAGGAAATTCAAAAAACAGGGTTGAGAAGTATGACGGAAAATATTTGAGAGGATTACAGGTTATATTATTGCTTTTGAAGAATACCACATGAACAGAAGGAAAAAAGGCAGGATTTCTGCAGTAGATCACAAAAAATGGCACAGAGACATGAACCAATATCAGTTTACAAACATTACTCATTTCCATTTTAACAAGATAACTAGCTCATATGAGTGTTACAGATATAATGTAACTATTTTATAGCTTAACATTTGACAAAATGTTTCATGATACCTGGGTAGACCCAGAGAGATTTACCTAGATGAAAGCAGTTAAGTGGATTCGGGAAATCCACAAGACACAAACAACAATGATAAATGGAACCATGTTAGTAGTCTACAGTGGTAGATCATGAATTCACTTGCTCCTATTCACTTCAATAAGTTTACCAGTAATCTGCATGAAAGAATACCTGGCATATTTGTCATATTTTCTGATGATATGAAATTAGAAAAAGTAGCCAACATGTTGGGTGATGAATTCAAGATCCTAAAAGATCTTGACACGCTAGGATGATGGCTGAATATATCAATATGTATTAACAGAGATAAATAATTTTCATTAGGATTTTAAAACATGTTGATCAACTTTACAAATACAGTAATGGAAAAGCCTAATTACAAAAATGAAGTTTCTTTATAAAAGGGGCTTGACTTCCAGAGAGGAAAATACAAATATATTACTAATGTCTTTCTTCTATGGATTATTTCCATATTATTTCTATGTTTCCAATTTATCTTGTATATAATCTACTTTTGAGTAGTTGTTTACATGTAATCTCCCCCATTAGACTGTGAATTTCTGTAGAGCAAAGACTTTCTTTTGCCTTTCTTTGTATTCTCAGAGCTTAACACAGTCTTGGCGCTTGCTATGCATATACAAGGCAATAAATAAATATGTGTTGACCACCTGACAAGGCAGTCAAAAAAGTTTATTTAATCTTGAGCTGCAATAATAGAAATACAAAATACAGAATTAAGAAAGCCATAGTCTAACTGTTCTCAGATCTCATCAGACTGGTATATCTCTGGGATTTTTCTAGATATATCTGGAATATTTTGCTCAAGGGGTATGTGACACATTTTAATGCATTTCAATTTTTAGAAAATGTGTTATAAGCTCCTATTTTTTGTATAAGTGTACATTGTAGGGACACAAAGATTTTTTGTCTTTGTATAGAATATTAGGGAATTATTAGAATAGGGAAATATTCTCTATCCTTAAAAAGAATGAATGGTTCACACTTTTTTGGAAAAATGTAAAATATGCAGAGACAGATTAGAAAAAAAGGCATATGGAATAATAAAAAAAAAAACAATTCCAGATGAGACATTAATAACCTAAAAGATTAGGAAAAGTTTTATCTATGAGGAGACACAAGTTGAGTTTTGAAGAGAAGCAGGAATTACAGGTGATACAAAAGAAGGAAAGCATTTCAGGGAGAGAACATAACCTTTACTAAAACACAATCATAGGAAATAGAATTTTATGCATAGAGAACAGCAAGTAAGCAACAGGGTAAGGAAAATTTGAATGACAGATTCAAGAAAAGACAGATTGGAACCAGATTGTGAAATGCTTTTAAAGCCAAAGTTTTATTTTATTCTAGAGGCAATAAGAAATCACTAAAGGTTTTTTTGAGGAGCAAAGTGACATAGACTTGTGGCTTAAGAAAATCAATTTGATACTGTGTAGGTAATGGATTAGAAAGGGTTGGAAAGACATGAAGTAGGAAGACAAATTATAGAGTTATTGCAAGAGTCCAGATAAAGCCCAAAACAGAAATATATGAATATGAGTGGAGAAAAGAAAATGAAGATGAGAGATGTAGAAACATAATCATTAGGATTTAGAAATTGATTAGATATAAGGTGATGAAGGAAAAGGGGAAATTTAAAACTCCTGATTTTCACACAAGTGTAAGCAAGCAGAAGAAAGGGCATTGACCATGGCAGAAACAGGGGAGTTAGTCAGGGGTAGAGAGAAAAAATGAACTCTACTTTCTACATTCTGAGTTAGACCCAAGTGGAGATTCCAATGGGATAGGATGCTCAGCATAGATAGTAGGAGTAGTTACATAGATCTGGGAGCTTTCTACATAGAGAGGATTATTGAACCTATGAAACAGAAGAATATCATAAGAGTTCAAAGAGAGAAAGGGGGCTCAGGACAGAGACCTGGGACACACATTGATGCTCCTGGAGAGCATCTAGAAGAAAGCAAATAGTACAAAAAAGGAAACAAAAAGTATGGCATATGAAGACCTGTTGTGAATATGCAAACTGAAGAAGCAAAAATATAGAAAATGCTAAAGATTCAATGAAATATTAATAGACAAAGTTAATTGCATCAATGAAGAAGCAGAATATAAAATATAAAATAAAATTCAGTTTTTCTGAATTTTTCTAACAAAACTTTACAGGAATAGGTAGAAAAATTCCATTCAAAATAATAAAATAAAACACCTGTAAGTTTCCCTAACAAGATATGTCAGGAATTATGAGAACACAGCCAAGGAACTTAATATATAACTGTAGATATTAAATAAACATCTTATTAGATATAACACAATGGCTCCAAATAGATACAAGTGTAAAGCATTTGGCAAACCTCACAATACTATATAAGTGCTGGCTATTAATATTATTGAACTTGTTTATGAATTACAAAGCACAGGAGAAATTTAGGTATGTAGTTTCTTGTTTCTCATCACTATATCTTTTGCTGCTGTTTCTGGTCTATGTAGTAAGAGCCAGTTTGGTATAGTAGAGAAAGAACTGATCTAAGAACCAGACAAACCTCAGTCATGTCCCACTTCAGACTTCTACTGGTTATGGGACCCTGCAAAAATCATTTAACTTCTCAGCACTCTAGGCAAAGATGATGAGTGGCCAAAAAAAAAAAAAAAAAAAAATTGTAAGCCATATTGAAGGAAATTTTCTTAGGAGTTTCCCATAACAGTGAAATTATAGGTTCAGTTCCAATTACTGATACTGTAATGCCAGAGAAACTAAGGCAAGCAGAGACTGGTTTTTAATCTTTAATGTGGAGTTTAAGCTAGTTGACTACATGGGATTCTTGTCCAAAGCATTCAGTTCGGAACAACTGAGGCAGGGAACTTATATAGGATTTTAGCTAACCAGGGTTAGCCAACAGAATATAATTTGAGTATACAATCTTACCCGGGAAACAAAAGTAAATAAGGTAAGAGGGGAGCAAAATCACTGAGAGGATAGACAAGTCATAATTCTAGGAAAGGATCATAATTAATCCTGACAAGATAGGGGTCAAGATAAAAAGGTCTAGGACAGGAGACAGTGAGATGAGGGGCAATACTCAAAAGCAGGGGGGATTATCCTAGCAAAGATTGAGATAAAGCACCTGGAGTTTATGACTCAAAAGTATATAAAGGTTGTCAGAGCTACAAGGTTTTTCCTGGGCTCTTTTTTTAAACTCAGTGTCTAGTCCTAATGGCAAGAAAGGGAGGGTGACTGATTTTTTTATCCAGTGCTCAATATTACTATCTCATATCTTTAAATGTACTTTAAAAAAAAAAGTTAAATCTGCTAAAGGGGAACCCTCAAAATGACTAGCAGTTTTCTTAAAAGAATGATACAGAGATGTGAAGT
The DNA here is from genome assembly GCF_048593235.1 of Sminthopsis crassicaudata. NCBI lineage: Eukaryota > Metazoa > Chordata > Mammalia > Dasyuromorphia > Dasyuridae > Sminthopsis > Sminthopsis crassicaudata. The sequence continues at coordinate 127,697,562 of NC_133621.1, forward strand.
AACTTAGCTCAAATTATTTAAACAGAACCTTCCCCTCCCTCTCAGCAGCAAACCCATTCTCTAAAAATCAAGTGGTCACTTGGAATCTCCATCATCTATCCATTTTTGCAGTAGTCTCAGAGATTGGGATGGTCCTTCTATTTTCCAATGTTATTACCTCAGCACCCTTGATTTTAGCCCTCATCTCCTCCAAGAGTTTTCTCCTTCAATTATTCTATTTCTATTTATTTAATCTTTCTCTATCCGTTGATCCATTCCTACTACTCTCAAAAAATATTGATCTCCCCACTCTTTTAAAAAAAATTTTTTCAGTTGATCTAGCTATTCCTATAAGTTGTAAGTCTTATCTTCTTCCTCATTTTCATTGCCAAACTCCTAGGGGAAAAAAAACTATCTTTACTTATTACATCCATTTCTGTATCACTCAACTATGTCTCAGCTCTTTGTTATCTGACTTCCTATTCTGCCATTCAACTGAACTAGCTCGCTCAGAGATTACCAAAATTTTATTAACTAATAAATCCAGTGGTTTTCTCTCAAATGTCATTCTCCTTGACCCCTTAGCGGCTTTTGACATCAATGACCATTTCTTCCTTGTGGACACTTTCTCTCCTATTTAATTTTTTGTAATCCTGGGCTCCCCTAATTTTCTTCTTATCTCTTTCCACCATTCCTTTTAGAACCTCTTTGCTAAATCACAATCCATGCCCCTCTTTTTTGCATAAATGTTCCTACAAGTTTTTTCCTGAGTTTTTTTCTCTTCATTACATTCTCTCTTAGATCACCTCCCACAATATTCAAAGACCATCACTATGCACATGATTCCTAAATATATAATATATAGTCAAAGTTCATCTTTTGTAAGCTGCAATTCCATGTAACCAATTGCTTCCTGAGCATTCCATAAGCATCTCAAATTTAATATGTTAAAATGAAACTCACAATCTTTCTCCACTACATCCATTCCTATTCAAAACTTTCAAAGGCACCATGAAGTTCCAGTCACTCGGATTCCCAGCCTTGTAGTCATCCAATTAGTTTCTTTCTTCCATTCCTGAAATAGCCTCCATCTCACTTTTACCTACAAGAAGTCCTGATTTCCTTCAAAGCACTACTCAGATGTCACATCCTACAGGTGGATTTCCTAATTACTGTTATTAGTACTTTTCCACAAAGAAATACATAATGTTTATTCTATAAATATTCTTATCCATATACATGCTACTTTCCCCCAGTAGAATGACAGCTTCTTGGGAAGAGGGACTTTTCGTTGTTGTTTTTATGTTTAGAGCACTTACCACAGTACCTGGCAATTCTAGGCATTTAATAAGTTCTTGTTTAACTGAATTGAACAAGTTGATATTTTCTCAAGCTACATCTGGAATATTGTGTGTATTATAGGCATTACATTTTAGAGAAAATGTTAACAAGCTAGATTCTACCATGAAAAGAGCAAACAGGATTCTAAAAGTTCAGTGGAAGCATTAAAATCTATGCCACGTGAGAATATGTTAAAGAAACTTAAAGAAGAAAAGCCTTAGATGATTGTACTACATAGGACATCAGAAGGATAAAGCTGTTCTGCTTGATCCAATGGGCAGTAACACAAGTAATGGGTGAAAGTTAACTTTCATTTAGATATTGACTCAAAATGAAAAAGAAATCCCTAAGAATAATATATATTCAAAAATTAATTATGTCATAAGGGTCCCCCTTTCAGAGAGATCTTTGAGAGAAAACTAGATGACCACTTCACAGGAAATTTATGGAGGGAACTCCTAGGTAGTAGGTAGTAATAGAAAGCTTCAAGTCCCTTTCAATTCTAAAATGTTGATTATGGATTAATTGCATAGAGATGCATAGATAAGACATTTCAAATTGCCCTTTCTGTTAATTTTGTCTATTACTAAGTTCAGTTGAAGGCTTGTAGATCTCCATACAAGAGATCTTGTTTGTGGAAAGGGAAAACTCATTTAGCCTGATCTAAAGTGATGTAGAGTTCCATAAGCTAAAATAACCCCACTGAGTCCTGAAAGAAGTTTTAGATTCTTTTCTTGAAAGCAAGTTTTGAAAGGGAGAGCTCTTGAGAACATTTTGGTCCCTGAAGAATAAAAGGAAAATATAGTCAAGGAAAGAAAAGAACACAAATGGAAAGCTGAGGAGAGATGGAATTCCCCACCCAAAAAAAAAAAAAATTGCCTATTTCACAGTTTTTCTTAAAGCTACTACTGACAGATTATCTCTGAAATATGGTAGCTTTCCACAGACATCAGATTTTGCCAAATAGAAAGCAATCAATCAATTTACAAGTATCTAGTGAGCCCATATTGCCCAGCATAAAAAAACACAATTTTTGTATGATAAGTAGTATTTTAGAATCTTGAAATGAAATGAAAATTACACAAAGAAAAATGTATAAGACTTGTTGAAGTAGTACAAAGTGAAGCAATATTTATTTTGTGATAAATGGAATAAACTGAGTGAAGACCTCTTATAGGAATATGGCTTTGACCTATCCCCTAATTGTGACTAGAAATTTTTCAACAGCAATAAGTTGAGCTTATAGCTAAAAAGCTACAAGTGTTATCTTGGATGAACAGTTCCCCTCCAGGTACCCCCCCCCCAATTAATTAGCATTTAAGTATTTAATGAGTAAAGAGTTTGCTATTTACTAGTATTCTTTTGTTTCTGGAATAAATTTCCACATTTTGTGTAAACCTGGACTCCCCAAGATAATGGGAGAAAAGGGGAAAGGGGGGGGTAATTTGAGGGTTCTGCATTAGGGTTTATCTAATTTTGTGTTTGGCAGTTTGCAGTTTCCACTTCTATACTGATACCTGGTCTGTTGGGAATTGCCCTTTCTCTCATGATTGTGATGAGGTGGGAGAATTGAGGGTAAGAGTTCCCCTCTGGTCACTGTGGTAGGTTCTTTGGGAAAGAATTCATAAACCCAAAGACTGTGGCAAAAAGGAATTTATTTACACTAAGAAGACAGATTTTTTTTAATGAGCAAAGAATCTTGGCAGGATAATTTTGCAATGATAGGATTGCACTAAGAGGAAAATATCTTCATCCATGGGCTAAGTCCAGAGGGGCAAATAGCTCCTGATTAGGAATTATCAAAGGTGGGTTAAGAAAATAGTATGCCAAGAAGACAACTTTCTTAGCAGACAAAAAGAAAATATCAGTGGGCAAAATCCTATTAGGACTTCTGCAAAGATTAGGGCTTCAGAATTGTCTTTTATCAGCTTTCTGAGGTCTTATTGAGGTTTTCCCAGGCCCCCAAATTGATAGTAGTTCAAGGGACTAATCTCCAATTCATGGGAGGTGATTAGGCCCTTGGCCAAGATCTCCATTAAATGAGACCACTTAATATGGGAAGGATATTGTCTGGAAAAGGTGTTTGAGATCAGTAACACCCACCCCCCAAAAAAGGGGACACAGTTTCAGGGCCCCCACAAAGGTTAAAGGGAACACAATTTACATCATTTCCCCCGAAAAAGATCTCATTTTACATCAATTACTTTTTTGCTTTTTACTTTGAGAGTCTCTGATTTTAACTTGGACTGAGATCATAGCTGGGACACACGGATTTACCATAGAAGTATAGAGTTGGAAAGAAGTTTAGCGATCATTTAATCTCGTGCTTTATTTTGCTGACAAGGAAATTAAAAGTCAAATAAGCTAAAAAAACTAGAAATAAAATCCATGTTTCTTAACTTTCAGTCCAATATGCTTTCCTTTATACCACAGCATCTACTGCTTACATTAAAAAGATTATTACAAGTGAATGTGAGTAGGAAATAAGATTATTTATTATTCTTAAATTTAATTAAGTTACATATATATCTGAATAACAAAAATACTTAAAATGGTCTTATTTTCTATATCTAGAATTTATTAGACCTTATTTAAGACTTGAGAGTTAACTTTAGACAAAATTTATTTTGAGATAACACTTCTAGTATACACACCCTATATGAAGACTTAGAATGAATTGAAAAATGCAAGTTTCAGACTTATTAATCATGATTGTATTTGTGGAACTCAGATGCCATCTATTGTTGAAAAGAGTGAATGCACTTTCATGCCCAAAGGCAGTCAATAGCTTTGCCACTGAGCACCTTGAAAGCGTTTTTAAAAATCAAAAACAAATAAGTAATATTTTCCAGCTCAAAGACTTGAAAATATAAGGGTATTTTAAGAGAGAAATACCTGGTAGGTTTGTTTTGGGATACAAAATTTAAAATCTTTTCCAAATCCCTGATCTCAATGGATCTAGAAGCAAGGAAAAACATTTTTAAATGAAAAATTAAAAGTTCTAGATGACATACTTTAATTTCTTGACGCAAGAAGTACATGCTATCATGCGCTAATCTCTCTGTCCTCTCTCAGGCTTATGTACTTCTGACAGATTTCTATTTGCTGACTGGTTACTTCCATTCTGACTATGGTACTATTATTCATCTTGCAATATGACTTATCTAATGTGATGTTTCAGAATCCATTCTGTTTGATTCTTTGGCTTGAGTTACCCAATTCTACTAATTAGCATTGAATTCTTACAATTTTAATTTTGATCCTCAAGATAATATCCTTCTCCATTCTCCTTTCCACTATTTCAATCACTCTTATGAATTCTATACTTCCATTCCATAACTTTTTAGTGCTACCATTAACTTCTTTCTGAATTAGCAGTTCTTACCCCTACTACCATCACCACCACAAAAGTAACCATTAAAGTGTTTCCTCCATTAGAAAGGGTCTGAGATTGTTTACAATCCTGGATCCTTTTGAAGATATAGGATATTCTTATGTAGAATAATGCTATTAAACTCTCCTAGTAAATTAGTTTAAGATAAAACAAGTTTAATAAAATTCAGTTGTATTCAAATAACCTCCAATCAACATTTTGCTAACATAAAAATGTATGTAGAAAGGACCAAATGGACTTTGAAATATGTGTAAAATTTAAAATATCAAGAGAGAGAAATCAAGGCAATAGCTGTGAAATTATTTGAAGTCTTAACAGGAATAGGCAGTGGTTTTATTGCTGGGAAGAAGTTGCAAAGGTAATCAACTCATTCAGTCTCAATCCCCAGCTCAGTGATTTGCATGGGAAAAAAGTATAGAATTATAAGGAAAAGAGTAGTTGGGGTGGGAGTGTTTGGAATATCCTCACTACAGATTCCCAGCTTCTTTACAATTTTGCTAAATGATATTCTTGGAATTGACATCCTGGGATTAAGAATGAAAAAGAATTTTCTGATGGTAAATAACCTAAGGACAATTCTGAAGTCCTCCAAATGAATGTCAGTAGAAGAATGTGTTCAAAAGGACATACATAAATGCCTAAGGGCTGTTCTTGCTAACTGAATAGATGAAATGTGGTTGGCTGAAGTATACATTGCAAAAAAATAAAAAAAGTAAAATGGCCTAGGGCCATTTTCAGAGTTGAAATCTTAGTAGCTGCCACAATAGCTCAGCAAAGAAGCCATTGCTGCTAAAACCAGTAGACAGCAATGGAAAGAAAGCAATTCAGTAAAATTGTTACCAAGTACAAACAATACCTTAGCATGGATGCTTACAGCAAAGAGCAGAGGTCCCAACAGATTGTAGATATGAGCAGAGAGAAAAAACACTATGACATCTTGTGATGGTGGAGTACACTGATTCTTCGGCAATGAAGAGACATGAGATGCTCCAACTGCATACATTTCTAAGACACACATTTCCTTTATGTATGTTTTTCATGCATATTCACTATTTCTGTGACCCTCTATATTTGTTTCCTGGTCACATGTGTTTCAAACAGATTGCCCCTGAATGTACATTCCCTGTTGTGTTTCTTGATGTTCCTATTTGTATTCCCTAAATGTGTCCTTTTGCCAACTAATGGCATGGTACATGTAAAAGTATAGTTTTATATATATGATGTCTCAAAAATCTTGGTATAGTTTTAAATTATCTTAAGCCAAAACTATAACAAGATTTTTGGAATGCTCTGTATGTGGGGACAAATATTCCTTTCTGATGTGGTGTAGGAGACCAAAATGATGAGGTAACATGAACCCAAATAATGAGGTAAATACCAAATGATGAGATATATACCTCACTAGGATTAACTGAGGTCTAGTGGCAGGATTCGGGGTACAGGGAGTCACATGGATCTCCCCTGCAACCCCCTTAGGATTTGGCGCAAGGATACAAAATTAAATCAGGTCTAGTGGCGGTGAGAGTCCCCTGTAAATGAATTTACAGGCCAAAAACCTAGATGGGTAAAAAGATGCTTATTGCAGGGTTTGGAAGTAAGGTTAAGGTCTGGTTAGTAAAAGGCATTAGATAGAGGAAGATATACCCCAAAAGCGGCGGGGACAGAGAATCTCTGATGCAAGCATCTTTGCTGGCATCTTTCAAATTTCTATCAATAAAGACCAAACTGCCTGGCAAAGGGGACACCAGTTGTCGGGCACAAGGCTGGTGTAGACCGAGTGCAAGGATTCCATTTTTCAAAACTTCCTTTTACACATAACTAGGGTCATCAAAATAATGTTTGTACAGAGATGTTATCCAAGAGGTTCCAGAGAACCTGTCTATCCCTTTACTATCAATAAAGACTTTGTTTTGATACAGCATTGAGTAGCGAATTCATTTACTCCTCATCACTATCAGTGCCCTTCCCTGCCTGTCCCAAGGAGCAATTCCATCAATGCTCCAGTTCCTCTCTGCTAACTGTACCCAGTTACTGAGGACCTCATCATTTTCCTTTTTTTTTTTTTTTAATATTAAATGCCTTTTTCTTTGAATTGCATCCTTTAATAAAAGATATTGGCTGGAAGTTGTAAAGTAGGGTTCTGAATGAATGCTGACCTACTGAGTTCCTTGAACTTGAGATATCATCAAGATCCACATCTGATGGGGATCCCTGAATTATGTGAATATTGTAGTATTCTTGTTTTACCAATATTTGAAATAAAAAGATTCTTATCTTAAAAGCAAATAGCTTTTCTCTTAAAAAAAATCTAAATTGAGTCTTACTCTATTTTTAAAAGATAATGACTACAAATCAAATAAATTAATTCCCACTCCAATCTGGCTTCTACAAAGCTATCAAACTGATCTTCCCAAAATATATTCTTGAGCATGTCACCTCCTTATTTAATATGACTTCTAGGGTCAAAAATAAAAAAACTTTATTTGCCTTTTAAGGTCCTTCATAATCAAGCTCTTTTCTACTTTTGCAGTCTTCATATTACTGGTGTGTGGTTCAGAAATGGTGAGGGGTCATCATTTAATTTAAAAAAAAAAGCTGGAGAGATCTCTAGAGTAAAGCAGAGTTTATTGTCCATTCTCAAGAGAAGGGTGTCCCACCCTTTGAGCAGACAATAGAAGAGAGGAAGCTCCTCCTGTGGGCAGGATTAGCACCTTTAATCCCTAATGCAAAACACCCACTCATTGGCTGAGAGTCTTACATTCAAAACTCGAGATGTACCCACGAAATTGAACTTGACCAATAAATACACAGTTGCCCATATTTGACTGAAATAGGGAGGAAATTGTGTCATGGGAGATTAGCAGGAAGGGGACTCAATTATGCCCTTGAATCAATGCTCAAAGTCCTTCAGGCCTACTCAAACTCTGAAGTAGATGAAGCCTTACTCGATTTTCACAACTGTCTTGAAAGATTTTACCTCATCTCATTCACTGGCCTACATGTTGTTGTTTTTGTCCTTCATTATCAAAAAGGACCATGACATCAGTGAGATGATGCTATGACATGCAGTGAATTAGATTTAAGTAAGCAATCTGGACCCAGTGGCATAGATCCTGGATGCAAGGGGAGACCTTGGCCTTTTTAAGCAAAGATCTTTTAACAAGTCTCTGTTTGACTAAGGCACACCCACTTAGTGACGAAGGCTTGGTATAAATTGAGGTGAATAATGGCCTCTTTCATCTAGTCAGAAAAAAAAAAATCTAAATAAATATGGGAGAGGAAGACCCTTAAGGTTTCTAACCAAAATAAAAATGACTGCTATTTGCATTCACTCTGAATCAATCAGGAGCCCAAACAACGAAAACTTAAGGCTTGACCTAGGATCTATTGTTGGCCAATCCAGTCTAGTCCTTAAGAAAAAAATCTAAGTCAATAAACTCCAAGATAGCTTGGGAGGGTTCAGAGATCCAAAAGGAAAAAATGTTTTTAAGAGCATCTGTAGATAAAGGTATGATACCCTTTGTGGACAGAGGGAGGGAGAGAAGGAAAGGAATAAAAAGAGGAAAGAGGAGCAGAGAGGTGAAAAGTGAGGGAAGGGAGGGAGGGAAGAAAGAAAGGAAAGGAACAGAAGGAGGGAAGAAGGGAGGAAGGGAGAGAGAGAGAAAAAGGGAGAGGGAAAGAGAGGGTGAAAGGCATGTGGAATAACAGAGAAAGCAAAAGAAAACAGAGACTCTCAGAGTAAGAAAAGTAAAAAGGGGTTTATTATGATCTCAAGACAAATAGCAACTCCCATCTGATAAAGTGTTTGTTAGTAAAGAAGTGCAAACCACAAAGCACAAACTGCAAAAAACATTAAATAGAACAGAAATACCCCTCCCTCTCCCTTTGACCTTTTCTCCCATTGTCTGGGGGAGTCCAGGCTTATACACTAAATATGGAAATCTATTCCAGAAACAAAAGAATAAATTGCTTTAAAAGAAGTACTTAAATGCTAATTAAGCAGTGTTGGGAAACTGGAGGAGAATGTTCATTCAAGACAATAGAACACCTGCAGCTTTTTAGCTATAACTTAACTTATTTTTGCAAAGTTTTAAGTCACAATTAGGGAATAGGTCAAGGCCACATCCTTAGAGAGGGTCTTCACTTAGTTTATGCCATTCAATACTTCCTCTTTATATTGAAGAACTTTCACCTCATTCTTGATATACTTCCTCAACCATCTTGTTCTCAGTCTCCAATCCCTCTGGATAAGATTTGTCTCCCCCCCCCCCCACTGGAATACTGCTTCTCTAGTCTGAGTGGTTTGATCTGTTAACAAATCCAGTGTCTTGTGGTCTGAAGTCTAATAAACTTATTCAGCATACAAATTGGAGTTCTGTACCCACAGCTCCCATCTAGGGGCCATCTAAAACCCCAACCATTTGTGTCCCCAGTAATTAGAGTGGGTAACTCATTAATCAAAGCATTAGATGAATTTAGCTGTTCAGGATCATATATCCTAAATCAGTATTGACTATACCTACTTACATTCATAACAGTAAAAGATTCTTCCTAGAAAGTTCACAGTTTATATTCAAATCTAAGTAGATGGGTTTTAAATTCAGTATCATACAAATCTTTTTACTTTAAGATGCTCAATAACCATCTATATCAAACCATGTTCGGGTATTAACAATGTTCAAAGGGACAAAGAAACCACTATTCTCAGAATCTCCCTAAGCAATGGGAATAGCTTTAAAATAACAACACAACCAATTAAAACTAATATAGAATATCCTAATTCCGCATTAAAGAACTATATCAGAATTAGCATTAATAATTTCTTCATCCTAAAAAATGTTAATTTAATGTTCTCCAATTGAGGAGTCCCTATAAACTTTTCTGGAAATATAAGTAACAGATACAACACTAATATTGTTAAAATTCCTCTAAGCACAATTAATTTCCTTTCTCACCAAAACATTTCTAATTGCAGAGTCAATTTTAGAGGTTATAAATTGTCCTTAACACTTCATTTTTGAGATTTCTTCACATATCCTTTAAGTCTGGTGTCCAAAATTTATCCTTTGTTTCAAAAGAGGGTCTTTCTTTTTCTTCTCCCAAATAAAATAAACCAATCTCATATGGGGAAAGTTCCAGATTGCTTCTGAGAACAGTTCTAATTCTTTAACAAAGTAACAGGCAATCATTTGGTCCAAGGCAATTTAGTCTCTAACATGAATTTAGTTTCTTAAGAATCTGATCCATTCTTTCCATTTTCCCTGAGGGCAGATGCCCAGGTATATGGAATTGCCACTCAATTTGCAATCCCTCCCCATTATTTCTTATAAAACCTTAGAGTAAAATATGTTCCTTTATCAGAATCATTGGTCTCTACCAATCCATACTTAGGTAGAATGTGTTCCAATGTTACCACTAACCACTCTTAAAGCAGCAGAGCCCAGAAGAAAGCTTCTACCCATTACCATTATATCTCAGTTTTCTGAACACTAGTGTTATTTCATTAAAACCTAAGCTGAATATTTTTGGAGCCAAGCTCCCTCTCTCCAAAGTCACACTTCAATACCTTCTTATTTATCTTAGATATATTACGTACCTTTCAGATACAATTTGTTCTACAATTACACATATCATTATATGCCAGATTTTCTTGCTTTTAATTCTTTGTTAAAGGGAGAGAGCAAGACAAACCAATCTTAAGATTAATATTCAAAATAGCTTTGGACCAAATTTCACAAAATTTATATCACATATCCAAATAATTAGGAGATACAAACATGTGACCTCTTTAGATAAGTTACCAGGGAACCAAAATGCTTAACTTAAAATCAAATCAAATACAGATTTAAACTTCTAGTAGCAATACTTCAATATTAGTGTACACGTATTTTTAAAAATCTTTTACCAAAATAAACAAGTTCACAATTTTAGCTGGTACTTATTAATAATATCTCAAACATGAGAGTTCCAATTTAAACATACATAGCTCCAAAAATTTAAGGTGGCAGAAAACTGCCCTTTCAAGTCCATCTACAAGGCTTTAAGAAATTGGCAGACTTAGGATCTGGAGGAAAAGGTCAAAGAAATTTGGACCCAGATGTCCTGCTGCAGGTCTACCGCCCAGTGACTAGCCTACCCTCGGCCCAGTGATTAACTCATCCTCCATGCCAGAAATGAAGGGGCATTTTGAAGATATTGGGGTACCAGTGAAAACCCCAGAAGAATTCAGGCCAGCCAGAGACACTAGCCTAAGAGGCTTAGAAAACCCCAAAGAAGGTAGTTTTGGTTTTTCTGTTAGACAAGTTCTGGCCCTCAGAAGGTTTTTGTGTAAATTATTCACAGGCTGTTGTTTGTCCTTCATTTTCAAAAAGTGAAGTGCCCACATCGGAGAGAAAATACAAGACAGCCAAAATAATGAAAGTTTAAGAGTGTTTATTGCTAGCTAGCGGCTGAACCCTACCAAAATATGGGAGTCAGTATCAAGCGATTTCAGAGTCACATATTTATAGAAAGATACATAAATTTTCCCTAATACATTTGTCATACTAAAGGAATTTTATCCTAGACAGGAGGCAAAGGTTATCACACTAAGCGTGCCATTCCCAGGCAGGCAATAAGACAGTATTTCTTTATCAAGTTGTCAAGGTGTTAGGTCACTTAGGACAGTACATCTAGAGGTGTAAAAATACTATCTGCATTAGGTGGTGAAGAGCTAGTAACAAACTTCTAACTACAGAGTTTCAAGATTATATTTCTCATGGTCCAGAGGGGTGTCCTTCCACTTCAAGAGGACCATGATTCAGGGAGATGACACAATGACATGCAAAAGAATTGAATTTGAGGGAGGGTCTGGGTCCTGTACATACTCTCTGATCCAGTGTCACTGGAATATTTGCTCTTTTTCAGTCAGTCCTAAGCAATTTCTGCTGGAACTCTATCTTTCCAGAAATCAGCAGGAGTCAGGATCACTAAACGTCTTTATTCTAGATCTTTACCGTCGCCTCCAAGGCCAGGTCACGAGTGCAAGTGAGCGTGAGTTCCACCCCTCAAGTTTCTCTTACTCCTCCCACACAAGTCACTTCCCTCTCTTTGTCTCACCAATCAAGTCAGCACAGAACAGCTGGGGAGGGTCAACCTTAAACAAGTTAATAGGGAACCGTCCAATTGGCAATTAGTCTCACGTGCTTCATCATCCAAGTGCATTGCTCAGTTCTAGCCCTTTACAAATTTCACTGGAAATTTCTCCCTTCTCATCTTCACCTCTTGGCTTCCTCTAACTTTTTTCAAGTCCCAGATTAAAAAAAAAAAAAAAAATTCCATCAAAAGCCTTTCTTGGTCCTCCATAATACTATTGCCTTTCTCTTTGAAACTATTACCAATTTCTCTTGTTTTAGCTTCTATTTTGAACATAGTTGTTTATTGATGCCTCCTCCATTAGACTATAGACTCCTTAAGAGTAAAGATTGTGTATTTTCCTTTCTTTATATCCCCCTTACTTCTCCTTATGCCTATATATAGTGGCTACACACACACACACACACACACACACACACACACACACACACACACACACATTGTAATGCCGGAGAAACTGAGGCAAGATAGAGATTAGAGAGTTTTTAATATTTTATTAATTGGAGAGTTTAATTGACTGGACAGGACACTCATCTCAAAGTATACAGTGAGGAATGGGGGAATGACAAACCCTTTTATAGCTTTCAAACAAAGAAAAGAAGAGTGGTAAAAGTTCTTACAGAACCTGTTTGGTTCTGCTAGGATGGGGAGAGTAATAAAAGCCAGAGTCAGGAAACAGAAGTAAGGATATCAATTGAAGTATCCAGGATGATCTTATCTCTTTGAGGGACAGTGTTAAAAATTCTTTGAAGCCAGAGGGAGCTAGGAGCTAGGAGGTCTGATCTGTTCCTCATCTCCCATTGACAATTTATAACCTTAGAGCAAATGGTCCTCAGTCTTAATGAACCAGGGGGGTTTTACAACTAAGGGGACTGAGGCAGAAGAGTTAAGGAAACTGAGATAGAACAATTCAGGGAAACTCAGTCAGGACAATAAGGGAAACTAGTGCAGGGAAACTGAGATAGAACAGCTCAAGGAGACTGTGGCATAACAATATATATTAAGTATATAATCTAAGCTTGTTTTTGTTTACTATGAGAAATAACTCCATTGGTCTTGGGAGGGTAAGATTAAAAGGCTTTACACAACTGCAGAGGTAGGTGTCCTATCAAATAGTAATGCTTAGAATCAATATTTGTCCTATTTTGTACCCAAATGCAAATCGCTTCCCTGATGCCCCATTGACTGAGTATTCTGTCTTGAATGCATAATCACCCCAAGAGTGTGAATCTCCATTCATGATTATATAATTATACTTCCCTTGGCTGTTCACCTTATTTGCACACAATTCAGTTCTTCCCCTGATTCCCTCTTAGCTGAGTACTATGGTATTTGAAGAGTAAAAGTGCCCCATATGAATCTGTCTCCTCTTCCTATCAGTCATTACATCTGCCCCCTCCCCCACATGTGTAAGTGGAATTCCACTTCTAATTACATCTCAGCAGTTTCTCATTCTAAATATCCACCTTGTTTTTTTATTTTAAATCTTCACCCTTGTTTTTATTCTAAATCTCCATCTTTAATTGCATTTTCTTTTTCTTTTTAACTCTAAATCCCCCATCCCTGATTCACATTCTCCTTTTATTATTCTTTATTATTATGTCCTTGTTCCACATCCTAGTCTCCATTTTTTGGGTTCCAATTTTATTTTTCTAATTTGTTTCAGTTCTCTGTATTTTTGCAATCCAATTTTCGTAATTGTGTAAACTAAACCTCCATACAATTCTCACATTTACTTACCTCAGAGCCTGTTTCCTCATTTGTAAAATGAAAATGATAATGGAACTTACTTCACCAAGTTGTTGATCAAACAAAACAGTACTTCTAAAGAATTTTTGTTATTTTGTTGTTTTCCATTTATGTCCAACTTCTCATTACCCTTTCTGAGATTTTCTTAGCAGAAATAATGGAGAAATAATGTTCCATTTTCTTTTTCAACCCATTTTACAGATGAGGAAAGTTAGGCAAACAAAGTCAAATGACTTTTCCAGAGTCTTTTCCAGCTAATGTCTATGACACAAGTTGAATGCAGAAGACTGGTTCTCCTGACTCGAGGTCCAGCACTCTATCCACTGTCACCTAACTGCTCCTTTGCAAATCATCAAATAGCGCTATATAATGTAATCTGTTATCTGTAGTTCTGTTGTATTAAAATTTTATTTCAAAAAACCTTTTTTGGGGGGCTTGTCATTTAATAGTTGTAGATTACTACATGTGTAGAAACCCCTAATCTTCTATGGTCTTGGAGAGTTACCCAGGACAGAGAGAAATTAAGTTACTAATAGGTTCAATTAGTGCTAGAACTTGAAACTCTGCCTTCTAACTCCAAAACTGAGCCTTTTTACATTATATTCTACCATATTATTCCAGTATATTATATCTCCTAACAGAATATTGATTCAAATGCATCTTCATTTCATTGGTAAACTCTCTGCCTCTTAAAGCAATTTCTAAAGAGACTGTCAAGAAATATTCTGAGCAAAAGCAGCATGATGAAAATAAATGAATCATGTAATTAAATGATCCTTTTCAAAGGTAAATATAAAAGGAATAGCACATTTATTTGTAATCCAAATATACAAAGTCTGATAAGAGTATTACTCTTCAAATAACCATTTTGTTAAACAATTAGATTATTTATAATTACAGTCTGAGATTAGAGATTAGATTCAAGGAAAGTGATGAAAGAACATGAAAATTAGGTTTATTTATTTTCTTAAATCTTTCATAATGAGTGTAAACCTTTAAAACTCAGAATTACACAGGTAGCTATAGAATAAAAGATGTTTTATTTTCATTGTTTGTTCTTCATGATCCCCAAAGAGATGGACTTTTTTTTTAAGGTAATGAGGAAACAAATATATTATTTCTTTTCTTTAGTACTAGTGATTCACAGGAGTTTATTAGTTTTGGGGAAAGATATTGTAGTTGTTTTTAATCTACCTTTTAAATATCCCATAGGAATAAGTTAATTTAATATAATAGGGACATGAACATTTGCTGTTGAATTAGGATTGTTAGCAATGCCCACTATTTCTGTCTCTTTCCTCTCCAGAGTTCTAAAGGGCCATTCTAAGGTTTCCCTGAATCACAGAATAATTTTCATAGCTTCTTTCTAATGGCAAACAGAATAACAGTAGTTGGAAAGACAAGCTAAAAGATATTTGAGGAGTAATTATTTCCAGACTCAAAAAGAATCAATAAAAGATACTGACTGTTTGAGTGCTAGTGGTGGCTAGGGACTTTTGGTTAAGAAGAATGAATCAACTGATCTTCAGACTATTTTCAAAGTTGTTGAGGGAGTCTCTTCATACCAGCCCAACACTTCTGTAGGATAAAAAGACTGGCAATGGAGCCGACCCTGAGTTGGTTAAGATGCCCTGAGCTGACTCTTTCTAAAAGAGCTGTGGTAGTAGTAGCAGAAAGCACAAGAGCCAAGGGATATAGCTAGATGTAACTGATACTGAGTAGAATGAAAACAATAGAAAGAGAATCAAGTAGCACCAATAGTGAAAACAGTAGATAGAAAAGAGAAATGGAAGTGATCCCAGAAAAGGATAAAAGTCACAGGAATCAGAACAAAAGGGAAATAAGATAAAGACCCATTAAAAAGAAGAATACAGCCAGATCTTGCCCTTTAATGGTATTTAATCATACTGACTCTGCAGGTCTTTGTAAAGTGGTGTGACTTTCTATTAACCTGAGTTGTTTCCTTGCTTAGGAAAGGGAGCATCAATCTCTGGATGGCACTATAGATACTGAGATGAAGGTGGGACTTTGCAGAGGGGAGAGGAGGTAAGTTCCCTATCTCTCAACCCTCATATTCTACCTGTGTCCAAAGTCCATTGATTTCACTTTTGCAACATCTCTCATATAAGCCCTTTTTTCTCCACTGATTCGGTCACCACTTCTCCCTTCACCTCATACTTTGAATACTACAAAAAGTCTGCTGAGACAAAAGACCCAACTCCATTCTTTCCCCACTTCTATTATTCTTACACCTTATTCCCAGCCACATACTCTTTGACCCAGTCATATGGCCTCCTAGCTATTTCACCAACAAGATACTCTATCTCTGGAATTCAGTCTTTATTTCTGATTTTTCCCTGTGCTTAACATGTTCTATATCCAAATGCTAACCTTTCTTAATGTTAATGCCTTCCTTGTCTAGAAATATTTCTATTTATCCTGTAGATAGCTTGTTTGTACAAGTTTGTATGCTTGCAGTCTTCCCTATTAGATTATGAACTCTTTCAGGGCAGAAATTGGGTTGATTTTCTTGTTTTGTTTTGCAACTAATATTCATGAATGAGTGAATTCTTTCACTCCTAAAACCTGTGTCTGATTTAATGGGGATTCTTAATAACTTATTAATATATTAACTTAATATATATATAGATAATATAATATATAAAAATAATAATAACATAATATATAAATAACTTAATATAATATATAATTATAATTTAATAATTAATAATATAATATATTAAAAACTTATTAATATATTAACTTAATATGTCATATATTAAGTTAATATATATAATATGATATAATATATAAAAATAATATAATAACTTAATAACTCTCTTATA
This sequence comes from Sminthopsis crassicaudata, assembly GCF_048593235.1. Classification (NCBI taxonomy): domain Eukaryota; kingdom Metazoa; phylum Chordata; class Mammalia; order Dasyuromorphia; family Dasyuridae; genus Sminthopsis; species Sminthopsis crassicaudata. The sequence goes on from NC_133621.1 coordinate 127,714,005, forward strand.
ACCACTAACCTCTAGAGCACCAAGAATGTAGACCACTCTAAACCTCAACAATAAGGACTGGCATTGCCATCCATAGATGGCATCCTATCTACAGTTAGCCAACTTTTCGACTCTTAGGTATATCAATGATAATAAGAAGTAAAAAAAAAATCTAGTCAATAAATTTTGTTACTTTTTAGTAAGTGGAAAAGAAGATGAAAACTAAACAAAATTTAAATAACATTTAGTATTATCTGTTTTACTTTTCTATAGTATTCTAGACTCCCATAGTTAAAATTGATTATATCAAGGCTACCTAATCAAGTATGAGTGTATGTATGTATGTGTGTGTTAGTATCTTCAGCTACAAATGACAGCACTTTTTTGTTGTTTTAAGTAAGTAGCAGCACATCTTTTGGGTCCTAATTCCTCTCCTTTTCTCTTTTTTATGTGTTCTCTATACAAAGCCGACTTGCAGGACTCTGGCCCTAAATTCTTATATGATCTCTAAATGATATCATTGACTCTTCAATGAAAACAAAATAAAGGGGGATTCCATATTAAGGGAAACCAGAGTAAAAAATAAAAATAGAATTTCAAGTAAAAAGGGGCCTCAGATGGCAAATGTTATTTTGCAGAAGAAAGTGAGACCCAGAGAGATTATATAATTTATCCACAGCCTATAACTAGTTGAATTTGAATTTGAACCCAGATGCCCTGATTTCTAAGTCAGTTTTCGAGGAACTACTGAAATGACTTACATAGGATATTTGAGAAGAATTTAAAAATTTGCTTATTTAGCCCCATTATCAAGATTAGTCATTTATAAATTTTAACTAATATGCTGTGCCTTCATTAAAGATAGCATTCAGACCCAGGAAAAATGACCATGTGCTTAAATTTTCAGAATTATATATGAATAAATACATATACATTTTACATTCAAAAACCATAATATAGACTCAGTTAATACACTTCCATACTGAAACTTGTAATTAAAACACTGAGTCTAAACAATCTGAAAACTATGATTGATGCATGATCATTTCACTTTTATATAGTACTTTTAAGATTTGCAAAGTGCCTTATATGTTGTCTCTTTGTGCCTCAGAAAAACTCCATTAAGTAATATTACTATGCCTGTGTTATAGATATATAGCACATGAGAGAGATTAAGTGATTTGCCCAAGGCCATATATAGTGAATAAGTATTTGAAATAGGATTTGAAACCAGGTCCTCCTGATTCAGTCTTCTATTACCCTGTATATTAACAAATATAATTATAATTATAAAAGTACATAATTATTCTTCCAAATGTAGAAACAGAATGATAAACTATCAAAAATGATATAGTTCTTTCTCTGCAGAAAGCCTATAACTTACATTATTCATCTTTCTATCTATATCTCTATCCCATTGCTGCCTCAGTACTTATAAGATTTCAACTTAGTATGCTAGTTACTTGGATATTTTAAAAAGCAAATAACTTTAAAAGATTTAAGAACTCGGATTAACACAGTGATAAACCACAATTCTAGGGGAACAATGATGAAGAATATGTCCTGACAGAAAGATGTGGAATAAATTTGCAAAAAAAAAAAAAAAAAAAAAAAAAAAAAAAAGACATTTTCAAATACCAATATGGGAATTTCTTTGGTTTGACTGCATATTTGTTACAAGTACTTTATTGTTGGGGGGGGTTAGTGAATTGAAAGATGAAAAAGAAAATTTAAAAATTGTTCATTGAAAAAATGTAATAAAAGGAAAAATAGCTACTTTTCCAAGAATTGATAAGGTTTTATAAATAAGACAATATAAGAATGATGTCAATCAGCAAGTGTTTACTTTATCTTCAGATCTGAAAATTGTTCTTTTTTAAAAACCTTTTTTAAACCCCCAAATTAAAATTATTCTGATGCAATTCAGCTCTTGCTGACCTTACTGAATAATAGATGCTACAAGCTCGGAACATCATTAAACCCATCCTATCTACATGTATTTATAATAGGTTTCAGCAAAGCTACTTATGTGGGGCAGTCAGGGTGGAATAACAGGACTGGGGAATATGTTAACCACCTGACTCATCACTTTTTGTACACAATACTCTCTCCTTTTTTATATAATCAAACAATGGAAAGCAATACTATGCTAAGGACTATGGCACAGACTTCATAACAGCATAGCACAGAATCGATTTGAAGCAATTTCAATTAGTTTCTATAAGTTTGTTTGTTTGTTTGTTTTTTCCCAGAGACTAGAATAGAACAAGTACTACCTGGGAAATACCTGCTAATAATTTACTATTCTCTTTTCTTTTTATATACAAGTTGTTTAACCCTCCAGCAAAATGAGTATATGGAAACCTCAGATAAGTTTCTTTAAATCCATCATTTACTTTTGCAGATATGAGGGTTATGTTGGATAACTCTATGGATCAAGATCTGGTATTCTATTTACTACACTACCTAGCTATCCAATTTATAGGTCTTTCATAATTCAGAATTGACATAATTTAATTCAAAAAGCATTTATTTATTATGTGTTTGATAAGCATACCACTATGCTTAGATGAAGAGAAAAAGTACAAAGTATACTTAAGAATATTCCTGAATTCAAAGAGTTTTCAGTACAGAAGGAGGTTGTGTTGCACATCCTTTAACACCTAATCATGGAATAGGAGTAACCTTGGGTTATTGAGGGTTATGCCAATGAAGTATAAACTGGATCAGGCCTACAACGATAAAAAAAAAGGTTCAGTAAATGTCTGAAGATAGACTCTTCGTAAATCTAGCTAAGTTTAAAAAGGCTCTTCACCAGACTGTCTGCAGTATCATACATTTATTGGCAATAGCAACTCCAAAAGAGCATTCAGCATAGAGAGGTTGCTATCCATATAAGTGGAAGGAGGATCCTTACCAACAAATTCATAAATCCTTAGTGTTCTTAAGTATGATACCTATTCCAAGAACTACAGTTAAAAGAAAATTTCAATGCTTTGACAGATTAATAATTAAATTTCTGTGAATGTTTCCTCTATCATTATAAAGATTCTCTTTGCCCATTCTCTCTGTATGATTCTTATATATATTCTTTAATAAATTCTCTTTGAGGAACATATCAATGCAATGGAGACATTCCTCTAATTCTTTTTTCTATTTTGTGGATACTTGTGCAATTCTCAGGCTGTCTATCAGTTATATCTCAATCTCACTATATGATCAACTGACCTTTTGAGGCATACATTACTCAATAATGTCATCTTTGTGACTCTTTTATACTTGAGTAAATTAATAACATATTGCAATCTACTTATTTCTACCACATCTTTAAGTCACTTATTATTTTGATTTGATTCATCTAAACAAATATTTCCTGAACATTAGTTTCTTGTAAAGCATTAGGCTACACTGAAGGATAAAATGACAAAAACCAGACAATCTCTATTCATAAAGTTTGCATCATTAAATTATGGCACTTTGTGATTTGTAGCCCTATGGTAAGAAAAGAATGTTATTTAAAAGGTGGGTATTTGTGATAGGGAAGAGCTTGGCCCCAGTGAAAGCACTGTGAAATTTTTCCAAATCATGTACTTCAATCTCTCCCAATTTCATTCTGGGCCATTCATTGCCCATGTACATTTTGCCTATTCAAAAAACAAACAAATTCATTTCAGGCCAGATTTGAAGTTGAATCTCCCCTACTTCAACACTGGTACTCTATCCATTGTGCTTTTTATTGGCCCCCTCATTCTAGAATTTAAAATCATTTGTAAGGACAAACTGAATGAAAGCTTTCAGGAGAGTGGAAGAAATAAAACAAGTTGATATTGCTGCTTCCTTCCTTTATTACATATTTTAGTATCTTTAACCTTGGAGAAGTCACCTGGCTTCTATGAATGACAGATCTGTAAATTGAAGCAATGTAATATATTTCCATTAAAAAATCTTTTTCATATTACTGCTCTGTAAGAAATGACCAGCAGGATGAATACAGAGAGGTTTGGAAAGACTTACATGAACTGATGCTGAGTGAAATGAATAGAACCAGAAGATCGTTGTACACTTCAATGCTGTATGAAGATGTATTCTGATGGAAGTGCATATCTTCAACATAAAGAAGATCCAACTCACTTCCAGTTGATCAATGATGGACAGAAATAACTACACCCAGAGAAGGAACACTGGGAAGTGAATGTAAATTGTTAGCACTACTGTCTATCTACCCAGGTTACTTATACCTTCAGAATCTAATACTTAACATACAAGAAAATTGGATTTACACACATATATTGTATCTAGGTTATACTGTAACACATGTAGAATGTATGGGATTGCCTGTCATTTAGGGAAGGGAGTAGAGGGAGGGAGGGGATAATTTGGAAAAATGATTACAAGGGATAATGTTATAAAAAAAATTACTCATGCATATATACTGTCAAAAAAATTTATAATAAAGTGACTTTGTTTTCAATTTAAAAAAATATTTTTTCAGAGAAATTTTTGTTGATACAATGAGTACTTGAGAGAATAAGAATTTGAAATCTCTGTTAGTCTCTTCCAAAGGTGGCAAGGATAGATAGTAACATTGGGGATAATTTAACATGCACAGAATCACCAAATCTGAGAGATGGAAAAGAACTCAGGATCCATCTAGTTTAACCTTAATGCTAAAATACCTCCACTATAGCATAGCAAATGAGTCTATGAGAACACTACTTTTCAAAGTAGCCCATCCTACCTTTGGATTGGTCTGATCTTAGTAAATATTGTTTTTTTCTGCCTGATATCAAGCTTTAATTTGTCTCTTTGTCACTTTCATCTATTGTTCTCAGTTTGGCTCTCAGGAGAAAAACAAAAAATTCTAACCCTTCTTCTGCATGGTGTTTGGTATTTGTGGAGTGTAATGAGTGTTTTAACATGTGCCCAGATTGCTCAAAAGGAAGCACCTATGTCCAGGGACATGCATCTGGAAAACAGATAGACTGGTGATTCTCAAGTGAAATAAATGACTATGTGCCAAATAACTGCTAAATAAATAAAGGCACTTCAAGTACTTGAAGAAAGCTATTGTATCTCTCCAATTTTCTTTTCTCCAGTCAAAATATGCCCTTCTATTTCATCCAAAGAAGTTCCATTCTGCATCATAATCCTTGGCTCGCTATTTCACTTGCTTTCAGGTACATGACTTCATTTTTGTTTCTGTTCCTTTAAAAACAGGGAAACCAATGTAATGGATTTCCCTCACACACTTCCTTACCCTCTCTTACCCACTATAAGATATAAACTACCTTGCTCTCCTAGTTCTGTCAAGACTTTTGAAAAGAAAAAAGGCAGAAGTTAAAATGAGAAAGATTTCCTTTCTTTAACATCATTTTATTTTAACTTTAGCTCCTCTTTAAATTCTCTTCCAGCTCTTTACTTCAAGAATCCAAGAATGCATATTCCTCAGCTATGCTTACTCTTGCCATTTTTTGGTCATACTACCCCTAGAAAATTATGTAAAGTCATTTCAAATGGGAGATAACACTAACAATTGGGGAACTGCCAATCTCAGGTACTTTTGAGAGACAAAAATCAATAGATTGACCTTCAGACTGAAGAGGAAACCCCAAAACCCTGAAAAATCCTTAAAGGAGAAAACCGCCTTGGATTCTGCCTCAGATAGAGGACTCCACCCCAAGCACAAACAGTTTCATCTTTGTTATCTGAGTGGGGATGGTTTAGTCCCAAAATCCACTGAATTCAATTCAAATTCTAACCCTGGCTGAAATCCAGCTAGGAGCCAACATGGGACTCCACTTACAAGCCCCCTTCAGCTTGTAGCCAAAGCCCCCTATTATAAAAGAGCCAGACTGGAGCCCTTTCTTTGCAGAGATTCCAAACCTGATAGCCTTACGCCTGGCACCAGTATCTCTGCCCACTGGAGCACTGGTTCGGGTGTCCTCTTATCTCTACCTTCAACTTTACTAACTAGACTTTAACTTTACTTCCAAACCCCCAAACCTCTTTTATCAATCTAGGTTTTCGGGTCTGTAAATTCCTTTACAGGGGACTCTTGTGGCGTCACTAGACCTCATTTAACTCCATTTCCTTGCGCCAAATCCAAAGGGGTTGCAGGAGAGCTCTATTTGACTCCCTGTACCCCAAACCTGCCACTAGACTTCAATTAAACCCTAATTTCATTTTAGGTATCCCAATTCTATACCTAATCAAGACTACTATACTCTTAATGAGATTATATGTGTGTGGGGGGAGGATATGCGTACGTTTATATATACATATCCATACACATTTCATTTATATAATTTTAATTAATCTCTTTTGAATGGACATTGATTCCCTTAATGAGATCTTACAATGTTTTCAGGCTTGATACAGCTTGCACAGTGTTATCTGCAAAGAATGGCAACTATAGAACCTCATAATCCAAAAAGAATCTCTCTGCCACTTTAACTTTGTGTAAGATATACTCCAGAAATCCTTAAAATAAGATATATACTGACTGATAATTTTTAATTGGTTTTGATTATTACCATTTCTTAGATAAGTTAATTAACAAACATTTATTAAGCACTTACTATGGGCCAGACACTATCCTAAGTGCTGAATTTGTAAGAAAACTAAAAAACATGACACCTACCCTCAAGGGAGTAGTAAGGGAGGGAAGAAGATGCAAACAATTATTTATATACAAGAAAAAAACAGAGGCAACTGTAAATGAGAGGTAATCTCTGAGGAAAGGGGAGGATCAGGAAAGGCCTCTTGCAGAAGGTAATATCTGAGATGAGTCTTGTGGTAAACTAGGAAAGATAGGGGTGGAAGTAGGAATAGAGAGTCCAAGAGGCAACTGATGAGGGCCAATATGAAGAAGATGGAATATATATATATATATATAAAGACCATGTGTGATGGAAACAACTAAACATAGCTTGTTCAGATGAGTTTTGAGGAGCCTATAAGCTTCAGTGACAGGGAATTTTAAGCAAAGTAAAATAATCCCTACAAGAAAGTCAAAAAAAGAACAGGAATTGCCTCAACCAATAAATGTTTCTACTCCTTTTCAAGAGTAATATCAATTTGGAATGCAAGATCATTTTAAAGACATGATGGAAGATTATTAGTAAACCTAAATCATACATAATCCAAAATAATATGTAACAAATGCATAAAAAATGTGAACAATGTAAGGTCTGGGGGCAGGGATTACATTGATAGGGGAATAGTAATTTCAAAGTTTTCAAGTAACTTCAAAGTGTTTGTTTTTCTTTAATATATCATCAATTTTCTATGAAACACCAATGTTTGTACATTTTAAATGAAGAATGATCTTAGAATTGTTGAAATGTATTTTACAACTCAAAGGTGTCTTCAATCTATATGCTTATTGCCCTAGGCAATAGTCATCACCATTAAAAAGGCTAACAACCTGCTCTATAAAAAAGGGCATAGAGTATAAGTATTTTCAGAGCTAATCAAATATAATTCATGTACAATGTCATCCAAAGAGATGGAGTGATTGAAGGGCATAAAACTAGTCAGAATGCCCATTTCCTATCATTTTTCTTCTTTCCCTGAAACTACCTTTTGCTCATCTGACTAAATATGTTTAAAGTAGGCCATTATATCATGCTTAAATAAAGGGTGCAACAAAGAATAAAGAAATTAGATAAACTTTTTAAGTAATTCCTGAATTCCATTAAGCAAATCCTGTATTCTCAATTTATTAAATTCTGAATTCCTTTTCAATATTATTGCTATATTATTCTCAACCTGTGTCTCCACCATAACTACCTCCTCCCTTTCCTTTTAAGCTTAAGAATAGGAAGTGGTAGAAGCTTTGTTTCTTATTGGATCAAGAATTAAAAGAAGTGATATAAGACATTACAATCTCTGCCTATTAAATGAGATTAATTTATTTTCACTTTCTGTTTTTCCCCTCATTTACCCTATCACTATTACTTCTCTCTTGCTCTCTCTCACTCTGTATTTCTCTATCCCCAAAGAAATACACATATATACACTTCTTTTAATGTAATCTTTCACTGACATATACATTCTTCCCAACATACATACTATAAAATTGAAATACTATATTTTTATCATTTTACTGACACTAATTATTTTTCATATAGATATATATGTCATACACATACACAAATATACCACAAAATATTTATTGTAGTCTTATCACATCGTAAAGGTGGCAGCTTTACCACCAAGCTGGAAATGCTTCAATTAGGGGCTTGGTGAAACTGAATACCAACAAATGGATGATCTATGACAAATTTGAGGATCCTGACAATCCACAAAATAAAAATACTAGATCTTGCAGCCCTCTGTTCCTTCCTTAGAATTGTAGCAGAATTTAAGAGAACGTGAAGAAGGAACCTTAAAATCATAGTTCTTAGGAATATTTACAAACATTAACTATTGATTTTTTTTCTCATGTGATCTTTGTTCAATTAAATCAGAGCTAGTACTCTTTGGAGAAACTGGCTGATTGGGAAAAATGAATCATACTCATACTTAAATTATTGCTTTAAATGAAGCCAGAAGAGATAAATAAGTTGCAGCTAAGTAGAAGGATAGTTCACAGGTTCTCCTTGGAAAAACTAATAAGAAATTTAGTTTCATTATGGGTACAAAATTGGGGGTAGGAGAGATTCATTTTACTTAGACATTTGGACATTGAATAGTCACATTAAGTGAAGCAAACATTGCTATGAAAATAATATTTATAATACATTCTACTTCCTCACATTTAGCACTTTAAAATACTAATTAATATTTACAAAGTTCATTGTTCAGAATAATTCCCTGAGATAATTAAAACTTACATGCAAACATATGTTTTAGAGAATGAAGAAATGTAAAAATTCTCTGAAGAATTTAACAAGCCCCACCACCATGATACTGGATAATGAAAACAGAAAATTAACATGGGACATGAGACACAAATTATGTGTAGAAATATAATTAAGAATAAAGAACTGAAAGTGACTACTCTGAAGTTTTGTGCCTACATAACATGAATATTTTCTTTTAGAAAATACAAGTCATCAAATATGGTAAACATTAACACACATGCAAACACATGTAGACATGCATGCATGTGTGCTTATGTGGACAAGAGGAAATTGAAATCTTAAAAGACAGAAAATCACTGGTTCCTGACATAGTAGCTATTTAAGAATTAGCTATCTATATAGTCCAATCATGTACCGACTAGAACTAAGGTCAAAATCAATGGAATGTTTTTAGAGCAAGAAAAGAGGAAAATATATTGTGCAATTACATGAGTTCTAACACAAGGAATATAAACAGTCAATGACAAATACTGGGAAATGGGCAAAAATAAAAATATAGACTATGATTTGATTTTTAAAATAATTTTATCCAATATCTCTTGCTTTTTTTGTATCACCAGAATTTATCTCAGTGTTCTTTCTTATGCTTCCAGAGCCATCTTATATAACAAAGATTATTTTAAAAGAAAAAAAATAAAAGAATGATGAAGAAAAAATCAGCAAAACATCAATTTAACAAATAGGTCTGGAAACATATCCAATGCTCCATACTCATGAATCTCCCATCCCTGCAAATAAGTGAAATGGGACTGTTGTCTTAATTTGGGGGGGGGGGGTCCAGGATTATTATTACTATTATTATTATTAATTCTACAACATTAACTTTTGATCATTTTAGGCTTGTGCTTTCATTTACATTGTTGTAGTTAGTGCATATTACTTTACTCTATATCAGAGTTAGTCTGATTACTCTGTATTAGATCATATAAATATTTCCTTGTTTCTTTGTTTTCATGATATTTATAGTTTCTTACAATACAGATAAATATTCAACTTTACCCATCTACAACAATGTGTTTAGTTGTTCCTCAATCAGTTGAAATCTATTTTGTTTCTAATTCTCACAAGTACTGTTCTGCTATAAATACTTAATTGTATGTGAGGACTTCATTCTTATCAAAGACCCTAACAATGTAATCTCTGGTTCATAGAGTATGGATATTATAGTCACTTTATTTGCATAATTCCAAATTGTTTCCAAAATGGTTGAACTAATTTTGCAGCTCTCCAACTTTGTACTCATGTGCTTATCTTTCCCAAACCCCATATTTTGATTTCTTAGAAAAGTTTAATAGCAAAATAGTGACCACAATGAGAAAATCCAGAAATTGCCTCACCAAGAAAATACTTGATTTCCTTGCCAATCAAAGATGTTTTAGGGAAGGAAAGGGTTATACAGAGTTAGAATACAAGTCCATTTGTGAGATTTTTATGGAAAGTCAACAAATCAACAAAAAGAATGTATTAAGCACCTGCTGTATGCTAGGCATTGTGCTAAGAGCCAAAAGACACAAGAAAACAAATAGCATAAACTCACAATATGGTAAAAAGCATCTGAGGAAAAAAATTAGTATAGAGTTCTTGGCATTCAAATAAAGTAAGACAAATTATCCCAAAACCATTTATAAATTAAACTGGATGAACAATATGTAGGTGTGAAATGGAATAGATCTTGACCTTTCTATGGTAATTTTTCTCATTACTAGTGATAATGGAACTACAACATTTAGACTTTACTCTTCAATATCTTGTTTGCTATGTAAGAAAATGGCAATAGTAGTTGAACAGACAAAACTAGTATGAAAAGTTGGATCCAAGGCAATATACAAAGAAGAAATCTACAATGATTAAGATTTTGCAATTAATTAAATTTTTAAAAATTTGAACTTATTGAGGAATCCGTTTTCAAGGTATCTAAAAGAGAATTCTTTTGCAAAAGAATTGAACAGATCAGGAACACAACCTTTACTTTAAAAAAAAAAAAAGACAGCCACAAATAAAACTAACACACATTTCTCATCTCCATAACCTATAGAATTGGTCTATCCATGAATATAAAATATCTTGAATGGATGCATCAAAAGAGAAGAATAAGTTTTCAAAGATTGTTATAAAGCAGACTATACTCTGAGGCAGAGAGAGACTGACACAAACAACTTCTTATGGAAAATTATTTCCCCAATTTATGTGAAAATTTAATACATTCAAGAAAGAATACAAGCTATTTAATTCATGGCAAAGATGTATTTTCTGTAATTATTAAGATGAAGAGAGTGGGAAAGAAAAGGTTTTAAAATAATATAAGTTTGTTAACTATGGAGGAGTTATTTCTAACATTTGGAAGTATTTGGTTTGGGTGAATAGAAGTAAAGGAGCAGACAGTGAAGATTGAAAAGCAGGGTTTTTATGACAGCTGGGGCATTAGATTCACTGAAATAGAAACAGTATGATGGGGTGGAATATGCTGCCTAATGAAGACTTGAGAAATAGCAGTGGCTGGAGAGATGTCTGTTGAAGGAGGCAAGTGATTAGATTTTATTCAGTGACCTTCTTTGAATGTCTAACCTAGTGGCAAGTTGTATGATGTAAGACCCAAGAGACCTAACTCACAGCAGCCAGAAGCAGAAGTTATAGCTTGTCAGAGTCTGAAGAGGAGACAAGAGCTAGCAAATTTAGTTGGATCTGATCTGGAAAAATCAGGCAAGAGATTAAGAATTAAAAAGGTTTGGGGAAAAGAAAGTGTTAGTTTCCAGCACCTTTAAATGTGAGATGAAGAATAATTAAAAGATATTTATAAACTCTGCGCTTTTTCTCTTTGTCCATTTATTTTAGCTCCTTGTAGTATTTCCTAGTAAAAGCCTTAAAATACTTAGGAGGATTATGTACTATTATTAAGGAGCAATATTTATAAAAAGAGAAAGCTTATTTCATCTATCACAAGCTACATTTGGATGTTATAGAGATCAAATGAAATGACATATTGTGAAGCTGAGTACTTCACAAAACTGAAAGCACAGTAAGCAGAAATTGACATTAATGACCTAAATTTCTGCTTCCTGGTAGAGGATTTTGTGCGGAGAAAGTATATCTGCTTTCAGGCAACTAAAGAGCTATCATTGGAAGCAATGATTAGGAATTCTTTGCTTGGTCCCAGAGTTAGAACTTGGGATCACTGGGTAGAAGTTGAAGAGAGACAGGTTTCAATATGACATAAAAAGAGTTTCCTAACAATTAAAGTGACTCAAAAGTAAAACAAGGTTCCTCTGAAGGAAGTGAATTTCTATTATTAAATCTTCAAATTAAAGTAAAATAACCCTTTGTCAGGGATGTTTTAGGGAAGATTTTGTCTCAAATTTGTATTAGACAAAATGAACTCTGAGATCTCTACATCTTTACTTCTCCCTCCTTTCCTTTCAGAATATATGTTGTCTCTTTAAGATTTATTTTCCCTATCAATTTTCCCTTTTATGTTCATTTTAATCTTGTTTCTCCAGGATTAAAATGCTGCTAGTTGGAGGAGATGGAGGGATAATGCAAATTTTTCCCTTTCCTGAAAAAGAATTGAATTGACTTTGAATATCATCACATGATATCTATAAATCATAGTAGAGTTACAAGAAAAGAAACAATAAATATAATTATCAAAATGCTATTCTATACTATTAAGAACTATGTTGCATTGTTAATTGTTTTTGCCTATCAGATCTGTTCTATCTTTTAAATAAATAATAGCTACATATAAGTACAAAAAGTTTAATCAGAGTTGTTCCATTTATTAAATATTCAAAGACAATCATAGATGTGAGCACATGAACTGAACATACCTTTTTAGGGCTTTGCTTGTTTTGTGATCTCATTCATATGTGTACTCCTTCCACTGGTGCAGACTTCTCAATGTTTTCATGTTTTCTTATTCTGTGATATTCCTGCCATTGTCTTTTCATAAATTCTCCATGTGGGAGGTGGGGAGGATTCTGGAAAGATGGTGGGGGTCAGAAAATGTTAAGCTCTTAAGATTTCCACCCAAACCGAGTAAAATTGCACCTCAGGGCAAACACAGACTGGTGAAAAACAAAAAAAGACTTGGGGCAAAACAGAGGTCCTCCAGGGACAAACCAAGAAGATCTGACTGCAAACCAGGGAGTAATCAGTGTGAAGTGCAGATACCTAGCTCCACAGAAACTGCAGCAGGAACCCTGAAGCTAGCTGCATTGGAGAAAGCCTCCATCGTAATTACAGAAACTTTTGCCTTGTGAAGAGTCAGGGGTCAGAGTCCTATAAAACTGAGGAAACCTCTGCTGATTATGAATACCATGCCAAACTGTGCTGCTGAGAAGCAGCCCTGGGAAAGAAGGAACCAGCACTTAGTGAGTGCAGAAGCAGTAAGGTAGAGATGTTGCTGACTGTGGGCACTTGCAGGAGGGGTAGCTTTTGGTTTGGGATTCCAGGTCAGAGGTGAGAGCTGACTTGAAGTTATAGGCACCATCCTCCCACCCTGTGACATATTTTTTTTAATTAATCTGCTGAGAATAAAGAACCCAACTATAGAAACTTCCTATGGAATGGGGAAGACTTGGCTTCATCTTCAGAGGAGGAAAATGAAATTAAAAAAAAAAAAAAAAGCCCAAAGCTTTTTCTATCCCAAAGAGTAACTTCAAATGACTTCTTGTCCAAAAAGAATTTAAAGAACTCAAAAAAAAAACTTTTTAAAAACAAATGAGATTAAAAAACTTTTAAAAATAATAAAAATCATCCAAGAAAAACAAGGTCATGAAAAAAAATTAACCAACTAGAAAAGGAAATACAGTCTTTAAAAAGAAAATAAGAAAATAATTATTTGAAAGTTAGAATTGGGCAAGGGGAAGCCAGTGAAGCTACGAGACCAAAAAATAACAAAACAAAATATAAAGAATGAAAAAAAAAAAAAAAAAAGAAGAAGAGAACGTGAAATTAGAAAAACAACAGATCTGGAAAATAGCTCAAAAAGAGAAAATATGAGAATAATTAGACTACCTGAAAGCTTTGACAAAAAAAAAAAAAAAAAAAAAAAAAAAAAAAACCTTAACACAATAATGCAAGAAATAATCAATGAAAATCATTCCTGAGTGATAGAATAGAAGGGGGGAGCAAAAATAGAAAAAAATCTACCAAATGGTATCTCAAAGAAACCCTTTGTAGAAAATACATAAGAATTGAATCGTCAGCTTTCATAACAACCAGATCGAAGAAAAATTTTGCAAGATACAAAAATATAACAATTCAGATATGCTAGAGCTACAATTAGAATTTTATGGGACTTAGCAGCAGCCACAATAAAAGATTACAGGTCCTGGAATAATATACATCAGCAATCAAAAGAACAAGGGCTGTGGCCAAAAATATATTCAGCAAAATTATCCATAATATTGAATGAAAAAAAGGACATTAAATTAATTTGGAGATTTTCAGGACTTTGTCCCAACCAAACTTGAATTTAACGGAAAAATTATATATGTATATAAAACAAAAGACCCAAACTAAAAAGATGATGATTTTAAAGCATTGGCAAAGCAAAACCTTGAAGAAAAATGCAGTTTAGATATCACTTCATCTGGAATTGCTAGAAGAGATGAAGCAAGAGTTGGGAGTGTTTTAAGACTTGATATGTTTTTATATATGAAATTATTGCTTGAGAAAAAAATGAAAAGAAATGAGATCTACGGAAGAAAATTTCAAAAAGATATTTGCCACATTGACACAAGAGTTACAAAACATTGTTGAAGCAACAAACTCTTTGAAAATTAGAATGAACAAAACTGAAACCAATGGATCAGATAGAAATATAACAAGAATTATTAACACAATATCAACAGATTGAAAAAATAAGAGGAAATACACTATATCTCATAGCAAAAACAACTGATCTTAAAAAAACAGAATAGACAAAAATATTTAATAATCATTCAAATACTTGAATGTCATGCTCCCCCTCCCACTCACCCCCCAAAAGTATAGATATATTATTTCAAGAAATCTTAAAAGAGAATTTCTGAAATCTATAAGAACCAGAGGGGAAAATAGAAATACAAATATACTGGCTACTTCTGAAAAAAATCCTCAAATGAAAACTCCCAAGAACATTTTAGCCAAAGTCCAGGTCTTTCAAGTCAAAGAATAAGTACTAAAAATAGCCAAGAAGAAGAAATTCTATAACAAGGAAAACAGTCAGTCAGGTGGTTTTAGAAGCTAATACTTTAAAGAAGTATAGAGTTTGGAATATAATTGTTTACATGCAAAATGGGGAGATTGAACCCTATCATCATCTGGGATCATAAGAGTCTATTTAGAGAAGGAAGACATGAGAATATATCTTGATCATATTAAGAAAGAAATAGAAAGGCAAAAGAAAAAGAATATAGCGTGGGTGTAGGGAATGAAGAAAAAAGAGGGTTAAGGAAAATTGCCCCATATAAATAGTGTACATAGAAGGTATATTTCTACAAACAAGGAATGGGAAGCAGTTAACAACTGAATCTCACTCTTCTTTAAATTCACCACAGGAAGGAAGAATACTCTCAAACACACAGAGACATGCATGCACACAGAAAGAGTTGTGTTTAGAAATACATTCATTCAACAGAGAAATAGAAAGGAAAGCAAAAAAGAGAAAGAGAAATTCGTGGAATGGGGGATTATTCCTGAGCAAAACAAGCTCTAAGGATTAATTACTTTATTATTTATTAATTTATTCTTATTAGTTAATTTTTTTTGATGTGACAAAGAATGACAATCTGAGGTGATGCTCACAAATTGGGTGATGATTGAATAAATAATAGTATATAAATGTGATGGAATAAATAAGTATACAAAATGCTAAAAGAAATGGATTTGGAAAACCTGGGAAGACTTATATGAACTGTTGCAGAGTAGAATATACAGAATCAGGATAATTTATACAGAATCAATTTTTGATAAATAAAAGTCATACAACAAAAACTTTTGTCTTATGGTAATGATTTGCTTTTATTTGAAAGGCTAAATACTATGTAGATATTCTTCTCAAATTAACTTTTATAACATCTTGAAAATTCACTATTAAATTTTTGCTACTGTGGTACTTTTGCAGTGTCAGGAGGGAAGCTATGAAGACATTGGGTCTAAGACCCAATTGGATGAATGAATTATTAGAGAACGTAAATAAATGTTATAAAGAATCTATAGACATGGATATGTTGCAGTCAGTATCACTGGAGGAAATTTTAAAATTGATAGGTTATAGATCATATAACTATTCTACATAGAAGAATAATAGGACACTGGAGCTATAAAATAAATGAACAATGGCTGCAGTAATAAATCAGAGATCCTGCTAAAAAGCTATTAGAAATAATTCAGAATTTTAGCAAAGTTGCAGGATACAAAATAAATCCACATAAATCCTCAGCATTTTTATATATCACCAACAAAATGCAACAGCAAGAGATACAAAGAGAAATTCCATTCCAAACAAATGTTGAGAGTATAAAGTATTTGGGAATTCATCTACCAAAGAAAAGTCAGGAATTATATGAGAAAAATTACGAAACACTTGCCACAAAAATAAAGTCAGATTTAAATAATTGGAAAGACAGTCAGTGCTCTTGGATAGGCCCAGCGAATATAATAAAGATGACAATACTCCCCAAACTAATCTATTTATTTAGTGCTATACCAATCAGACTCCCAAGAAACTTTTAATGACCTAGAAAAAATAACAACAAAATTCATATGGAAGAATAAAAGGTCAAGAATTGCAAAGGAACTAATGAAAAAAAAGTCAGATGAAGGTGGTCTAAGTGTACCCGGTCTAAAGCTAAATTATATAGCAGCAGTCACCAAAACCATTTGGTATTGGCTAAGAAATAGACCGGTCGATCAGTGGAACAGATTAGGTACAAAGACAAAAAAGGGCACATCTATAGCAATCTAGTCTTTGACAAACCCAAAGATACCAACATTAGGGATAAAAATTCATTATTTGGAAAAAACTGATGGGAAAACTGGAAATTAGTATGGCAGAAATTAGATATGGATCCACACTTAACACCATATACCAAGATAAGATCAAGATGGGTCCATGATTTAGGCATAAAGAATGAGATAATAAATAGATTAGAGGAACAGAGAATAGTCTACCTCTCAGACCTGTGGAGGAGGAAGGAATTCCAGAGGAGAACTAGAGATCATTATCGATCAGAAAATAGAAGATTTTGATTACATCAAACTAAAAAGTTTCTGTACAAACAATACTAATTCAAACAAGATTAGAAGGGAAGAAACAAATTGGGAAAATGTTTTTAAAGTTAAAGATTCTGACAAAGGTCTCATTTCCAAAATATATAAAGAACTGACCCTAATTTATAAGAAATCAAACCATTCTCCAATTGATAAATGGTCAAAGGATATGAACAGACAATTCTCAGATGATGAAATTGAAACTATATCCACTCATATGAAAGAGTATTCCGAATCACTACTGATCAGAAAAATGCAAATTAAGACATCTCTAAGATACCACTACACACCTGTCAGATTGGCTAAGATGACAGGAACAAATAATGATGAATGTTGGAGGGGATGTGGGAAAACTGGGACACTGAGGCATTGTTGGTGGAATTGTGAAAGAATCCAACCAGTCTGGAGAACAATCTGGAATTATACCCAAAAAGTTATCAAACTGTGCATACCCTTTGATCCAGCAGTGCTACTACGGGGCTTATATCCCAAGGAAATACTAAAGAGGGGAAAGGGTCCTGTATGTGCCAAAATGTTTGTGGCAGCTCTTTTTGTAGTAGCTAGAAACTGGAAGATGAATGGATGTCCATCAATTGGAGAATGGTTGGGTAAATTATGGTATATGAATGTTATGGAATATTATTGCTCTGTAAGAAATGACCAGCAGGAGGAATACAGAGAGGTTTGGAGAGACTTACATCAACTGATGCTGAGTGAAATGAGCAGAACCAGAAGATCACTATACATTTCAACAACAATGCTGTATGAAGATATATTCTGATGGAAGTGGATGTCTTCAACATAAAGAAGATCCAACTCACTTCCAGTTGATCAATGATGGACAGAAACAACTACACCCAGAGAAGGAACGCTGGGAAGTGAATGTAAATTGTTAGCACTACTTGTCTATCTGCCTAGGTTACTTATACCTTCGGAATCTAATACTTAACGTGCAACAAGAAAATGGGATTTACACACATATATTATATCTAGGTTATATTGTAACACATGTAAAATATATGGGATTGCCTGTCATCAAGGGGAGGGAGTAGAAGGAGGGAGGGGATAATTTGGAAAAATGAATACAAGGGATAATATTATTTTTAAAAAATTACTCATGCATATATACTGTGAAAAAAATTATAAATAAAAAAAATCAGAGATCAATTTTCATATGTAGAGAAAAAACTGTATGGAAACATGTATAAAAAAAAACTACATTCTGATCATGCCATGCTACAGTGTGAATATTAGAATCATTACCAGAGATTTTATCTTTGAATAGAAATGGTACTAAAGCGCTTAAGTAGTATACAAATTAGTATACATCATCATGCACACTGATAAGTCTAATTTTAGTAATGTACACATATATTGCTATGAGTTTACTAGAGGCAATTTTTAAACTAATCACATATGGGGAAAAATAAATTATATCAATGATATATTTTAATATTTTTTCTAATTTATAATTATTTTTAAAATACAACCATACTTACTTTTTCCAGAATAAAAAGACTACAGTTAATTCTAATGATAAGGAGGATAGATGGTATGGTGAAGAATTGTCTAGATAAATAAAATCCAGAGGTAATTTCTGATTTTTCATTTTGACTAGTAGTTTAAACATCTCTTTGGAAAACATGTTATCAGAATTACTAATTAGTAACATATCCCATTAATTCCTGGTAAGGGTTTAATGAACAATGAAAAAGTCTAGGAGCGGGCAATGGGTCATGAAGATGGAAACTCAGAAGACTGGAAAATTAAACCTGGTATTAAAATTTTTCAATCACATAATTGACCTTATGTACTTTTTTGTTATCACTATTGCAAAGGAACCTTGCTATTCCCTCTGTAGTGATTAATACAGAATTGGTATAATGTCTTCATCCAAGTAGGGATAGTAACTGAGATACTAAGAGAATATTCTCAATATCTGCTATCACTTTTGTGTGGACATTTGTGTGGAACATTTAGGAACTCTGAAGACTTAATTATAAAGTAAGGCACCAGTACATCATAATTACCATTTCTTTTTTCCAGATCTATGATTTTCATATATGTGGGGAACTTTCTATGCACCTTACAGTCTAAGTGAGCTGTATTATCTGCACAGCCAGTATAGGTGAGGAGGCAGAATTTGAACCCAGATTTTTTTGCCTCTGAGTTTGGCTTTCTATTCACTATATAGTGCTATCATATATACCATTATTATTAAGAAAGTATATTTAAAAACTAGTATTCACATAGCAGTCAATATGATATATATTGACAAACATTTTATAACAAATATAATACTTTAAATAATAGTACATCCAAACCTAAGCATCCATTACAACAAGAGTATATAAGAGTAGGATATATTACTGCATATTACAAATGGGGAATAGTTATGAAGATGACCAATATGTAATAGGTGATTCAGTAACTTGACCTTAATCTGAGGTCCTTCTATGTGCAGATGAGACAATAAAAGAAAACAGACAATATATTTGAAATAGTATCCAAAATTTATTTTATGAAAAATGTTTATGTTAACAAATTTTATGTTTAAAATATCATATTAGTAATGTCAACTAATTCATAATTCATAAAGCTATATTCTATAGCATTCAAAGGAGTTAGTTGAACAGAAAATTTTCCCAGCAATTTTTGTCAAATAGTGAGCTCTTTTCCAAAAGCTGGATTTAGGGGGTTTAACAATGTAGAATAAGTACATTTAATATGATTCAATTTTATTAAAATGCATTGTAACATTACTTTTTAAGATTATTTTTTTGACCAGTACATGTTAAATATGTTAAAGTATAAATTAAATACAATATACATATACATGTCCAAACAGTTGTTTGCTGTACAAAAAGAATAGGCCTTTGAAATAGTGTACAATTAGCCTGTGAAGGAAATCAAAAATGCAACTGGACAAAAACAGAGGGACTGAGAATTCCATGTAGTGGTTCATAGTCATTTCCCAGAGTTCTTTTGTTGGGGATAGCTGGTTCAGTTCATTACTGCTCAATTGGAACTGATTTGGTTCATCTCATTGTTGAAGATGGCCAGATCCATCAGAATTGATCATCATATAGTATTGTTGTTGAAGTATGCAACGATCTTCTGGTATTGCTCATTTCACTCAGCATCAGATCATGTAAGTCTCTCCAGGCCTTTCTGAAATTATCCTGTTGGTCATTTCTTACAGAACAATAATATTCCATCATATTCATATATTTACAATTTATTCAGCCATTCTCCAACTGATGGGCATCCACTTTACATGAATTGATATTAAGTGAAGTAAGTAGAACTAAGAGAACATTGTGCAAAGCTATATTGACCATGTTAGTACCCTGGATACCTTAGAATCAGCCAGAGTCAGGATCAGCAAAAGTCCTTGATCTTTATTCTTGATCAAAATGAGAGGAGTGGGCACAGGAATCCCCTCACCTCCTTTTTCTCTCTCCACTGCCAAGAAGTCACTCATGTGTCTCTTATTCCACTCTCTGATCCCTCTTTTCATTCACTATATACACCTACAGATCAAGCCAGCACAGAACAGTTGGGCAGGGCTATTCTCCAAGCATATGTTAATAGAGTATTGTCCAATTGATAATTAGCCTCAAGTGCTTGGACCTCAGTGCAACTCAGTTTTCAGCCCTTTACACAAAGCAACCACAAGATTATGTGATGATCAACACTAATGGACATAGCTGTTTTAAACAATGACATCATTCAGGCCAATCCAATAGACTTGTGATGGAGAGAGCCATTGGCATCTAGAGAGAGGACTGTGGAACTAACTGTGGATCATAACATAGCATTTTCACCTTTTGTTATTTGCTTGCTTTTTTTCTTTCTCATTTTTTCCCTTTTGATCTGATTTTTCTTGTGCAGCAGCTAGCTAGAGAAATTTATCTTACCCTATAGAGAAGAAAATGATGAAAGGATAAAGAAAAGGGAATAATAAAAGCTGATAGAAAGGAGGGCAGAAGTATAAGAAAGGGAAAAGAAAGAAGAGGGCTGATAGAAGGGAGAGAAGACTGATGGAGGCACTATTCACAAGCAAAACACTGGTGAAGAGGGGCAGAGTGTTTTGAGAGAGAAAAATATAAATGAGGGAAAAGAAGATAGTGAGAAATACACAGAGTCATAACTATGAATGTGAATAGGATAAACTATCCCATAAGAGTGAAGTCGATGGCAAAGTAGTTTAAAAACAGAAACTTATTATATGTTATTTACAAAAACATATCTGAAGATACACATAAAGATCAAAGGCTAGAGCAGAATATAATATGCTTTAGCTGAAATGAAAAAAAGCAAATCTGATCTCAGACAAAGCAAAAGCAAAAAAATAGAGGTAAGTAAGGAAATTACATCTTACTAAAAAGCAATATAAAGAACAAAGTAATATCAGTACTAAATAAATATGCACTAAGTGGTATAGGATCCAGATTCTTAGAGGAGAAGCAAAGTGAGTTACCAGAAGAAATAAATAGGAACACTATGCTACTGGGAGATCTCAACCTCCCTCTCTCAGAAATGGATAAAACTAACCACAAAACAAATAACAAATAAGTTAAGGATTGAATGGAGTACATAGCACCTAGACAAAAACTGACTATACATTAGGGCACAAAGACCTACAATCAAATGTAGAAAGGCAGAAATAGTAAATGAATCCTTTTCAGATCATGATGTAACACAAATTCCATGTAATAAAAAGCCATGGAAATATAGAGTAAAAGCTGATTTGAAACTAAATAATCTAATCCCAAAGAACATGTGGTTCAAAACAGCAAAAATCACAGAAACAATCAATAATGTTATTGAAGAGAATGACAATAATGAAACAATAATTCCAAAATTGATAGGATACAGCCAAGACAATTTTTAGGAGGGATTTTATATCTCTAAATGCTTACCTGAATAAAAAAAAAGAAAAGAGAAGAGAAGATCAATTAATTTGGCATGCAAATAAAAATAAAACAGAACAAATTAAAAATCCTTAAATATCAAAGTAAAAATTCTAAAAATCAAAGGAGAGATTAATAAAATTGAAAGTAAGAAAACTATTGAACTAATAAATTAAACAAAAAAATTGTTTTTATAAAAAATATAATTTTTGGTTAATTTGTTTATATAAAATAGAGAGAAAACAAAATTATCAGTATCAAAAGTGAAAAAGATGAATGTATCAACAATGAAGAGGAAATTAAAACCATAATTAGGAACTATTTTGCCCAACTGTATACAAATAAATCTGACAATCTAAGTAAAATAGAATATGTATAAAAATATAAATTGCCCAGGTAAACAACAGGAAATAAAATAAAATAATTCTATTTTAGAACAACACAATGTAAAGTTGACTTTGTATAATTGTGAAGCATAATACTTTTTCCTAATAGTACATCTGCAAATAAATTTAACAAAAATTTATTGTGCTTTCACTATTATAATTCTCAAATAATATGATATAAGAAGCATTAATCAAAATTTTCAGGAATACTGATTAGTGATGTTGATCATTATAGAGATGGTACAATGCTGGAGCCCCTGCCCCACACCCCAAATACCAAGAACTGATAAGCAATACAGTGAAGCATGAGAACATCCTGCCTTGAAGGTCATAAAGCCCAGGTGTTAACAATAAAGCATTCTTTCTTAGCCTGAGAACATCCTGCCATAAAATATCACAAGGTCACACATATCTACCACCAGATGTTCCTTAACCACCACCCCTAGTCACGTAGTCACAGAACTGTTTTTTCAAACCTATACTCTGGAAACATATATAAGCCTTGTACTTTCCTCTAATAAATGAGCTATTCTGCTTTGCACAGAGTTGTCTCCACCTCTTGCTTTCTTCACCCATTCCCAGGTTGTTGCCTTACTACCTTTGCTTACAGGCTGACACGCGGCTTCAGACCCCCTTAGTTCGAGACCCGCAGGTCGGGTCAATTGGCGCCCTCGAACAGGGACCTGAAAATTCGTGGCAGCCCGGCAGATCGGCGAGGAGAAGGAACGTACCCGTCTGGCCAGACCCCCCTACTTCAGCAATCAAAAGACTGCGAACGGTGAATACACCATCTGCCACATTCATGGGTTCCCAACTCTCTAAAGAACAAGCTTTTATAAAAGATCTTAAAAGAAAGCTTTAGAGAAAGAGGCTTAAAAGTTAAGAAAAAGGATCTTATAAAATTCTTTATCTATATTGACAAAATTTGTCCCTGGTTTATAATAAACGGTCCAGAAATACACCCCGCTAAGTGGCAGAGAGTAGGTCGTGATCTGAATGAAGTTCTTAAACGAGAAGGACCTGATTCCGTCCCCATAAATGTTTTCCCTTATTGGACTTTAATCAATGAAGTTGTAGAAAGTGCCGCTTCTGACGGCGGAATAAGACAATTAATTATCAATGCAGAATCTTATCTACGGCCGCTGTCTCGTGCTGCCTCTATGCAATCCCTTCCCACACATTGCCTCTTAAAATTCCCTCTACAAAAATGAACAGAGAAAGACGCGCTCCTTGATTTTTAGAATCAAGAAGAAGCAAACAGCCTGACTGCTTAGATGCAGTTAGATGAGGCATGGGACAAAAAATAATTAAAGCCCATATCAAGCCAACAGATTCAGGAGTATATGCTTCACAATTACATAAACTCTGTAAAAAGAATGGAGTGGATCTTAACTTAAAAGCATGCAGAGCCTGGATAGAAAAAATAGAGCTCTGTGTCTGTCTGTGTATGTCTGCTTTGAATTTTTTGTTCTGTGTTAAAAGTTAGCAAGCTCATAAGAGATAAGAATTCAGCCTCTGTGTTACAGGCTTAGAAAAATAACAGGCTGAATTGTGGAAATTGAAATTCATTCAGAATAGTAATTCTTTCATAGTGGTTCAAAATGTATTGGTCTTAAAAATTGTTTGTGATTTTAAACTTTTTAACCTGTTGTACCAATTTGTAAGTAAAATAAAAGAAAAAACTTGACTATTTTAAACTGGTGGGAAAGTTTTCTCTGAAAAGCAGATTTTCAAAGCCTGCTAAAGGGGAGTAACGGCATTACAATCTTATCTGCTTAATACCGCCTGGGAAGCTTCTTACTAGTGGCCTTGAAGCACTCAGGCAGAAGAAAAAAAAAAAAAAACTATTTGGTTTGCTTCTGAAACATTGGGTAATTTGTTATCATTATGGGTTATGAATCTTAAAGTTTAAAGTTTTAAAAAAAGGTGATTAAAGAAAAGGGACAAGGGAGATTGATTTACAAAAGCAATTAATAGTTTAAATGTAGCATCTAGTCAGACGAGTTTTGGTTTGGAAGTGTTAGGTTTAAGCAAGTAGGCATTGGGAGGAGAGAAACAGAGAGATGGGACAGGAGAATAAAGGTGATTTAAGAAGGATTTATTAGTGGGAGCAAATGATTTCAAGAAGAAATCAGTGGGGAAAAGAAGGAACTTGTTGGAAAAGGTAATCACGGAGAGATGACTGTGAGACGGGATGTATTTTTGCAGGGGGAGAGCAGCAATAGGAAGCTGCAGCTGTTTCTGGTTGAAGAAAGCAAACTGATTTAAAGGGATTCAAAATTCTTCCTTGTATCCAATATTTGAAACCAAGGATTTGTTTTTAAGGAAATATGTTATGTCTTTACTTTAACATCTGAAAACTTTACAACTAAACAGGCTTATTGCTCAGACTCCTCCCTTAGGGTTTCAACAGTACATGAGTTCTAGCTTGGAGACGGGGTCCTGGTTAGGACATGGAAGGAGGACAAGCTGACCCTGAGCTGGAAAGGACTGTTCCAGATCCAGATACAGCAGTGCTACATAGGAAAGAGAGTGGACTCTGAGGGTGTGGACTTCCCAACTGAATGCAGAGAACAAGCTGAGACAAACATTGAAAAGCAACTGATGAACTGTGCATATAAAATCTTGATAGCAGTATTGAAACCTCACTATTAGATAAAATATCTATTACTGACACCTCCCCCTCCTACAAAATATCCTCCATCAATCATAAGAGTTCCTAAAACTTGTACCAATAATGTAACTTTTCCTCCTCTGACATATTGTGTTAGAAAGAAAAGAACCTGGTATGACACTTTATTTGGTGGTGCTGGAACTGGTTTGGATATAGTTAATTCAATAGACCTTGAGAACTTGGCCAGCAGACTGCGCAGTGCTGGACAAGATGTTTCTCAAGCTTTGACTGTAAATGCTCAATAGTTGCCCACGACAATCCTACTCCACCAAAATACATTAAAATATCAAGGCCAATTTCTACAGATTTTTAATGATAGTATTATTACTAGTTTGGGTTTTACTGGAAATATTAGTAAATTATTTAAGTGGACCAAATGCTCTTTACAAAATATGTATACCTAGATACAAAAAGAAAGTGCTCAGAGATTGTTGCAATGTGGGATTATATGTTTAATTTACTAGAAGCATGGAAGAAACAATGATCTGAAAATGCTATGTGTACTTCTTTTTGGTGTACTGGAACTATTGTGTATTGTCAAGTTAAGATATGGGCTGTTATGTATTAATTTCATGTGTTACCTTTTGTCTTACCTAATTACTTTGCTTTACTTCATATATATGGATATCCTAAACAGATCTTAAGTTATGAAGAAACTATTAGAGTCTAATCAGCGCGCATTAAATGAACATCAAATACAGACTCTTATAGCTGCAGGACAACTTATCGAGGCCTCTCATTTAGTAACATTGGATACTAACCACCATTGGTATGATTTCTTATTTAGATCAGGTAGCGCTACCATTTATTTTAATAGTTTAGCTATACCCATAGTATTATTATTACTCTTTCTAGTTATATTATGTATGTGTAATTGTCTTATGTATTGGAAAATGAAATTAATTTACTCTAATTTCACCCCACTAGCTCAGTCCTCTTATTATTTTCGTGATCTTAAGGCCAAATGATTAAGAAATTTAAAATTTCATATTAGGATTATAAGCTCACTCAAATCTAACAGGCCTCAGCTTCCAAATTATGGGAACTTGACCGTTCCATGAACTCTGTATATTTTTGACACTAGATGATAGGAACTAGCCATTCCTAGAGATGTTTGTGCTCCAGAGAAGAGTGGCTCCCTCCCTGGGCATAGACAATTAATAAAGAACTGTCAAGATACAGACGATAAGGAACGAGTCAACTAGGGAAGCCCTTCCGTACCCCGCACCTGCACAGATGTATGTGCCAAACCCTTAAATAATTTTTTGGTAAAAATCCTTCTTTGTCTATAGACATGATAAGAAAACTAACTAGAATGAAACGAGACAGTTCTTTTGATACAGCTATATCATTGGTTAATTTGGCTCTTAATGTGATAGAGGAAATGCAAATATATAAAATACAACAGGAGGTAGCTTTTTTAGCTGCGAGTCTACCACAATTTATGATAAAAAACAATGCTGCTTGGCGGCATCAAGAAAGTTTGGATCGGATAATGTTAAATAGAATCTCACAGTTATCTGATGTAATGCAAATTGTTGTACATCAATAGGCATTGGCCTTTACTCTCACAAAAATCTTTTTTCCCACCTTTGATAAGAGAGAAGGCAAAATGATATTCATAAGAATTAGTCCCTCAAATTCTAACCTCTAATTGGCTGATAAGCCTTTATAAAAGGCCAGGCTTTCTCATACTCTTGCTAGGGAGAGAAATACGGAGATGGAGATGCAAAACTCATAATGCACTGGCTGTTCCCTGAAAGGCAGAAAGGTACTGACCTCAGCAACACACGAGCACCAGAAGATCATCAGGACTGTATGCTTGATACCCGTCTCAAATCGGCCCGCAATACATATGGTCATTAGGAATTCTGCCTACCATAGAATAGACAGGACCACCTATGACTCAACGGCCTAACAAAGACAGACAAACTCAACAAAAATTGGTGTTCCCCATAGCTGTTGGTTGCAGTGGACCATCTGACCCTAGGGATAGAAGCCTCTGCTAATTCTCCGTTCTGTTCAGTGCTCTCCTCCCTATGCATAGAATTGAGAAAAACCATAACAACAGGATTATAATAATTAAAATTTCAAATTGGCTAGACGTGATTCTTCTGAGTCAAAATGCCTTCCCTCCTATTTTCTAATTAGAGAAGGGGGACATGCTGGAGCCTCTGCCCCACACCCCAAATACCAAGAACTGATAAGCAATACAGTGAAGCATGAGAACATCCTGCCTTGAAGGTCATAAAGCCCAGGTGTTAACAATAAAACATTCTTTCTTAGCCTGAGAACATCCTGCCATAAAATATCACAAGGTCACACATATCTACCACCAGATGTTCCTTAACCACCACCCCTAGTCACGTAGTCACAGAACTGTTTTTTCAAACCTATACTCTGGAAACATATATAAGCCTTGTACTTTCCTCCAATAAATGAGCTATTCTGCTTTGCACAGAGTTGTCTCCACCTCTTGCTTTCTTCACCCATTCCCAGGTTGTTGCCTTACTACCTTTGCTTACAGGTTGACACGCGGCTTCAGACCCCCTTAGTTCGAGACCCGCAGGTCGGGTCAGTACAAGGTATGTTGTGTTGGCCAATCAGGAAAACCTGAGTTCAAATACAAATTTAGATATTCTCTGTGTGACAACAGGCAAGTCACCCAACCTTTCTCAGTGTTAGTTATTTCATCTATAAAAATGGAGATAATAACACCTACTTCAGCACCAGGCTATTTTAAGTATTAAATGATATTTACATATACAAAGTAATTTAAGATCTATATAAATGCTCATAATTTTTATAGGAATCTTCTCAGCAAGATTTTACTCATTTGTTTACTGATAAAACTTACAGATATTTATGAACTGTGTTTTTCTTTTTCCAATCATGAATATTAATAGTATTTTTATTTTACCAAATAAAAAATGAACTTCCTTAACTTCTCCCAGCTACACAGAAGCCCAGTCAGTAATACTTTCTCTCCATTTGGGATAATATCTAGCATAGTAGCTAGAGAAGCATAGTTTAACTGAGATTCCAAGTACTAATAATTTGGACTAAAGCCAGGCTTTCACTTACCATTGTAGTTTGTCAGTTTCCACACTAAGCTTGGAAGCTTGACTTCTCAATACAGGAATTAGGCTAACCAATATAATTGTTGCCTCCCTAACTTCAGGGACAATTCTATAATTGTTATGTATGGTTTCCTCAAAAAAATGAAAAGTTGCATTTTTTTTTTTAAGATGTAACAGGCAGCTTTATTCCTAAACAGAAAAGAAAATGCTAAGTAATAATTGTAAAATGATTAGATGAAAATCCATTAATTTATTAGTATGAGATACTTTAGTAAGCTAATATTCAGTTTTTGCAGTGCTGCTAATTAGTTCGGTACAGTTCACCTTTACTACATATGAAAATTTAATTCTCAATAGAATTTTCTTTCTGATTTCAGTCTCTCTCTTTCTCTGCCTGTTTTTCTTTCTCTCTGCCCTTCCCATGAACACTATTCCCATGGTACCAGCTTTATGCTGTAATTATAAACACCCTTGGCATAAATTCTTGCTTCTATTATATACTCTAGGATCTCACAATATTATCAAGGTCATTGCTAAAGGAAATAAATACATAAGAAAATAAAAAGAAATCTAGCGGCCCTGGAAGAAATCTAACTAGTTGAGTTTATGCTTAGATTCTCCATATGGGAAGTCCCTCAGTAACTTTACAAAAATCTTCTATGAAAAATCTCTCCAATATTTATAATTATCACCATCGCTAACATTTATATAGTGCTTACTATATTCCAGACCCTGTACTTCATAAATATTATCTGACTTGAAACTCACAACAGTCCTAGCAGGTGGGTGCTATTATTAGCTCCATTTTAAAGATGAGGAAACTGAGGCAAACAGAAATGAGTTGTTCAGGCTCACATAGCTAGTATGCATCTCAGGCTGAGTTTGAATTAAGGCCTTCATTTCCTGTTCTGCACTCAAGCCACAGAGCCTCCTAATTACCCTACAAATGCAAAGATTTCCAAAATTATGTCAAAGTCTCCTATCAAGTAAAATGACTATTTAGATACCCTTTGGCTAAAGTCACAAAGACTCTCAACCTGCACAATTTTTGTACTTTACCCACCATCATTTTAATCAGGTTTCAATTCTAGGAGATGTCTGATTTTCAAACAGCAGAAGAAAGCTATGAAATTGGAATATATTTGAACATCCATTGGCTGCTCACCCTAGCTCAATTTCACAAGGAAAATGGCTGTTATATTGTTTAGGGGAATTAGGATTTCCTCATCAAACAATAGAACAGGCTGTTTTATTTCCATATAGAGAGAGCAATAATGAGCATAACAGAATCAGAGTATGCATTAAAAGAATAACTTAAATAGAATTTGGAAACAACTTGTAGCCAACTTGTAACTTTTAGTTATCTGGCAGGAGGCTAAGAGAAAGCAGTGTGTGTGTGTTGTCCCCAAGGCAGCGATTTTTCATTGGTTCATCTTTCTCAAATGCCAACTCTTCCCCTTTTTTCTAGCATGCTGCTACTATCACAAGTTACCACTTTAGTAGATATTACAGCCACAGCTACCGTGGCCTTCCAGGACCTCATGATTTTCTGAAACTTACAAGATCACCTGGGCTCAATCAACTTAAGATTTCAGCTTAGTCACCTGATGACTTTGGAAGAGCTTCCATCATCCCTTTATTCTACTCTC